>NW_027309995.1:0-340270 GCF_047496795.1 Chiloscyllium punctatum | reverse complement strand
CAGAGGCCAGTGAGGGGAATCAAGTTCCAGTGTGGACGTCAGTGTGGGGAATCAAGTCCCAGTGTGGAGGCCAGTGAGGGGAATCGAGTCCCAGTGTGAAGGCCATTGAGGGGAATTGAGTCCCAGTGCAGAGGCCAGTGAGGGGAATTGAGTCCCAGTGCAGAGGCCAGTGAGGGCATTCGAGTCCCAGTACGGAGGCCAGTGAGGGGAATTGTGTCCGAGTGCGGAGGCCAGTGAGGGGAATCGAGTCCCAGTGCAGAGGTCAGTGAGGGGAATCGAGTCCCAGTGCAGAGGCCAGTGAGGGGAATTGAGTCCCAGTGCAGAGGCCAGTGAGGGCAATCGAGTCCCAGTACGGAGGCCAGTGAGGGGAATTGTGTCCGAGTGCGGAGGCCAGTGAGGGGAATCGAGTCCCAGTGCAGAGGTCAGTGAGGGGAATCGAGTCCCAGTGCAGAGGCCAGTGAGGGAATCGAGTCCCAGTGCAGAGGCCAGTGAGGGGAATCGAGTCCCAGTGCAGAGGCCAGTGAGGGGAATCGAGTCCCAGTGCAGAGGCCAGTGAGGGGAATCGAGTCCTGGTGCAGGGGCCAGTGAGGGGAATCAAGATCCAGTGTGGACGTCAGTGTGGGGAATCAAGTCCCAGTGTGGAGGCCAGTGAGGGGAATCGAGTCCCAGTGTGAAGGCCATTGAGGGGAATTGAGTCCCAGTGCAGAGGCCAGTGAGGGGAATCAAGTTCCAGTGCAGAGGCCAGTGAGGGGAATCAAGTCCCAGTGCGGAGGCGAGTGAAGGGAATCGGGTCCCAGTGCGGAGGCCATTGAGGGGAATCGAGTCCCAGTGCAGAGGCCAGTGAGGGGAATTGAGTCCCAGTGCAGAGGCCAGTGAGGGCAATCGAGTCCCAGTGCGGAGGCCAGTGAGGGGAATCGAGTCCCAGTGCGGAGGCCAGTGAAGGGAATCGGGTCCCAGTGCGGAGGCCAGTGAGGGGAATCGAGTCCCAGTGCAGAAGCCAGTGAGGGGAATCGAGTCCCAGTGGGGAGGCCAGTGAGGGGATTCGAGACCCAGTGCAGAGGCCAGTGAGGGGAATCGAGTCCCAGTGCAGAAGCCAGTGAGGGGAATCGAGTCCCAGTGGGGAGGCCAGTGAGGGGAATCGAGTACCAGTGCAGAGGCCAGTGAGGGGAATCGAGTCCCAGTGCAGAGGCCAGTGAGGGGAATCGAGTCCCAGTGCGGAGGCCAGTGAGGGGAATCGAGTCCCAGTGCGGAGGTCAGTGTTGGGAATCGAGTCCCAGTGCGGAGGCCAGTGAGGGGAATTGAGTCCCACTGCGGAGGTCAGTTAGGGGAATCGAGTCCCAGTGTGAAGGCCATTGAGGGGAATCGAGTCCCAGTGCAGAGGCCAGTGAGGGGAATCGAGTCCCAGTGTGAAGGCCATTGAGGAGAATCGAGTCCCAGTGCAGAGGCCAGTGAGGGGAATTGGGTCCCAGTGCGGAGGCCAGTGAGGGGAAACAAGTCCTGGTGCAGAGGCCAGTGAGGGGAATCGAGTCCCAGTGCAGAGGCCATTGAGGGGAATCGAGTCCCAGTGCAGAGGTCAGTGAGGGGAATTGAGTCCCAGTGCGGAGGCCAGTGAGCGGAATCGAGTCCAAGTGCAGAGGTCAGTGTGGGGAATCAAGTCCCAGTGCGGAGGCCAGTGAGGGGAATCGAGTCCCAGTGCAGAAGCCAGTGAGGGGAATCAAGTTCCAGTGCAGAGGCCAGTGAGGGGAATCGAATCCTGGTGCAGAGGCCAGTGAGGGGAATCAAGTTCCAGTGTGGACGTCAGTGTGGGGAATCAAGTCCCAGTGTGGAGGCCAGTGAGGGGAATCGAGTCCCAGTGTGAAGGCCATTGAGGGGAATTGAGTCCCAGTGCAGAGGCCAGTGAGGGGAATTGAGTCCCAGTGCAGAGGCCAGTGAGGGCAATCGAGTCCCAGTACGGAGGCCAGTGAGGGGAATTGTGTCCGAGTGCGGAGGCCAGTGAGGGGAATCGAGTCCCAGTGCAGAAGCCAGTGAGGGGAATCGAGTCCCAGTGGGGAGGCCAGTGAGGGGATTCGAGACCCAGTGCAGAGGCCAGTGAGGGGAATCGAGTCCCAGTGCAGAAGCCAGTGAGGGGAATCGAGTACCAGTGGGGAGGCCAGTGAGGGGAATCGAGTACCAGTGCAGAGGCCAGTGAGGGGAATCGAGTCCCAGTGCAGAGGCCAGTGAGGGGAATCGAGTCCCAGTGCGGAGGCCAGTGAGGGGAATCGAGTCCCAGTGCGGAGGTCAGTGTTGGGAATCGAGTCCCAGTGCGGAGGCCAGTGAGGGGAATTGAGTCCCACTGCGGAGGTCACTTAGGGGAATCGAGTCCCAGTGTGAAGGCCATTGAGGGGAATCGAGTCCCAGTGCAGAGGCCAGTGAGGGGAATCGAGTCCCAGTGTGAAGGCCATTGAGGAGAATCGAGTCCCAGTGCAGAGGCCAGTGAGGGGAATTGGGTCCCAGTGCGGAGGCCAGTGAGGGGAAACAAGTCCTGGTGCAGAGGCCAGTGAGGGGAATCGAGTCCCAGTGCGGAGGTCAGTGAGGGGAATCGAGTCCCAGTGCAGAGGCCAGTGAGGGGAATCAAGTTCCAGTGCAGAGGCCAGTGAGGGGAATCGAGTCCCAGTGCAGAAGCCAGTGAGGGGAATCAAGTTCCAGTGCAGAGGCCAGTGAGGGGAATCGAATCCTGGTGCAGAGGCCAGTGAGGGGAATCAAGTTCCAGTGTGGACGTCAGTGTGGGGAATCAAGTCCCAGTGTGGAGGCCAGTGAGGGGAATCGAGTCCCAGTGTGAAGGCCATTGAGGGGAATTGAGTCCCAGTGCAGAGGCCAGTGAGGGGAATTGAGTCCCAGTGCAGAGGCCAGTGAGGGCAATCGAGTCCCAGTGCGGAGGCCAGTGAGGGGAATCGAGTCCCAGTGCGGAGGCCAGTGAAGGGAATCGGGTCCCAGTGCGGAGGCCAGTGAGGGGAATCGAGTCCCAGTGCAGAAGCCAGTGAGGGGAATCGAGTCCCAGTGGGGAGGCCAGTGAGGGGATTCGAGACCCAGTGCAGAGGCCAGTGAGGGGAATCGAGTCCCAGTGCAGAAGCCAGTGAGGGGAATCGAGTCCCAGTGGGGAGGCCAGTGAGGGGAATCGAGTACCAGTGCAGAGGCCAGTGAGGAGAATCGAGTCCCAGTGCAGAGGCCAGTGAGGGGAATCGAGTCCCAGTGGGGAGGCCAGTGAGGGGATTCGAGACCCAGTGCAGAGGCCAGTGAGGGGAATCGAGTCCCAGTGCAGAAGCCAGTGAGGGGAATCGAGTCCCAGTGGGGAGGCCAGTGAGGGGAATCGAGTACCAGTGCAGAGGCCAGTGAGGAGAATCGAGTCCCAGTGCAGAGGCCAGTGAGGGGAATTGGGTCCCAGTGCGGAGGCCAGTGAGGGGAAACAAGTCCTGGTGCAGAGGCCAGTGAGGGGAATCGAGTCCCAGTGCGGAGGTCAGTGAGGGGAATCGAGTCCCAGTGCAGAGGTCAGTGAGGGGAATCGAGTCCCAGTGCAGAGGCCAGTGAGGGAATCGAGTCCCAGTGCAGAGGCCAGTGAGGGGAATCGAGTCCCAGTGCAGAGGCCAGTGAGGGAATCGAGTCCCAGTGCAGAGGCCAGTGAGGGGAATCGAGTCCCAGTGCAGAGGCCAGTGAGGGGAATCGAGTTCCAGTGCAGAAGCCAGTGAGGGGAATCGAGTTACAGTGCAGAAGCCAGTGAAGGGAATCGGGTCCCAGTGCGGAGGCCAGTGAGGGGAATTGAGTCCCAGTGCAGAAGCCAGTGAGGGCAATCGAGTCCCAGTGGGGAGGCCAGTGAGGGGAATCGAGTACCAGTGCAGAGGCCAGTGAGGGGAATCGAGTCCCAGTGGGGAGGCCAGTGAGGGGAATCGAGTACCAGTGCAGAGGCCAGTGAGGGGAATCGAGTACCAGTGCAGAGGCCAGGGAGGGGAAACGAGTCCCAGTGCAGAGGCCAGTGAGGGGAATCGAGTCCCAGTGCGGAGGCCAGTGAGGGGAATCGAGTCCCAGTGCGGAGGTCAGTGTGGGGAATCGAGTCCCAGTGCGGAGGTCAGTGAGGGGAATCGAGTCCCAGTGCAGAGGCCAGTGAGGGGAATCAAGTTCCAGTGCAGAGGCCAGTGAGGGGAATCGAGTTCCAGTGCAGAAGCCAGTGAGGGGAATCGAGTCCCAGTGCGGAGGTCAGTGAGGGGAATCGAGTCCAAGTGCGGAGGTCAGTGAGGGGAATCGAGTCCCAGTGCAGAGGCCAGTGAGGGGAATCAAGTTCCAGTGCAGAGGCCAGTGAGGGGAATCGAGTTCCAGTGCAGAAGCCAGTGAGGGGAATCGAGTCCCAGTGCGGAGGTCAGTGAGGGGAATCGAGTCCCAGTGCAGAGGCCAGTGAGGGGAATCGAGTCCCACTGCGGAGGTCAATGTGGGGAATCAAGTCCAAGTGTGGAGGCCAGTGAGCGGAATTGAGTCCCAGTGCAGAAGCCAGTGAGGGGAATCGAGTCCAAGTGCGGAGGTCAGTGAGGGGAATCGAGTCCAAGTGCGGAGGTCAGTGAGGGGAATCGAGTCCCAGTGCAGAGGCCAGTGAGGGGAATCAAGTTCCAGTGCAGAGGCCAGTGAGGGGAATCGAGTTCCAGTGCAGAAGCCAGTGAGGGGAATCGAGTCCCAGTGCGGAGGTCAGTGAGGGGAATCGAGTCCCAGTGCAGAGGCCAGTGAGGGGAATCGAGTCCCACTGCGGAGGTCAATGTGGGGAATCAAGTCCAAGTGTGGAGGCCAGTGAGCGGAATTGAGTCCCAGTGCAGAAGCCAGTGAGGGGAATCGAGTCCAAGTGCGGAGGTCAGTGAGGGGAATCGAGTCCCAGTGCAGAGGCCAGTGAGGGGTATCGAGTCCCAGTGCAGAGGCCAGTGAGGAGAACCAAGTTCCAGAGCAGAGGCCAGTGAGGGGAATCGAGTTCCAGTGCAGAAGCCAGTGAGGGGAATCGAGTTACAGTGCAGAAGCCAGTGAGGGGAATCGAGTCCCAGTGCGGAGGTCAGTGAGGGGAATCGAGTCCCAGTGTGAAGGCCATTGAGGAGAATCGAGTCCCAGTGCAGAGGCCAGTTAGGGGAATTGGGTCCCAGTGCGGAGGCCAGTGAGGGGAAACAAGTCCTGGTGCAGAGGCCAGTGAGGGGAATCGAGTCCCAGTGCGGAGGCCATTGAGGGGAATCGAGTCCCAGTGCGGAGGTCAGTGTTGGGAATCGAGTCCCAGTGCGGAGGCCAGTGAGGGGAATTGAGTCCCACTGCGGAGGTCAGTTAGGGGAATCGAGTCCCAGTGTGAAGGCCATTGAGGGGAATCGAGTCCCAGTGCAGAGGCCAGTGAGGGGAATCGAGTCCCAGTGTGAAGGCCATTGAGGAGAATCGAGTCCCAGTGCAGAGGCCAGTGAGGGGAATTGGGTCCCAGTGCGGAGGCCAGTGAGGGGAATTGAGTCCCAGTGCAGAGGCCAGTGAGGGCAATCGAGTCCCAGTACGGAGGCCAGTGAGGGGAATTGTGTCCGAGTGCGGAGGCCAGTGAGGGGAATCGAGTCCCAGTGCAGAGGTCAGTGAGGGGAATCGAGTCCCAGTGCAGAGGCCAGTGAGGGAATCGAGTCCCAGTGCAGAGGCCAGTGAGGGGAATCGAGTCCCAGTGCAGAGGCCAGTGAGGGGAATCGAGTCCCAGTGCAGAGGCCAGTGAGGGGAATCGAGTCCTGGTGCAGGGGCCAGTGAGGGGAATCAAGATCCAGTGTGGACGTCAGTGTGGGGAATCAAGTCCCAGTGTGGAGGCCAGTGAGGGGAATCGAGTCCCAGTGTGAAGGCCATTGAGGGGAATTGAGTCCCAGTGCAGAGGCCAGTGAGGGGAATCAAGTTCCAGTGCAGAGGCCAGTGAGGGGAATCAAGTCCCAGTGCGGAGGCGAGTGAAGGGAATCGGGTCCCAGTGCGGAGGCCATTGAGGGGAATCGAGTCCCAGTGCAGAGGCCAGTGAGGGGAATTGAGTCCCAGTGCAGAGGCCAGTGAGGGCAATCGAGTCCCAGTGCGGAGGCCAGTGAGGGGAATCGAGTCCCAGTGCGGAGGCCAGTGAAGGGAATCGGGTCCCAGTGCGGAGGCCAGTGAGGGGAATCGAGTCCCAGTGCAGAAGCCAGTGAGGGGAATCGAGTCCCAGTGGGGAGGCCAGTGAGGGGATTCGAGACCCAGTGCAGAGGCCAGTGAGGGGAATCGAGTCCCAGTGCAGAAGCCAGTGAGGGGAATCGAGTCCCAGTGGGGAGGCCAGTGAGGGGAATCGAGTACCAGTGCAGAGGCCAGTGAGGGGAATCGAGTCCCAGTGCAGAGGCCAGTGAGGGGAATCGAGTCCCAGTGCGGAGGCCAGTGAGGGGAATCGAATCCCAGTGCGGAGGTCAGTGTTGGGAATCGAGTCCCAGTGCGGAGGCCAGTGAGGGGAATTGAGTCCCACTGCGGAGGTCAGTTAGGGGAATCGAGTCCCAGTGTGAAGGCCATTGAGGGGAATCGAGTCCCAGTGCAGAGGCCAGTGAGGGGAATCGAGTCCCAGTGTGAAGGCCATTGAGGAGAATCGAGTCCCAGTGCAGAGGCCAGTGAGGGGAATTGGGTCCCAGTGCGGAGGCCAGTGAGGGGAAACAAGTCCTGGTGCAGAGGCCAGTGAGGGGAATCGAGTCCCAGTGCAGAGGCCATTGAGGGGAATCGAGTCCCAGTGCAGAGGTCAGTGAGGGGAATTGAGTCCCAGTGCGGAGGCCAGTGAGCGGAATCGAGTCCAAGTGCAGAGGTCAGTGTGGGGAATCAAGTCCCAGTGCGGAGGCCAGTGAGGGGAATCGAGTCCCAGTGCAGAAGCCAGTGAGGGGAATCAAGTTCCAGTGCAGAGGCCAGTGAGGGGAATCGAATCCTGGTGCAGAGGCCAGTGAGGGGAATCAAGTTCCAGTGTGGACGTCAGTGTGGGGAATCAAGTCCCAGTGTGGAGGCCAGTGAGGGGAATCGAGTCCCAGTGTGAAGGCCATTGAGGGGAATTGAGTCCCAGTGCAGAGGCCAGTGAGGGGAATTGAGTCCCAGTGCAGAGGCCAGTGAGGGCAATCGAGTCCCAGTACGGAGGCCAGTGAGGGGAATTGTGTCCGAGTGCGGAGGCCAGTGAGGGGAATCGAGTCCCAGTGCAGAAGCCAGTGAGGGGAATCGAGTCCCAGTGGGGAGGCCAGTGAGGGGATTCGAGACCCAGTGCAGAGGCCAGTGAGGGGAATCGAGTCCCAGTGCAGAAGCCAGTGAGGGGAATCGAGTCCCAGTGGGGAGGCCAGTGAGGGGAATCGAGTACCAGTGCAGAGGCCAGTGAGGGGAATCGAGTCCCAGTGCAGAGGCCAGTGAGGGGAATCGAGTCCCAGTGCGGAGGCCAGTGAGGGGAATCGAGTCCCAGTGCGGAGGTCAGTGTTGGGAATCGAGTCCCAGTGCGGAGGCCAGTGAGGGGAATTGAGTCCCACTGCGGAGGTCACTTAGGGGAATCGAGTCCCAGTGTGAAGGCCATTGAGGGGAATCGAGTCCCAGTGCAGAGGCCAGTGAGGGGAATCGAGTCCCAGTGTGAAGGCCATTGAGGAGAATCGAGTCCCAGTGCAGAGGCCAGTGAGGGGAATTGGGTCCCAGTGCGGAGGCCAGTGAGGGGAAACAAGTCCTGGTGCAGAGGCCAGTGAGGGGAATCGAGTCCCAGTGCGGAGGTCAGTGAGGGGAATCGAGTCCCAGTGCAGAGGCCAGTGAGGGGAATCAAGTTCCAGTGCAGAGGCCAGTGAGGGGAATCGAGTCCCAGTGCAGAAGCCAGTGAGGGGAATCAAGTTCCAGTGCAGAGGCCAGTGAGGGGAATCGAATCCTGGTGCAGAGGCCAGTGAGGGGAATCAAGTTCCAGTGTGGACGTCAGTGTGGTGAATCAAGTCCCAGTGTGGAGGCCAGTGAGGGGAATCGAGTCCCAGTGTGAAGGCCATTGAGGGGAATTGAGTCCCAGTGCAGAGGCCAGTGAGGGGAATTGAGTCCCAGTGCAGAGGCCAGTGAGGGCAATCGAGTCCCAGTGCGGAGGCCAGTGAGGGGAATCGAGTCCCAGTGCGGAGGCCAGTGAAGGGAATCGGGTCCCAGTGCAGAAGCCAGTGAGGGGAATCGAGTCCCAGTGCGGAGGTCAGTGAGGGGAATCGAGTCCCAGTGCAGAGGCCAGTGAGGGGAATCGAGTCCCACTGCGGAGGTCAATGTGGGGAATCAAGTCCAAGTGTGGAGGCCAGTGAGCGGAATTGAGTCCCAGTGCAGAAGCCAGTGAGGGGAATCGAGTCCAAGTGCGGAGGTCAGTGAGGGGAATCGAGTCCCAGTGCAGAGGCCAGTGAGGGGAATCGAGTCCCAGTGCAGAGGCCAGTGAGGAGAACCAAGTTCCAGAGCAGAGGCCAGTGAGGGGAATCGAGTTCCAGTGCAGAAGCCAGTGAGGGGAATCGAGTTACAGTGCAGAAGCCAGTGAGGGGAATCGAGTCCCAGTGCGGAGGTCAGTGAGGGGAATCGAGTCCCAGTGTGAAGGCCATTGAGGAGAATCGAGTCCCAGTGCAGAGGCCAGTGAGGGGAATTGGGTCCCAGTGCGGAGGCCAGTGAGGGGAAACAAGTCCTGGTGCAGAGGCCAGTGAGGGGAATCGAGTCCCAGTGCGGAGACCAGTGAGGGGAATTGAGTCCCAGTGCGGAGGCCATTGAGGGGAATCGAGTCCCAGTGCAGAGGTCAGTGAGTGGAATTGAGTCCCAGTGCGGAGGCCAGTGAGCGGAATCGAGTCCAAGTGCAGAGGTCAGTGTGGGGAATCAAGTCCCAGTGCGGAGGCCAGTGAGGGGAATCGAGTCCCAGTGCAGAAGCCAGTGAGGGGAATCAAGTTCCAGTGCAGAGGCCAGTGAGGGGAATCGAATCCTGGTGCAGAGGCCAGTGAGGGGAATCAAGTTCCAGTGTGGACGTCAGTGTGGGGAATCAAGTCCCAGTGTGGAGGCCAGTGAGGGGAATCGAGTCCCAGTGTGAAGGCCATTGAGGGGAATTGAGTCCCAGTGCAGAGGCCAGTGAGGGGAATTGAGTCCCAGTGCAGAGGCCAGTGAGGGCAATCGAGTCCCAGTACGGAGGCCAGTGAGGGGAATTGTGTCCGAGTGCGGAGGCCAGTGAGGGGAATCGAGTCCCAGTGCAGAGGTCAGTGAGGGGAATCGAGTCCCAGTGCAGAGGCCAGTGAGGGAATCGAGTCCCAGTGCAGAGGCCAGTGAGGGGAATCGAGTCCCAGTGCAGAGGCCAGTGAGGGGAATCGAGTCCCAGTGCAGAGGCCAGTGAGGGGAATCGAGTCCTGGTGCAGAGGCCAGTGAGGGGAATCAAGTTCCAGTGTGGACGTCAGTGTGGGGAATCAAGTCCCAGTGTGGAGGCCAGTGAGGGGAATCGAGTCCCAGTGTGAAGGCCATTGAGGGGAATTGAGTCCAAGTGCAGAGGCCAGTGAGGGGAATCAAGTTCCAGTGCAGAGGCCAGTGAGGGGAATCAAGTCCCAGTGCGGAGGCGAGTGAAGGGAATCGGGTCCCAGTGCGGAGGCCATTGAGGGGAATTGAGTCCCAGTGCAGAGGCCAGTGAGGGGAATTGAGTCCCAGTGCAGAGGCCAGTGAGGGCAATCGAGTCCCAGTGCGGAGGCCAGTGAGGGGAATCGAGTCCCAGTGCGGAGGCCAGTGAAGGGAATCGGGTCCCAGTGCGGAGGCCAGTGAGGGGAATCGAGTCCCAGTGCAGAAGCCAGTGAGGGGAATCGAGTCCCAGTGGGGAGGCCAGTGAGGGGATTCGAGACCCAGTGCAGAGGCCAGTGAGGGGAATCGAGTCCCAGTGCAGAAGCCAGTGAGGGGAATCGAGTCCCAGTGGGGAGGCCAGTGAGGGGAATCGAGTACCAGTGCAGAGGCCAGTGAGCGGAATCGAGTCCCAGTGCAGAGGCCAGTGAGGGGAATCGAGTCCCAGTGGGGAGGCCAGTGAGGGGAATCGAGTCCCAGTGCGGAGGTCAGTGTTGGGAATCGAGTCCCAGTGCGGAGGCCAGTGAGGGGAATTGAGTCCCACTGCGGAGGTCAGTTAGGGGAATCGAGTCCCAGTGTGAAGGCCATTGAGGGGAATCGAGTCCCAGTGCAGAGGCCAGTGAGGGGAATCGAGTCCCAGTGTGAAGGCCATTGAGGAGAATCGAGTCCCAGTGCAGAGGCCAGTGAGGGGAATTGGGTCCCAGTGCGGAGGCGAGTGAAGGGAATCGGGTCCCAGTGCGGAGGCCATTGAGGGGAATTGAGTCCCAGTACGGAGGCCAGTGAGGGGAATTGTGTCCGAGTGCGGAGGCCAGTGAGGGGAATCGAGTTCCAGTGCAGAGGCCAGTGAGGGGAATCGAATCCTGGTGCAGAGGCCAGTGAGGGGAATCAAGTTCCAGTGTGGACGTCAGTGTGGGGAATCAAGTCCCAGTGTGGAGGCCAGTGAGGGGAATCGAGTCCCAGTGTGAAGGCCATTGAGGGGAATTGAGTCCCAGTGCAGAGGCCAGTGAGGGGAATCGAGTCCCAGTGCAGAAGCCAGTGAGGGGAATCGAGTCCCAGTGGGGAGGCCAGTGAGGGAATTCGAGACCCAGTGCAGAGGCCAGTGAGGGGAATCGAGTCCCAGTGCAGAAGCCAGTGAGGGGAATCGAGTCCCAGTGGGGAGGCCAGTGAGGGGAATCGAGTACCAGTGCAGAGGCCAGTGAGGAGAATCGAGTCCCAGTGCAGAGGCCAGTGAGGGGAATCAAGTTCCAGTGCAGAGGCCAGTGAGGGGAATCAAGTCCCAGTGCGGAGGCGAGTGAAGGGAATCGGGTCCCAGTGCGGAGGCCATTGAGGGGAATTGAGTCCCAGTGCAGAGGCCAGTGAGGGGAATTGAGTCCCAGTGCAGAGGCCAGTGAGGGCAATCGAGTCCCAGTGCGGAGGCCAGTGAGGGGAATCGAGTCCCAGTGCGGAGGCCAGTGAAGGGAATCGGGTCCCAGTGCGGAGGCCAGTGAGGGGAATCGAGTCCCAGTGCAGAAGCCAGTGAGGGGAATCGAGTCCCAGTGGGGAGGCCAGTGAGGGGATTCGAGACCCAGTGCAGAGGCCAGTGAGGGGAATCGAGTCCCAGTGCAGAAGCCAGTGAGGGGAATCGAGTCCCAGTGGGGAGGCCAGTGAGGGGAATCGAGTACCAGTGCAGAGGCCAGTGAGGGGAATCGAGTCCCAGTGCAGAGGCCAGTGAGGGGAATCGAGTCCCAGTGCGGAGGCCAGTGAGGGGAATCGAGTCCCAGTGCGGAGGTCAGTGTTGGGAATCGAGTCCCAGTGCGGAGGCCAGTGAGGGGAATTGAGTCCCACTGCGGAGGTCAGTTAGGGGAATCGAGTCCCAGTGTGAAGGCCATTGAGGGGAATCGAGTCCCAGTGCAGAGGCCAGTGAGGGGAATCGAGTCCCAGTGTGAAGGCCATTGAGGAGAATCGAGTCCCAGTGCAGAGGCCAGTGAGGGGAATTGGGTCCCAGTGCGGAGGCCAGTGAGGGGAAACAAGTCCTGGTGCAGAGGCCAGTGAGGGGAATCGTGTCCCAGTGCAGAGGCCATTGAGGGGAATCGAGTCCCAGTGCAGAGGTCAGTGAGGGGAATCGAGTCCCAGTGCAGAGGTCAGTGAGGGGAATTGAGTCCCAGTGCGGAGGCCAGTGAGCGGAATCGAGTCCAAGTGCAGAGGTCAGTGTGGGGAATCAAGTCCCAGTGCGGAGGCCAGTGAGGGGAATCGAGTCCCAGTGCAGAAGCCAGTGAGGGGAATCAAGTTCCAGTGCAGAGGCCAGTGAGGGGAATCGAATCCTGGTGCAGAGGCCAGTGAGGGGAATCAAGTTCCAGTGTGGACGTCAGTGTGGGGAATCAAGTCCCAGTGTGGAGGCCAGTGAGGGGAATCGAGTCCCAGTGTGAAGGCCATTGAGGGGAATTGAGTCCCAGTGCAGAGGCCAGTGAGGGGAATTGAGTCCCAGTGCAGAGGCCAGTGAGGGCAATCGAGTCCCAGTACGGAGGCCAGTGAGGGGAATTGTGTCCGAGTGCGGAGGCCAGTGAGGGGAATCGAGTCCCAGTGCAGAGGTCAGTGAGGGGAATCGAGTCCCAGTGCAGAGGCCAGTGAGGGAATCGAGTCCCAGTGCAGAGGCCAGTGAGGGGAATCGAGTCCCAGTGCAGAGGCCAGTGAGGGGAATCGAGTCCCAGTGCAGAGGCCAGTGAGGGGAATCGAGTCCTGGTGCAGAGGCCAGTGAGGGGAATCAAGTTCCAGTGTGGACGTCAGTGTGGGGAATCAAGTCCCAGTGTGGAGGCCAGTGAGGGGAATCGAGTCCCAGTGTGAAGGCCATTGAGGGGAATTGAGTCCCAGTGCAGAGGCCAGTGAGGGGAATCAAGTTCCAGTGCAGAGGCCAGTGAGGGGAATCAAGTCCCAGTGCGGAGGCGAGTGAAGGGAATCGGGTCCCAGTGCGGAGGCCAGTGAGCGGAATCGAGTCCCAGTGCGGAGGCCAGTGAGGGGAATTGAGTCCCAGTGCGGAGGCTAGTGAGGGGAATCGAGTCCCAGTGCGGAGGCCAGTGAGGGGAATCGAGTCCCAGTGCGGAGGTCAGTGAGGAGAATCGAGTCCCAGTGCGGAGGCCAGTGAGGGGAATCGAGTCACAGTGCAGAGGTCAGTGAGGGGAATCGAGTCCCAGTGCGGAGGCCAGTGAGCGAAATCGAGTCCCAGTGCGGAGGTCAGTTTGGGGAATCGAGTCCCAGTGCGGTGGCCAGTGAGGGGAATCGAGTCCCAGTGCAGAGCCAGTGAGGGGAATTGAGTCCCAGTGCGGAGGCCAGTGAGGGGAATCGAGTCCCAGTGCAGAGGCCAGTGAGGGGAATCGAGTCCCAGTACGGAGGCCAGTGAGGGGAATTGTGTCCGAGTGCGGAGGCCAGTGAGGGGAATCGAGTCCCAGTGCAGAGGTCAGTGAGGGGAATCGAGTCCCAGTGCAGAGGCCAGTGAGGGAATCGAGTCCCAGTGCAGAGGCCAGTGAGGGGAATCGAGTCCCAGTGCAGAGGCCAGTGAGGGGAATCGAGTCCCTGTGCAGAGGCCAGTGAGGGGAATCGAGTCCCAGTGCGGAGGCCAGTGAGGGGAATCGAGTCCCAGTGCGGAGGCCAGTGAAGGGAATCGGGTCCCAGTGCGGAGGCCAGTGAGGGGAATCGATTCCCAGTGCAGAAGCCAGTGAGGGGAATCGAGTCCCAGTGGGGAGGCCAGTGAGGGGAATCGAGTACCAGTGCAGAGGCCAGTGAGGGGAATCGAGTCCCAGTGCAGAAGCCAGTGAGGGGAATCGAGTCCCAGTGGGGAGGCCAGTGAGGGGAATCGAGTCCCTGTGCAGAGGCCAGTGAGGGGAATCGAGTCCCAGTGCAGAGGCCAGTGAGGGGAATCGAGTCCCAGTGCGGAGGCCAGTGAGGGGAATCGAGTCCCAGTTCGGAGGCCAGTGAAGGGAATCGGGTCCCAGTGCGGAGGCCAGTGAGGGGAATCGAGTCCCAGTGCAGAAGCCAGTGAGGGGAATCGAGTCCCAGTGGGGAGGCCAGTGAGGGGAATCGAGTCCCAGTGCAGAGGCCAGTGAGGGGAATCGAGTCCCAGTACGGAGGCCAGTGAGGTGAATTGTGTCCGAGTGCGGAGGCCAGTGAGGGGAATCGAGTCCCAGTGCAGAGGTCAGTGAGGGGAATCGAGTCCCAGTGCAGAGGCCAGTGAGGGAATCGAGTCCCAGTGCAGAGGCCAGTGAGGGGAATCGAGTCCCAGTGCAGAGGTCAGTGAGGGGAATCGAGTCCCTGTGCAGAGGCCAGTGAGGGGAATCGAGTCCCAGTGCAGAGGCCAGTGAGGGGAATCGAGTCCCAGTGCGGAGGCCAGTGAGGGGAATCGAGTCCCATTGCGGAGGCCAGTGAAGGGAATCGGGTCCCAGTGCGGAGGCCAGTGAGGGGAATTGAGTCCCAGTGCAGAAGCCAGTGAGGGCAATCGAGTCCCAGTGGGGAGGCCAGTGAGGGGAATCGAGTACCAGTGCAGAGGCCAGTGAGGGGAATCGAGTCCCAGTGGGGAGGCCAGTGAGGGGAATCGAGTACCAGTGCAGAGGCCAGTGAGGGGAATCGAGTACCAGTGCAGAGGCCAGGGAGGGGAAACGAGTCCCAGTGCAGAGGCCAGTGAGGGGAATCGAGTCCCAGTGCGGAGGCCAGTGAGGGGAATCGAGTCCCAGTGCGGAGGTCAGTGTGGGGAATCGAGTCCCAGTGCGGAGGCCAGTGAGGAGAACCAAGTTCCAGAGCAGAGGCCAGTGAGGGGAATCGAGTCCCAGTGCGGAGGCCAGTGAGGGGAATCGAGTCCCAGTGCAGAAGCCAGTGAGGGGAATCGAGTCCCAGTGGGGAGGCCAGTGAGGGGATTCGAGACCCAGTGCAGAGGCCAGTGAGGGGAATCGAGTCCCAGTGGGGAGGCCAGTGAGGGGATTCGAGACCCAGTGCAGAGGCCAGTGAGGGGAATCGAGTCCCAGTGCAGAAGCCAGTGAGGGGAATCGAGTCCCAGTGGGGAGGCCAGTGAGGGGAATCGAGTACCAGTGCAGAGGCCAGTGAGGAGAATCGAGTCCCAGTGCAGAGGCCAGTGAGGGGAATCGAGTCCCAGTGGGGAGGCCAGTGAGGGGATTCGAGACCCAGTGCAGAGGCCAGTGAGGGGAATCGAGTCCCAGTGCAGAAGCCAGTGAGGGGAATCGAGTCCCAGTGGGGAGGCCAGTGAGGGGAATCGAGTACCAGTGCAGAGGCCAGTGAGGAGAATCGAGTCCCAGTGCAGAGGCCAGTGAGGGGAATTGGGTCCCAGTGCGGAGGCCAGTGAGGGGAAACAAGTCCTGGTGCAGAGGCCAGTGAGGGGAATCGAGTCCCAGTGCGGAGGTCAGTGAGGGGAATCGAGTCCCAGTGCAGAGGTCAGTGAGGGGAATCGAGTCCCAGTGCAGAGGCCAGTGAGGGAATCGAGTCCCAGTGCAGAGGCCAGTGAGGGGAATCGAGTCCCAGTGCAGAGGCCAGTGAGGGGAATCGAGTTCCAGTGCAGAAGCCAGTGAGGGGAATCGAGTTACAGTGCAGAAGCCAGTGAGGGGAATCGAGTCCCAGTGCGGAGGTCAGTGAGGGGAATCGAGTCCCAGTGTGAAGGCCATTGAGGAGAATCGAGTCCCAGTGCAGAGGCCAGTGAGGGGAATTGGGTCCCAGTGCGGAGGCCAGTGAGGGGAAACAAGTCCTGGTGCAGAGGCCAGTGAGGGGAATCGAGTCCCAGTGCGGAGACCAGTGAGGGGAATTGAGTCCCATTGCGGAGGCCAGTGAAGGGAATCGGGTCCCAGTGCGGAGGCCAGTGAGGGGAATTGAGTCCCAGTGCAGAAGCCAGTGAGGGCAATCGAGTCCCAGTGGGGAGGCCAGTGAGGGGAATCGAGTACCAGTGCAGAGGCCAGTGAGGGGAATCGAGTCCCAGTGGGGAGGCCAGTGAGGGGAATCGAGTACCAGTGCAGAGGCCAGTGAGGGGAATCGAGTACCAGTGCAGAGGCCAGGGAGGGGAAACGAGTCCCAGTGCAGAGGCCAGTGAGGGGAATCGAGTCCCAGTGCGGAGGCCAGTGAGGGGAATCGAGTCCCAGTGCGGAGGTCAGTGTGGGGAATCGAGTCCCAGTGCGGAGGTCAGTGAGGGGAATCGAGTCCCAGTGCAGAGGCCAGTGAGGGGAATCAAGTTCCAGTGCAGAGGCCAGTGAGGGGAATCGAGTTCCAGTGCAGAAGCCAGTGAGGGGAATCGAGTCCCAGTGCGGAGGTCAGTGAGGGGAATCGAGTCCAAGTGCGGAGGTCAGTGAGGTGAATCGAGTCCCAGTGCAGAGGCCAGTGAGGGGAATCAAGTTCCAGTGCAGAGGCCAGTGAGGGGAATCGAGTTCCAGTGCAGAAGCCAGTGAGGGGAATCGAGTCCCAGTGCGGAGGTCAGTGAGGGGAATCGAGTCCCAGTGCAGAGGCCAGTGAGGGGAATCGAGTCCCACTGCGGAGGTCAATGTGGGGAATCAAGTCCAAGTGTGGAGGCCAGTGAGCGGAATTGAGTCCCAGTGCAGAAGCCAGTGAGGGGAATCGAGTCCAAGTGCGGAGGTCAGTGAGGGGAATCGAGTCCAAGTGCGGAGGTCAGTGAGGGGAATCGAGTCCCAGTGCAGAGGTCAGTGAGGGGAATTGAGTCCCAGTGCGGAGGCCAGTGAGCGGAATCGAGTCCAAGTGCAGAGGTCAGTGTGGGGAATCAAGTCCCAGTGCGGAGGCCAGTGAGGGGAATCGAGTCCCAGTGCAGAAGCCAGTGAGGGGAATCAAGTTCCAGTGCAGAGGCCAGTGAGGGGAATCGAATCCTGGTGCAGAGGCCAGTGAGGGGAATCAAGTTCCAGTGTGGACGTCAGTGTGGGGAATCAAGTCCCAGTGTGGAGGCCAGTGAGGGGAATCGAGTCCCAGTGTGAAGGCCATTGAGGGGAATTGAGTCCCAGTGCAGAGGCCAGTGAGGGGAATTGAGTCCCAGTGCAGAGGCCAGTGAGGGCATTCGAGTCCCAGTACGGAGGCCAGTGAGGGGAATTGTGTCCGAGTGCGGAGGCCAGTGAGGGGAATCGAGTCCCAGTGCAGAGGTCAGTGAGGGGAATCGAGTCCCAGTGCAGAGGCCAGTGAGGGGAATTGAGTCCCAGTGCAGAGGCCAGTGAGGGCAATCGAGTCCCAGTACGGAGGCCAGTGAGGGGAATTGTGTCCGAGTGCGGAGGCCAGTGAGGGGAATCGAGTCCCAGTGCAGAGGTCAGTGAGGGGAATCGAGTCCCAGTGCAGAGGCCAGTGAGGGAATCGAGTCCCAGTGCAGAGGCCAGTGAGGGGAATCGAGTCCCAGTGCAGAGGCCAGTGAGGGGAATCGAGTCCCAGTGCAGAGGCCAGTGAGGGGAATCGAGTCCTGGTGCAGGGGCCAGTGAGGGGAATCAAGATCCAGTGTGGACGTCAGTGTGGGGAATCAAGTCCCAGTGTGGAGGCCAGTGAGGGGAATCGAGTCCCAGTGTGAAGGCCATTGAGGGGAATTGAGTCCCAGTGCAGAGGCCAGTGAGGGGAATCAAGTTCCAGTGCAGAGGCCAGTGAGGGGAATCAAGTCCCAGTGCGGAGGCGAGTGAAGGGAATCGGGTCCCAGTGCGGAGGCCATTGAGGGGAATCGAGTCCCAGTGCAGAGGCCAGTGAGGGGAATTGAGTCCCAGTGCAGAGGCCAGTGAGGGCAATCGAGTCCCAGTGCGGAGGCCAGTGAGGGGAATCGAGTCCCAGTGCGGAGGCCAGTGAAGGGAATCGGGTCCCAGTGCGGAGGCCAGTGAGGGGAATCGAGTCCCAGTGCAGAAGCCAGTGAGGGGAATCGAGTCCCAGTGGGGAGGCCAGTGAGGGGATTCGAGACCCAGTGCAGAGGCCAGTGAGGGGAATCGAGTCCCAGTGCAGAAGCCAGTGAGGGGAATCGAGTCCCAGTGGGGAGGCCAGTGAGGGGAATCGAGTACCAGTGCAGAGGCCAGTGAGGGGAATCGAGTCCCAGTGCAGAGGCCAGTGAGGGGAATCGAGTCCCAGTGCGGAGGCCAGTGAGGGGAATCGAGTCCCAGTGCGGAGGTCAGTGTTGGGAATCGAGTCCCAGTGCGGAGGCCAGTGAGGGGAATTGAGTCCCACTGCGGAGGTCAGTTAGGGGAATCGAGTCCCAGTGTGAAGGCCATTGAGGGGAATCGAGTCCCAGTGCAGAGGCCAGTGAGGGGAATCGAGTCCCAGTGTGAAGGCCATTGAGGAGAATCGAGTCCCAGTGCAGAGGCCAGTGAGGGGAATTGGGTCCCAGTGCGGAGGCCAGTGAGGGGAAACAAGTCCTGGTGCAGAGGCCAGTGAGGGGAATCGAGTCCCAGTGCAGAGGCCATTGAGGGGAATCGAGTCCCAGTGCAGAGGTCAGTGAGGGGAATTGAGTCCCAGTGCGGAGGCCAGTGAGCGGAATCGAGTCCAAGTGCAGAGGTCAGTGTGGGGAATCAAGTCCCAGTGCGGAGGCCAGTGAGGGGAATCGAGTCCCAGTGCAGAAGCCAGTGAGGGGAATCAAGTTCCAGTGCAGAGGCCAGTGAGGGGAATCGAATCCTGGTGCAGAGGCCAGTGAGGGGAATCAAGTTCCAGTGTGGACGTCAGTGTGGGGAATCAAGTCCCAGTGTGGAGGCCAGTGAGGGGAATCGAGTCCCAGTGTGAAGGCCATTGAGGGGAATTGAGTCCCAGTGCAGAGGCCAGTGAGGGGAATTGAGTCCCAGTGCAGAGGCCAGTGAGGGCAATCGAGTCCCAGTACGGAGGCCAGTGAGGGGAATTGTGTCCGAGTGCGGAGGCCAGTGAGGGGAATCGAGTCCCAGTGCAGAAGCCAGTGAGGGGAATCGAGTCCCAGTGGGGAGGCCAGTGAGGGGATTCGAGACCCAGTGCAGAGGCCAGTGAGGGGAATCGAGTCCCAGTGCAGAAGCCAGTGAGGGGAATCGAGTACCAGTGGGGAGGCCAGTGAGGGGAATCGAGTACCAGTGCAGAGGCCAGTGAGGGGAATCGAGTCCCAGTGCAGAGGCCAGTGAGGGGAATCGAGTCCCAGTGCGGAGGCCAGTGAGGGGAATCGAGTCCCAGTGCGGAGGTCAGTGTTGGGAATCGAGTCC
Source organism: Chiloscyllium punctatum (assembly GCF_047496795.1). Lineage (NCBI taxonomy): Eukaryota > Metazoa > Chordata > Chondrichthyes > Orectolobiformes > Hemiscylliidae > Chiloscyllium > Chiloscyllium punctatum. Next base: position 321,566 of record NW_027309995.1, on the reverse strand, counting down.
CAGTGCGGAGGCCAGTGAGGGGAATTGAGTCCCACTGCGGAGGTCACTTAGGGGAATCGAGTCCCAGTGTGAAGGCCATTGAGGGGAATCGAGTCCCAGTGCAGAGGCCAGTGAGGGGAATCGAGTCCCAGTGTGAAGGCCATTGAGGAGAATCGAGTCCCAGTGCAGAGGCCAGTGAGGGGAATTGGGTCCCAGTGCGGAGGCCAGTGAGGGGAAACAAGTCCTGGTGCAGAGGCCAGTGAGGGGAATCGAGTCCCAGTGCGGAGGTCAGTGAGGGGAATCGAGTCCCAGTGCAGAGGCCAGTGAGGGGAATCAAGTTCCAGTGCAGAGGCCAGTGAGGGGAATCGAGTCCCAGTGCAGAAGCCAGTGAGGGGAATCAAGTTCCAGTGCAGAGGCCAGTGAGGGGAATCGAATCCTGGTGCAGAGGCCAGTGAGGGGAATCAAGTTCCAGTGTGGACGTCAGTGTGGGGAATCAAGTCCCAGTGTGGAGGCCAGTGAGGGGAATCGAGTCCCAGTGTGAAGGCCATTGAGGGGAATTGAGTCCCAGTGCAGAGGCCAGTGAGGGGAATTGAGTCCCAGTGCAGAGGCCAGTGAGGGCAATCGAGTCCCAGTGCGGAGGCCAGTGAGGGGAATCGAGTCCCAGTGCGGAGGCCAGTGAAGGGAATCGGGTCCCAGTGCGGAGGCCAGTGAGGGGAATCGAGTCCCAGTGCAGAAGCCAGTGAGGGGAATCGAGTCCCAGTGGGGAGGCCAGTGAGGGGATTCGAGACCCAGTGCAGAGGCCAGTGAGGGGAATCGAGTCCCAGTGCAGAAGCCAGTGAGGGGAATCGAGTCCCAGTGGGGAGGCCAGTGAGGGGAATCGAGTACCAGTGCAGAGGCCAGTGAGGAGAATCGAGTCCCAGTGCAGAGGCCAGTGAGGGGAATCGAGTCCCAGTGGGGAGGCCAGTGAGGGGATTCGAGACCCAGTGCAGAGGCCAGTGAGGGGAATCGAGTCCCAGTGCAGAAGCCAGTGAGGGGAATCGAGTCCCAGTGGGGAGGCCAGTGAGGGGAATCGAGTACCAGTGCAGAGGCCAGTGAGGAGAATCGAGTCCCAGTGCAGAGGCCAGTGAGGGGAATTGGGTCCCAGTGCGGAGGCCAGTGAGGGGAAACAAGTCCTGGTGCAGAGGCCAGTGAGGGGAATCGAGTCCCAGTGCGGAGGTCAGTGAGGGGAATCGAGTCCCAGTGCAGAGGTCAGTGAGGGGAATCGAGTCCCAGTGCAGAGGCCAGTGAGGGAATCGAGTCCCAGTGCAGAGGCCAGTGAGGGGAATCGAGTCCCAGTGCAGAGGCCAGTGAGGGAATCGAGTCCCAGTGCAGAGGCCAGTGAGGGGAATCGAGTCCCAGTGCAGAGGCCAGTGAGGGGAATCGAGTTCCAGTGCAGAAGCCAGTGAGGGGAATCGAGTTACAGTGCAGAAGCCAGTGAAGGGAATCGGGTCCCAGTGCGGAGGCCAGTGAGGGGAATTGAGTCCCAGTGCAGAAGCCAGTGAGGGCAATCGAGTCCCAGTGGGGAGGCCAGTGAGGGGAATCGAGTACCAGTGCAGAGGCCAGTGAGGGGAATCGAGTCCCAGTGGGGAGGCCAGTGAGGGGAATCGAGTACCAGTGCAGAGGCCAGTGAGGGGAATCGAGTACCAGTGCAGAGGCCAGGGAGGGGAAACGAGTCCCAGTGCAGAGGCCAGTGAGGGGAATCGAGTCCCAGTGCGGAGGCCAGTGAGGGGAATCGAGTCCCAGTGCGGAGGTCAGTGTGGGGAATCGAGTCCCAGTGCGGAGGTCAGTGAGGGGAATCGAGTCCCAGTGCAGAGGCCAGTGAGGGGAATCAAGTTCCAGTGCAGAGGCCAGTGAGGGGAATCGAGTTCCAGTGCAGAAGCCAGTGAGGGGAATCGAGTCCCAGTGCGGAGGTCAGTGAGGGGAATCGAGTCCAAGTGCGGAGGTCAGTGAGGGGAATCGAGTCCCAGTGCAGAGGCCAGTGAGGGGAATCAAGTTCCAGTGCAGAGGCCAGTGAGGGGAATCGAGTTCCAGTGCAGAAGCCAGTGAGGGGAATCGAGTCCCAGTGCGGAGGTCAGTGAGGGGAATCGAGTCCCAGTGCAGAGGCCAGTGAGGGGAATCGAGTCCCACTGCGGAGGTCAATGTGGGGAATCAAGTCCAAGTGTGGAGGCCAGTGAGCGGAATTGAGTCCCAGTGCAGAAGCCAGTGAGGGGAATCGAGTCCAAGTGCGGAGGTCAGTGAGGGGAATCGAGTCCAAGTGCGGAGGTCAGTGAGGGGAATCGAGTCCCAGTGCAGAGGCCAGTGAGGGGAATCAAGTTCCAGTGCAGAGGCCAGTGAGGGGAATCGAGTTCCAGTGCAGAAGCCAGTGAGGGGAATCGAGTCCCAGTGCGGAGGTCAGTGAGGGGAATCGAGTCCCAGTGCAGAGGCCAGTGAGGGGAATCGAGTCCCACTGCGGAGGTCAATGTGGGGAATCAAGTCCAAGTGTGGAGGCCAGTGAGCGGAATTGAGTCCCAGTGCAGAAGCCAGTGAGGGGAATCGAGTCCAAGTGCGGAGGTCAGTGAGGGGAATCGAGTCCCAGTGCAGAGGCCAGTGAGGGGTATCGAGTCCCAGTGCAGAGGCCAGTGAGGAGAACCAAGTTCCAGAGCAGAGGCCAGTGAGGGGAATCGAGTTCCAGTGCAGAAGCCAGTGAGGGGAATCGAGTTACAGTGCAGAAGCCAGTGAGGGGAATCGAGTCCCAGTGCGGAGGTCAGTGAGGGGAATCGAGTCCCAGTGTGAAGGCCATTGAGGAGAATCGAGTCCCAGTGCAGAGGCCAGTTAGGGGAATTGGGTCCCAGTGCGGAGGCCAGTGAGGGGAAACAAGTCCTGGTGCAGAGGCCAGTGAGGGGAATCGAGTCCCAGTGCGGAGGCCATTGAGGGGAATCGAGTCCCAGTGCGGAGGTCAGTGTTGGGAATCGAGTCCCAGTGCGGAGGCCAGTGAGGGGAATTGAGTCCCACTGCGGAGGTCAGTTAGGGGAATCGAGTCCCAGTGTGAAGGCCATTGAGGGGAATCGAGTCCCAGTGCAGAGGCCAGTGAGGGGAATCGAGTCCCAGTGTGAAGGCCATTGAGGAGAATCGAGTCCCAGTGCAGAGGCCAGTGAGGGGAATTGGGTCCCAGTGCGGAGGCCAGTGAGGGGAATTGAGTCCCAGTGCAGAGGCCAGTGAGGGCAATCGAGTCCCAGTACGGAGGCCAGTGAGGGGAATTGTGTCCGAGTGCGGAGGCCAGTGAGGGGAATCGAGTCCCAGTGCAGAGGTCAGTGAGGGGAATCGAGTCCCAGTGCAGAGGCCAGTGAGGGAATCGAGTCCCAGTGCAGAGGCCAGTGAGGGGAATCGAGTCCCAGTGCAGAGGCCAGTGAGGGGAATCGAGTCCCAGTGCAGAGGCCAGTGAGGGGAATCGAGTCCTGGTGCAGGGGCCAGTGAGGGGAATCAAGATCCAGTGTGGACGTCAGTGTGGGGAATCAAGTCCCAGTGTGGAGGCCAGTGAGGGGAATCGAGTCCCAGTGTGAAGGCCATTGAGGGGAATTGAGTCCCAGTGCAGAGGCCAGTGAGGGGAATCAAGTTCCAGTGCAGAGGCCAGTGAGGGGAATCAAGTCCCAGTGCGGAGGCGAGTGAAGGGAATCGGGTCCCAGTGCGGAGGCCATTGAGGGGAATCGAGTCCCAGTGCAGAGGCCAGTGAGGGGAATTGAGTCCCAGTGCAGAGGCCAGTGAGGGCAATCGAGTCCCAGTGCGGAGGCCAGTGAGGGGAATCGAGTCCCAGTGCGGAGGCCAGTGAAGGGAATCGGGTCCCAGTGCGGAGGCCAGTGAGGGGAATCGAGTCCCAGTGCAGAAGCCAGTGAGGGGAATCGAGTCCCAGTGGGGAGGCCAGTGAGGGGATTCGAGACCCAGTGCAGAGGCCAGTGAGGGGAATCGAGTCCCAGTGCAGAAGCCAGTGAGGGGAATCGAGTCCCAGTGGGGAGGCCAGTGAGGGGAATCGAGTACCAGTGCAGAGGCCAGTGAGGGGAATCGAGTCCCAGTGCAGAGGCCAGTGAGGGGAATCGAGTCCCAGTGCGGAGGCCAGTGAGGGGAATCGAATCCCAGTGCGGAGGTCAGTGTTGGGAATCGAGTCCCAGTGCGGAGGCCAGTGAGGGGAATTGAGTCCCACTGCGGAGGTCAGTTAGGGGAATCGAGTCCCAGTGTGAAGGCCATTGAGGGGAATCGAGTCCCAGTGCAGAGGCCAGTGAGGGGAATCGAGTCCCAGTGTGAAGGCCATTGAGGAGAATCGAGTCCCAGTGCAGAGGCCAGTGAGGGGAATTGGGTCCCAGTGCGGAGGCCAGTGAGGGGAAACAAGTCCTGGTGCAGAGGCCAGTGAGGGGAATCGAGTCCCAGTGCAGAGGCCATTGAGGGGAATCGAGTCCCAGTGCAGAGGTCAGTGAGGGGAATTGAGTCCCAGTGCGGAGGCCAGTGAGCGGAATCGAGTCCAAGTGCAGAGGTCAGTGTGGGGAATCAAGTCCCAGTGCGGAGGCCAGTGAGGGGAATCGAGTCCCAGTGCAGAAGCCAGTGAGGGGAATCAAGTTCCAGTGCAGAGGCCAGTGAGGGGAATCGAATCCTGGTGCAGAGGCCAGTGAGGGGAATCAAGTTCCAGTGTGGACGTCAGTGTGGGGAATCAAGTCCCAGTGTGGAGGCCAGTGAGGGGAATCGAGTCCCAGTGTGAAGGCCATTGAGGGGAATTGAGTCCCAGTGCAGAGGCCAGTGAGGGGAATTGAGTCCCAGTGCAGAGGCCAGTGAGGGCAATCGAGTCCCAGTACGGAGGCCAGTGAGGGGAATTGTGTCCGAGTGCGGAGGCCAGTGAGGGGAATCGAGTCCCAGTGCAGAAGCCAGTGAGGGGAATCGAGTCCCAGTGGGGAGGCCAGTGAGGGGATTCGAGACCCAGTGCAGAGGCCAGTGAGGGGAATCGAGTCCCAGTGCAGAAGCCAGTGAGGGGAATCGAGTCCCAGTGGGGAGGCCAGTGAGGGGAATCGAGTACCAGTGCAGAGGCCAGTGAGGGGAATCGAGTCCCAGTGCAGAGGCCAGTGAGGGGAATCGAGTCCCAGTGCGGAGGCCAGTGAGGGGAATCGAGTCCCAGTGCGGAGGTCAGTGTTGGGAATCGAGTCCCAGTGCGGAGGCCAGTGAGGGGAATTGAGTCCCACTGCGGAGGTCACTTAGGGGAATCGAGTCCCAGTGTGAAGGCCATTGAGGGGAATCGAGTCCCAGTGCAGAGGCCAGTGAGGGGAATCGAGTCCCAGTGTGAAGGCCATTGAGGAGAATCGAGTCCCAGTGCAGAGGCCAGTGAGGGGAATTGGGTCCCAGTGCGGAGGCCAGTGAGGGGAAACAAGTCCTGGTGCAGAGGCCAGTGAGGGGAATCGAGTCCCAGTGCGGAGGTCAGTGAGGGGAATCGAGTCCCAGTGCAGAGGCCAGTGAGGGGAATCAAGTTCCAGTGCAGAGGCCAGTGAGGGGAATCGAGTCCCAGTGCAGAAGCCAGTGAGGGGAATCAAGTTCCAGTGCAGAGGCCAGTGAGGGGAATCGAATCCTGGTGCAGAGGCCAGTGAGGGGAATCAAGTTCCAGTGTGGACGTCAGTGTGGTGAATCAAGTCCCAGTGTGGAGGCCAGTGAGGGGAATCGAGTCCCAGTGTGAAGGCCATTGAGGGGAATTGAGTCCCAGTGCAGAGGCCAGTGAGGGGAATTGAGTCCCAGTGCAGAGGCCAGTGAGGGCAATCGAGTCCCAGTGCGGAGGCCAGTGAGGGGAATCGAGTCCCAGTGCGGAGGCCAGTGAAGGGAATCGGGTCCCAGTGCAGAAGCCAGTGAGGGGAATCGAGTCCCAGTGCGGAGGTCAGTGAGGGGAATCGAGTCCCAGTGCAGAGGCCAGTGAGGGGAATCGAGTCCCACTGCGGAGGTCAATGTGGGGAATCAAGTCCAAGTGTGGAGGCCAGTGAGCGGAATTGAGTCCCAGTGCAGAAGCCAGTGAGGGGAATCGAGTCCAAGTGCGGAGGTCAGTGAGGGGAATCGAGTCCCAGTGCAGAGGCCAGTGAGGGGAATCGAGTCCCAGTGCAGAGGCCAGTGAGGAGAACCAAGTTCCAGAGCAGAGGCCAGTGAGGGGAATCGAGTTCCAGTGCAGAAGCCAGTGAGGGGAATCGAGTTACAGTGCAGAAGCCAGTGAGGGGAATCGAGTCCCAGTGCGGAGGTCAGTGAGGGGAATCGAGTCCCAGTGTGAAGGCCATTGAGGAGAATCGAGTCCCAGTGCAGAGGCCAGTGAGGGGAATTGGGTCCCAGTGCGGAGGCCAGTGAGGGGAAACAAGTCCTGGTGCAGAGGCCAGTGAGGGGAATCGAGTCCCAGTGCGGAGACCAGTGAGGGGAATTGAGTCCCAGTGCGGAGGCCATTGAGGGGAATCGAGTCCCAGTGCAGAGGTCAGTGAGTGGAATTGAGTCCCAGTGCGGAGGCCAGTGAGCGGAATCGAGTCCAAGTGCAGAGGTCAGTGTGGGGAATCAAGTCCCAGTGCGGAGGCCAGTGAGGGGAATCGAGTCCCAGTGCAGAAGCCAGTGAGGGGAATCAAGTTCCAGTGCAGAGGCCAGTGAGGGGAATCGAATCCTGGTGCAGAGGCCAGTGAGGGGAATCAAGTTCCAGTGTGGACGTCAGTGTGGGGAATCAAGTCCCAGTGTGGAGGCCAGTGAGGGGAATCGAGTCCCAGTGTGAAGGCCATTGAGGGGAATTGAGTCCCAGTGCAGAGGCCAGTGAGGGGAATTGAGTCCCAGTGCAGAGGCCAGTGAGGGCAATCGAGTCCCAGTACGGAGGCCAGTGAGGGGAATTGTGTCCGAGTGCGGAGGCCAGTGAGGGGAATCGAGTCCCAGTGCAGAGGTCAGTGAGGGGAATCGAGTCCCAGTGCAGAGGCCAGTGAGGGAATCGAGTCCCAGTGCAGAGGCCAGTGAGGGGAATCGAGTCCCAGTGCAGAGGCCAGTGAGGGGAATCGAGTCCCAGTGCAGAGGCCAGTGAGGGGAATCGAGTCCTGGTGCAGAGGCCAGTGAGGGGAATCAAGTTCCAGTGTGGACGTCAGTGTGGGGAATCAAGTCCCAGTGTGGAGGCCAGTGAGGGGAATCGAGTCCCAGTGTGAAGGCCATTGAGGGGAATTGAGTCCAAGTGCAGAGGCCAGTGAGGGGAATCAAGTTCCAGTGCAGAGGCCAGTGAGGGGAATCAAGTCCCAGTGCGGAGGCGAGTGAAGGGAATCGGGTCCCAGTGCGGAGGCCATTGAGGGGAATTGAGTCCCAGTGCAGAGGCCAGTGAGGGGAATTGAGTCCCAGTGCAGAGGCCAGTGAGGGCAATCGAGTCCCAGTGCGGAGGCCAGTGAGGGGAATCGAGTCCCAGTGCGGAGGCCAGTGAAGGGAATCGGGTCCCAGTGCGGAGGCCAGTGAGGGGAATCGAGTCCCAGTGCAGAAGCCAGTGAGGGGAATCGAGTCCCAGTGGGGAGGCCAGTGAGGGGATTCGAGACCCAGTGCAGAGGCCAGTGAGGGGAATCGAGTCCCAGTGCAGAAGCCAGTGAGGGGAATCGAGTCCCAGTGGGGAGGCCAGTGAGGGGAATCGAGTACCAGTGCAGAGGCCAGTGAGCGGAATCGAGTCCCAGTGCAGAGGCCAGTGAGGGGAATCGAGTCCCAGTGGGGAGGCCAGTGAGGGGAATCGAGTCCCAGTGCGGAGGTCAGTGTTGGGAATCGAGTCCCAGTGCGGAGGCCAGTGAGGGGAATTGAGTCCCACTGCGGAGGTCAGTTAGGGGAATCGAGTCCCAGTGTGAAGGCCATTGAGGGGAATCGAGTCCCAGTGCAGAGGCCAGTGAGGGGAATCGAGTCCCAGTGTGAAGGCCATTGAGGAGAATCGAGTCCCAGTGCAGAGGCCAGTGAGGGGAATTGGGTCCCAGTGCGGAGGCGAGTGAAGGGAATCGGGTCCCAGTGCGGAGGCCATTGAGGGGAATTGAGTCCCAGTACGGAGGCCAGTGAGGGGAATTGTGTCCGAGTGCGGAGGCCAGTGAGGGGAATCGAGTTCCAGTGCAGAGGCCAGTGAGGGGAATCGAATCCTGGTGCAGAGGCCAGTGAGGGGAATCAAGTTCCAGTGTGGACGTCAGTGTGGGGAATCAAGTCCCAGTGTGGAGGCCAGTGAGGGGAATCGAGTCCCAGTGTGAAGGCCATTGAGGGGAATTGAGTCCCAGTGCAGAGGCCAGTGAGGGGAATCGAGTCCCAGTGCAGAAGCCAGTGAGGGGAATCGAGTCCCAGTGGGGAGGCCAGTGAGGGAATTCGAGACCCAGTGCAGAGGCCAGTGAGGGGAATCGAGTCCCAGTGCAGAAGCCAGTGAGGGGAATCGAGTCCCAGTGGGGAGGCCAGTGAGGGGAATCGAGTACCAGTGCAGAGGCCAGTGAGGAGAATCGAGTCCCAGTGCAGAGGCCAGTGAGGGGAATCAAGTTCCAGTGCAGAGGCCAGTGAGGGGAATCAAGTCCCAGTGCGGAGGCGAGTGAAGGGAATCGGGTCCCAGTGCGGAGGCCATTGAGGGGAATTGAGTCCCAGTGCAGAGGCCAGTGAGGGGAATTGAGTCCCAGTGCAGAGGCCAGTGAGGGCAATCGAGTCCCAGTGCGGAGGCCAGTGAGGGGAATCGAGTCCCAGTGCGGAGGCCAGTGAAGGGAATCGGGTCCCAGTGCGGAGGCCAGTGAGGGGAATCGAGTCCCAGTGCAGAAGCCAGTGAGGGGAATCGAGTCCCAGTGGGGAGGCCAGTGAGGGGATTCGAGACCCAGTGCAGAGGCCAGTGAGGGGAATCGAGTCCCAGTGCAGAAGCCAGTGAGGGGAATCGAGTCCCAGTGGGGAGGCCAGTGAGGGGAATCGAGTACCAGTGCAGAGGCCAGTGAGGGGAATCGAGTCCCAGTGCAGAGGCCAGTGAGGGGAATCGAGTCCCAGTGCGGAGGCCAGTGAGGGGAATCGAGTCCCAGTGCGGAGGTCAGTGTTGGGAATCGAGTCCCAGTGCGGAGGCCAGTGAGGGGAATTGAGTCCCACTGCGGAGGTCAGTTAGGGGAATCGAGTCCCAGTGTGAAGGCCATTGAGGGGAATCGAGTCCCAGTGCAGAGGCCAGTGAGGGGAATCGAGTCCCAGTGTGAAGGCCATTGAGGAGAATCGAGTCCCAGTGCAGAGGCCAGTGAGGGGAATTGGGTCCCAGTGCGGAGGCCAGTGAGGGGAAACAAGTCCTGGTGCAGAGGCCAGTGAGGGGAATCGTGTCCCAGTGCAGAGGCCATTGAGGGGAATCGAGTCCCAGTGCAGAGGTCAGTGAGGGGAATCGAGTCCCAGTGCAGAGGTCAGTGAGGGGAATTGAGTCCCAGTGCGGAGGCCAGTGAGCGGAATCGAGTCCAAGTGCAGAGGTCAGTGTGGGGAATCAAGTCCCAGTGCGGAGGCCAGTGAGGGGAATCGAGTCCCAGTGCAGAAGCCAGTGAGGGGAATCAAGTTCCAGTGCAGAGGCCAGTGAGGGGAATCGAATCCTGGTGCAGAGGCCAGTGAGGGGAATCAAGTTCCAGTGTGGACGTCAGTGTGGGGAATCAAGTCCCAGTGTGGAGGCCAGTGAGGGGAATCGAGTCCCAGTGTGAAGGCCATTGAGGGGAATTGAGTCCCAGTGCAGAGGCCAGTGAGGGGAATTGAGTCCCAGTGCAGAGGCCAGTGAGGGCAATCGAGTCCCAGTACGGAGGCCAGTGAGGGGAATTGTGTCCGAGTGCGGAGGCCAGTGAGGGGAATCGAGTCCCAGTGCAGAGGTCAGTGAGGGGAATCGAGTCCCAGTGCAGAGGCCAGTGAGGGAATCGAGTCCCAGTGCAGAGGCCAGTGAGGGGAATCGAGTCCCAGTGCAGAGGCCAGTGAGGGGAATCGAGTCCCAGTGCAGAGGCCAGTGAGGGGAATCGAGTCCTGGTGCAGAGGCCAGTGAGGGGAATCAAGTTCCAGTGTGGACGTCAGTGTGGGGAATCAAGTCCCAGTGTGGAGGCCAGTGAGGGGAATCGAGTCCCAGTGTGAAGGCCATTGAGGGGAATTGAGTCCCAGTGCAGAGGCCAGTGAGGGGAATCAAGTTCCAGTGCAGAGGCCAGTGAGGGGAATCAAGTCCCAGTGCGGAGGCGAGTGAAGGGAATCGGGTCCCAGTGCGGAGGCCAGTGAGCGGAATCGAGTCCCAGTGCGGAGGCCAGTGAGGGGAATTGAGTCCCAGTGCGGAGGCTAGTGAGGGGAATCGAGTCCCAGTGCGGAGGCCAGTGAGCGGAATCGAGTCCAAGTGCGGAGGTCAGTGTGGGGAATCGAGTCCCAGTGCGGAGGTCAGTGAGGGGAATCGAGTCCCAGTGCAGAGGCCAGTGAGGGGAATCGAGTCCCAGTGCGGAGGCCAGTGAGGGGAATCGAGTCCAAGTGCGGAGGCCAGTGAGGGGAATCGAGTCCCAGTGCGGAGGTCAGTGAGGGGAATCGAGTCCCAGTGCGGAGGTCAGTGAGGAGAATCGAGTCCCAGTGCGGAGGCCAGTGAGGGGAATCGAGTCACAGTGCAGAGGTCAGTGAGGGGAATCGAGTCCCAGTGCGGAGGCCAGTGAGCGGAATCGAGTCCCAGTGCGGAGGCCAGTGAGCGGAATCGAGTCCAAGTGCAGAGGTCAGTGTGGGGAATCAAGTCCCAGTGCGGAGGCCAGTGAGGGGAATCGAGTCCCAGTGCAGAAGCCAGTGAGGGGAATCAAGTTCCAGTGCAGAGGCCAGTGAGGGGAATCGAATCCTGGTGCAGAGGCCAGTGAGGGGAATCAAGTTCCAGTGTGGACGTCAGTGTGGGGAATCAAGTCCCAGTGTGGAGGCCAGTGAGGGGAATCGAGTCCCAGTGTGAAGGCCAGTGAGGGGAATCGAGTCCTGGTGCAGAGGCCAGTGAGGGGAATCAAGTTCCAGTGTGGACGTCAGTGTGGGGAATCAAGTCCCAGTGTGGAGGCCAGTGAGGGGAATCGAGTCCCAGTGTGAAGGCCATTGAGGGGAATTGAGTCCCAGTGCAGAGGCCAGTGAGGGGAATCAAGTTCCAGTGCAGAGGCCAGTGAGGGGAATCAAGTCCCAGTGCGGAGGCGAGTGAAGGGAATCGGGTCCCAGTGCGGAGGCCAGTGAGCGGAATCGAGTCCCAGTGCGGAGGCCAGTGAGGGGAATTGAGTCCCAGTGCGGAGGCTAGTGAGGGGAATCGAGTCCCAGTGCGGAGGCCAGTGAGCGGAATCGAGTCCAAGTGCGGAGGTCAGTGTGGGGAATCGAGTCCCAGTGCGGAGGTCAGTGAGGGGAATCGAGTCCCAGTGCAGAGGCCAGTGAGCGAAATCGAGTCCCAGTGCGGAGGTCAGTTTGGGGAATCGAGTCCCAGTGCGGTGGCCAGTGAGGGGAATCGAGTCCCAGTGCAGAGCCAGTGAGGGGAATTGAGTCCCAGTGCGGAGGCCAGTGAGGGGAATCGAGTCCCAGTGCAGAGGCCAGTGAGGGGAATCGAGTCCCAGTACGGAGGCCAGTGAGGGGAATTGTGTCCGAGTGCGGAGGCCAGTGAGGGGAATCGAGTCCCAGTGCAGAGGTCAGTGAGGGGAATCGAGTCCCAGTGCAGAGGCCAGTGAGGGAATCGAGTCCCAGTGCAGAGGCCAGTGAGGGGAATCGAGTCCCAGTGCAGAGGCCAGTGAGGGGAATCGAGTCCCTGTGCAGAGGCCAGTGAGGGGAATCGAGTCCCAGTGCGGAGGCCAGTGAGGGGAATCGAGTCCCAGTGCGGAGGCCAGTGAAGGGAATCGGGTCCCAGTGCGGAGGCCAGTGAGGGGAATCGATTCCCAGTGCAGAAGCCAGTGAGGGGAATCGAGTCCCAGTGGGGAGGCCAGTGAGGGGAATCGAGTACCAGTGCAGAGGCCAGTGAGGGGAATCGAGTCCCAGTGCAGAAGCCAGTGAGGGGAATCGAGTCCCAGTGGGGAGGCCAGTGAGTGGAATCGAGTCCCTGTGCAGAGGCCAGTGAGGGGAATCGAGTCCCAGTGCAGAGGCCAGTGAGGGGAATCGAGTCCCAGTGCGGAGGCCAGTGAGGGGAATCGAGTCCCAGTTCGGAGGCCAGTGAAGGGAATCGGGTCCCAGTGCGGAGGCCAGTGAGGGGAATCGAGTCCCAGTGCAGAAGCCAGTGAGGGGAATCGAGTCCCAGTGGGGAGGCCAGTGAGGGGAATCGAGTCCCAGTGCAGAGGCCAGTGAGGGGAATCGAGTCCCAGTACGGAGGCCAGTGAGGTGAATTGTGTCCGAGTGCGGAGGCCAGTGAGGGGAATCGAGTCCCAGTGCAGAGGTCAGTGAGGGGAATCGAGTCCCAGTGCAGAGGCCAGTGAGGGAATCGAGTCCCAGTGCAGAGGCCAGTGAGGGGAATCGAGTCCCAGTGCAGAGGTCAGTGAGGGGAATCGAGTCCCTGTGCAGAGGCCAGTGAGGGGAATCGAGTCCCAGTGCAGAGGCCAGTGAGGGGAATCGAGTCCCAGTGCGGAGGCCAGTGAGGGGAATCGAGTCCCATTGCGGAGGCCAGTGAAGGGAATCGGGTCCCAGTGCGGAGGCCAGTGAGGGGAATTGAGTCCCAGTGCAGAAGCCAGTGAGGGCAATCGAGTCCCAGTGGGGAGGCCAGTGAGCGGAATCGAGTACCAGTGCAGAGGCCAGTGAGGGGAATCGAGTCCCAGTGGGGAGGCCAGTGAGGGGAATCGAGTACCAGTGCAGAGGCCAGTGAGGGGAATCGAGTACCAGTGCAGAGGCCAGGGAGGGGAAACGAGTCCCAGTGCAGAGGCCAGTGAGGGGAATCGAGTCCCAGTGCGGAGGCCAGTGAGGGGAATCGAGTCCCAGTGCGGAGGTCAGTGTGGGGAATCGAGTCCCAGTGCGGAGGCCAGTGAGGAGAACCAAGTTCCAGAGCAGAGGCCAGTGAGGGGAATCGAGTCCCTGTGCAGAGGCCAGTGAGGGGAATCGAGTACCAGTGCAGAGGCCAGTGAAGGGAATCGAGTCCCAGTGCAGAGGCCAGTGAGGGGAATCGAGTCCCAGTGGGGAGGCCAGTGAGGGGAATCGAGTACCAGTGCAGAGGCCAGTGAGGGGAATCGAGTACCAGTGCAGAGGCCAGGGAGGGGAAACGAGTCCCAGTGCAGAGGCCAGTGAGGGGAATCGAGTCCCAGTGCGGAGGCCAGTGAGGGGAATCGAGTCCCAGTGCGGAGGTCAGTGTGGGGAATCGAGTCCCAGTGCGGAGGCCAGTGAGGAGAACCAAGTTCCAGAGCAGAGGCCAGTGAGGGGAATCGAGTCCCTGTGCAGAGGCCAGTGAGGGGAATCGAGTCCCAGTGCAGAGGCCAGTGAGGGGAATTGAGTCCCAGTGCGGAGGCCAGTGAGGGGAATCGAGTCCCAGTTCGGAGGCCAGTGAAGGGAATCGGGTCCCAGTGCGGAGGCCAGTGAGGGGAATCGAGTCCCAGTGCAGAAGCCAGTGAGGGGAATCGAGTACCAGTGCAGAGGCCAGTGAGGGGAATCGAGTCCCAGTGCAGAAGCCAGTGAAGGGAATCGGGTCCCAGTGCGGAGGCCAGTGAGGGGAATCGAGTCCCAGTGCAGAAGCCAGTGAGGGGAATCGAGTCCCAGTGGGGAGGCCAGTGAGGGGAATCGAGTACCAGTGCAGAGGCCAGTGAGGGGAATCGAGTACCAGTGCAGAGGCCAGGGAGGGGAATCGAGTCCCAGTGCAGAGGCCAGTGAGGGGAATCGAGTCCCAGTGCGGAGGCCAGTGAGGGGAATCGAGTCCCAGTGCGGAGGTCAGTGTGGGGAATCGAGTCCCAGTGCGGAGGCCAGTGAGGAGAACCAAGTTCCAGAGCAGAGGCCAGTGAGGGGAATCGAGTTCCAGTGCAGAAGCCAGTGAGGGGAATCGAGTTACAGTGCAGAAGCCAGTGAGGGGAATCGAGTCCCAGTGCGGAGGTCAGTGAGGGGAATCGAGTCCCAGTGTGAAGGCCATTGAGGAGAATCGAGTCCCAGTGCAGAGGCCAGTGAGGGGAATTGGGTCCCAGTGCGGAGGCCAGTGAGGGGAAACAAGTCCTGGTGCAGAGGCCAGTGAGGGGAATCGAGTCCCAGTGCGGAGACCAGTGAGGGGAATTGAGTCCCAGTGCGGAGGCCATTGAGGGGAATCGAGTCCCAGTGCAGAGGTCAGTGAGGGGAATTGAGTCCCAGTGCGGAGGCCAGTGAGCGGAATCGAGTCCAAGTGCAGAGGTCAGTGTGGGGAATCAAGTCCCAGTGCGGAGGCCAGTGAGGGGAATCGAGTCCCAGTGCAGAAGCCAGTGAGGGGAATCAAGTTCCAGTGCAGAGGCCAGTGAGGGGAATCGAATCCTGGTGCAGAGGCCAGTGAGGGGAATCAAGTTCCAGTGTGGACGTCAGTGTGGGGAATCAAGTCCCAGTGTGGAGGCCAGTGAGGGGAATCGAGTCCCAGTGTGAAGGCCATTGAGGGGAATTGAGTCCCAGTGCAGAGGCCAGTGAGGGGAATTGAGTCCCAGTGCAGAGGTCGGTGAGGGCAATCGAGTCCCAGTACGGAGGCCAGTGAGGGGAATTGTGTCCGAGTGCGGAGGCCAGTGAGGGGAATCGAGTCCCAGTGCAGAGGTCAGTGAGGGGAATCGAGTCCCAGTGCAGAGGCCAGTGAGGGAATCGAGTCCCAGTGCAGAGGCCAGTGAGGGGAATCGAGTCCCAGTGCAGAGGCCAGTGAGGGGAATCGAGTCCCAGTGCAGAGGCCAGTGAGGGGAATCGAGTCCCAGTGCAGAGGCCAGTGAGGGGAATCGAGTCCCAGTGCGGAGGCCAGTGAGGGGAATCGAGTCCCAGTTCGGAGGCCAGTGAAGGGAATCGGGTCCCAGTGCGGAGGCCAGTGAGGGGAATCGAGTCCCAGTGCAGAAGCCAGTGAGGGGAATCGAGTACCAGTGCAGAGGCCAGTGAGGGGAATCGAGTCCCAGTGCAGAAGCCAGTGAAGGGAATCGGGTCCCAGTGCGGAGGCCAGTGAGGGGAATCGAGTCCCAGTGCAGAAGCCAGTGAGGGGAATCGAGTCCCAGTGGGGAGGCCAGTGAGGGGAATCGAGTACCAGTGCAGAGGCCAGTGAGGGGAATCGAGTACCAGTGCAGAGGCCAGGGAGGGGAATCGAGTCCCAGTGCAGAGGCCAGTGAGGGGAATCGAGTCCCAGTGCGGAGGTCAGTGAGGGGAATCGAGTCCCAGTGTGAAGGCCATTGAGGAGAATCGAGTCCCAGTGCAGAGGCCAGTGAGGGGAATTGGGTCCCAGTGCGGAGGCCAGTGAGGGGAAACAAGTCCTGGTGCAGAGGCCAGTGAGGGGAATCGAGTCCCAGTGCGGAGACCAGTGCGGGGAATTGAGTCCCAGTGCGGAGGCCATTGAGGGGAATCGAGTCCCAGTGCAGAGGTCAGTGAGGGGAATTGAGTCCCAGTGCGGAGGCCAGTGAGCGGAATCGAGTCCAAGTGCAGAGGTCAGTGTGGGGAATCAAGTCCCAGTGCGGAGGCCAGTGAGGGGAATCGAGTCCCAGTGCAGAAGCCAGTGAGGGGAATCAAGTTCCAGTGCAGAGGCCAGTGAGGGGAATCGAATCCTGGTGCAGAGGCCAGTGAGGGGAATCAAGTTCCAGTGTGGACGTCAGTGTGGGGAATCAAGTCCCAGTGTGGAGGCCAGTGAGGGGAATCGAGTCCCAGTGTGAAGGCCATTGAGGGGAATTGAGTCCCAGTGCAGAGGCCAGTGAGGGGAATTGAGTCCCAGTGCAGAGGCCAGTGAGGGCATTCGAGTCCCAGTACGGAGGCCAGTGAGGGGAATTGTGTCCGAGTGCGGAGGCCAGTGAGGGGAATCGAGTCCCAGTGCAGAGGTCAGTGAGGGGAATCGAGTCCCAGTGCAGAGGCCAGTGAGGGGAATTGAGTCCCAGTGCAGAGGCCAGTGAGGGCAATCGAGTCCCAGTACGGAGGCCAGTGAGGGGAATTGTGTCCGAGTGCGGAGGCCAGTGAGGGGAATCGAGTCCCAGTGCAGAGGTCAGTGAGGGGAATCGAGTCCCAGTGCTGAGGCCAGTGAGGGAATCGAGTCCCAGTGCAGAGGCCAGTGAGGGGAATCGAGTCCCAGTGCAGAGGCCAGTGAGGGGAATCGAGTCCCAGTGCAGAGGCCAGTGAGGGGAATCGAGTCCTGGTGCAGGGGCCAGTGAGGGGAATCAAGATCCAGTGTGGACGTCAGTGTGGGGAATCAAGTCCCAGTGTGGAGGCCAGTGAGGGGAATCGAGTCCCAGTGTGAAGGCCATTGAGGGGAATTGAGTCCCAGTGCAGAGGCCAGTGAGGGGAATCAAGTTCCAGTGCAGAGGCCAGTGAGGGGAATCAAGTCCCAGTGCGGAGGCGAGTGAAGGGAATCGGGTCCCAGTGCGGAGGCCATTGAGGGGAATCGAGTCCCAGTGCAGAGGCCAGTGAGGGGAATTGAGTCCCAGTGCAGAGGCCAGTGAGGGCAATCGAGTCCCAGTGCGGAGGCCAGTGAGGGGAATCGAGTCCCAGTGCGGAGGCCAGTGAAGGGAATCGGGTCCCAGTGCGGAGGCCAGTGAGGGGAATCGAGTCCCAGTGCAGAAGCCAGTGAGGGGAATCGAGTCCCAGTGGGGAGGCCAGTGAGGGGATTCGAGACCCAGTGCAGAGGCCAGTGAGGGGAATCGAGTCCCAGTGCAGAAGCCAGTGAGGGGAATCGAGTCCCAGTGGGGAGGCCAGTGAGGGGAATCGAGTACCAGTGCAGAGGCCAGTGAGGGGAATCGAGTCCCAGTGCAGAGGCCAGTGAGGGGAATCGAGTCCCAGTGCGGAGGCCAGTGAGGGGAATCGAGTCCCAGTGCGGAGGTCAGTGTTGGGAATCGAGTCCCAGTGCGGAGGCCAGTGAGGGGAATTGAGTCCCACTGCGGAGGTCAGTTAGGGGAATCGAGTCCCAGTGTGAAGGCCATTGAGGGGAATCGAGTCCCAGTGCAGAGGCCAGTGAGGGGAATCGAGTCCCAGTGTGAAGGCCATTGAGGAGAATCGAGTCCCAGTGCAGAGGCCAGTGAGGGGAATTGGGTCCCAGTGCGGAGGCCAGTGAGGGGAAACAAGTCCTGGTGCAGAGGCCAGTGAGGGGAATCGAGTCCCAGTGCAGAGGCCATTGAGGGGAATCGAGTCCCAGTGCAGAGGTCAGTGAGGGGAATTGAGTCCCAGTGCGGAGGCCAGTGAGCGGAATCGAGTCCAAGTGCAGAGGTCAGTGTGGGGAATCAAGTCCCAGTGCGGAGGCCAGTGAGGGGAATCGAGTCCCAGTGCAGAAGCCAGTGAGGGGAATCAAGTTCCAGTGCAGAGGCCAGTGAGGGGAATCGAATCCTGGTGCAGAGGCCAGTGAGGGGAATCAAGTTCCAGTGTGGACGTCAGTGTGGGGAATCAAGTCCCAGTGTGGAGGCCAGTGAGGGGAATCGAGTCCCAGTGTGAAGGCCATTGAGGGGAATTGAGTCCCAGTGCAGAGGCCAGTGAGGGGAATTGAGTCCCAGTGCAGAGGCCAGTGAGGGCAATCGAGTCCCAGTACGGAGGCCAGTGAGGGGAATTGTGTCCGAGTGCGGAGGCCAGTGAGGGGAATCGAGTCCCAGTGCAGAAGCCAGTGAGGGGAATCGAGTCCCAGTGGGGAGGCCAGTGAGGGGATTCGAGACCCAGTGCAGAGGCCAGTGAGGGGAATCGAGTCCCAGTGCAGAAGCCAGTGAGGGGAATCGAGTCCCAGTGGGGAGGCCAGTGAGGGGAATCGAGTACCAGTGCAGAGGCCAGTGAGGGGAATCGAGTCCCAGTGCAGAGGCCAGTGAGGGGAATCGAGTCCCAGTGCGGAGGCCAGTGAGGGGAATCGAGTCCCAGTGCGGAGGTCAGTGTTGGGAATCGAGTCCCAGTGCGGAGGCCAGTGAGGGGAATTGAGTCCCACTGCGGAGGTCACTTAGGGGAATCGAGTCCCAGTGTGAAGGCCATTGAGGGGAATCGAGTCCCAGTGCAGAGGCCAGTGAGGGGAATCGAGTCCCAGTGTGAAGGCCATTGAGGAGAATCGAGTCCCAGTGCAGAGGCCAGTGAGGGGAATTGGGTCCCAGTGCGGAGGCCAGTGAGGGGAAACAAGTCCTGGTGCAGAGGCCAGTGAGGGGAATCGAGTCCCAGTGCGGAGGTCAGTGAGGGGAATCGAGTCCCAGTGCAGAGGCCAGTGAGGGGAATCAAGTTCCAGTGCAGAGGCCAGTGAGGGGAATCGAGTCCCAGTGCAGAAGCCAGTGAGGGGAATCAAGTTCCAGTGCAGAGGCCAGTGAGGGGAATCGAATCCTGGTGCAGAGGCCAGTGAGGGGAATCAAGTTCCAGTGTGGACGTCAGTGTGGGGAATCAAGTCCCAGTGTGGAGGCCAGTGAGGGGAATCGAGTCCCAGTGTGAAGGCCATTGAGGGGAATTGAGTCCCAGTGCAGAGGCCAGTGAGGGGAATTGAGTCCCAGTGCAGAGGCCAGTGAGGGCAATCGAGTCCCAGTGCGGAGGCCAGTGAGGGGAATCGAGTCCCAGTGCGGAGGCCAGTGAAGGGAATCGGGTCCCAGTGCGGAGGCCAGTGAGGGGAATCGAGTCCCAGTGCAGAAGCCAGTGAGGGGAATCGAGTCCCAGTGGGGAGGCCAGTGAGGGGATTCGAGACCCAGTGCAGAGGCCAGTGAGGGGAATCGAGTCCCAGTGCAGAAGCCAGTGAGGGGAATCGAGTCCCAGTGGGGAGGCCAGTGAGGGGAATCGAGTACCAGTGCAGAGGCCAGTGAGGAGAATCGAGTCCCAGTGCAGAGGCCAGTGAGGGGAATCGAGTCCCAGTGGGGAGGCCAGTGAGGGGATTCGAGACCCAGTGCAGAGGCCAGTGAGGGGAATCGAGTCCCAGTGCAGAAGCCAGTGAGGGGAATCGAGTCCCAGTGGGGAGGCCAGTGAGGGGAATCGAGTACCAGTGCAGAGGCCAGTGAGGAGAATCGAGTCCCAGTGCAGAGGCCAGTGAGGGGAATTGGGTCCCAGTGCGGAGGCCAGTGAGGGGAAACAAGTCCTGGTGCAGAGGCCAGTGAGGGGAATCGAGTCCCAGTGCGGAGGTCAGTGAGGGGAATCGAGTCCCAGTGCAGAGGTCAGTGAGGGGAATCGAGTCCCAGTGCAGAGGCCAGTGAGGGAATCGAGTCCCAGTGCAGAGGCCAGTGAGGGGAATCGAGTCCCAGTGCAGAGGCCAGTGAGGGAATCGAGTCCCAGTGCAGAGGCCAGTGAGGGGAATCGAGTCCCAGTGCAGAGGCCAGTGAGGGGAATCGAGTTCCAGTGCAGAAGCCAGTGAGGGGAATCGAGTTACAGTGCAGAAGCCAGTGAAGGGAATCGGGTCCCAGTGCGGAGGCCAGTGAGGGGAATTGAGTCCCAGTGCAGAAGCCAGTGAGGGCAATCGAGTCCCAGTGGGGAGGCCAGTGAGGGGAATCGAGTACCAGTGCAGAGGCCAGTGAGGGGAATCGAGTCCCAGTGGGGAGGCCAGTGAGGGGAATCGAGTACCAGTGCAGAGGCCAGTGAGGGGAATCGAGTACCAGTGCAGAGGCCAGGGAGGGGAAACGAGTCCCAGTGCAGAGGCCAGTGAGGGGAATCGAGTCCCAGTGCGGAGGCCAGTGAGGGGAATCGAGTCCCAGTGCGGAGGTCAGTGTGGGGAATCGAGTCCCAGTGCGGAGGTCAGTGAGGGGAATCGAGTCCCAGTGCAGAGGCCAGTGAGGGGAATCAAGTTCCAGTGCAGAGGCCAGTGAGGGGAATCGAGTTCCAGTGCAGAAGCCAGTGAGGGGAATCGAGTCCCAGTGCGGAGGTCAGTGAGGGGAATCGAGTCCAAGTGCGGAGGTCAGTGAGGGGAATCGAGTCCCAGTGCAGAGGCCAGTGAGGGGAATCAAGTTCCAGTGCAGAGGCCAGTGAGGGGAATCGAGTTCCAGTGCAGAAGCCAGTGAGGGGAATCGAGTCCCAGTGCGGAGGTCAGTGAGGGGAATCGAGTCCCAGTGCAGAGGCCAGTGAGGGGAATCGAGTCCCACTGCGGAGGTCAATGTGGGGAATCAAGTCCAAGTGTGGAGGCCAGTGAGCGGAATTGAGTCCCAGTGCAGAAGCCAGTGAGGGGAATCGAGTCCAAGTGCGGAGGTCAGTGAGGGGAATCGAGTCCAAGTGCGGAGGTCAGTGAGGGGAATCGAGTCCCAGTGCAGAGGCCAGTGAGGGGAATCAAGTTCCAGTGCAGAGGCCAGTGAGGGGAATCGAGTTCCAGTGCAGAAGCCAGTGAGGGGAATCGAGTCCCAGTGCGGAGGTCAGTGAGGGGAATCGAGTCCCAGTGCAGAGGCCAGTGAGGGGAATCGAGTCCCACTGCGGAGGTCAATGTGGGGAATCAAGTCCAAGTGTGGAGGCCAGTGAGCGGAATTGAGTCCCAGTGCAGAAGCCAGTGAGGGGAATCGAGTCCAAGTGCGGAGGTCAGTGAGGGGAATCGAGTCCCAGTGCAGAGGCCAGTGAGGGGTATCGAGTCCCAGTGCAGAGGCCAGTGAGGAGAACCAAGTTCCAGAGCAGAGGCCAGTGAGGGGAATCGAGTTCCAGTGCAGAAGCCAGTGAGGGGAATCGAGTTACAGTGCAGAAGCCAGTGAGGGGAATCGAGTCCCAGTGCGGAGGTCAGTGAGGGGAATCGAGTCCCAGTGTGAAGGCCATTGAGGAGAATCGAGTCCCAGTGCAGAGGCCAGTTAGGGGAATTGGGTCCCAGTGCGGAGGCCAGTGAGGGGAAACAAGTCCTGGTGCAGAGGCCAGTGAGGGGAATCGAGTCCCAGTGCGGAGGCCATTGAGGGGAATCGAGTCCCAGTGCGGAGGTCAGTGTTGGGAATCGAGTCCCAGTGCGGAGGCCAGTGAGGGGAATTGAGTCCCACTGCGGAGGTCAGTTAGGGGAATCGAGTCCCAGTGTGAAGGCCATTGAGGGGAATCGAGTCCCAGTGCAGAGGCCAGTGAGGGGAATCGAGTCCCAGTGTGAAGGCCATTGAGGAGAATCGAGTCCCAGTGCAGAGGCCAGTGAGGGGAATTGGGTCCCAGTGCGGAGGCCAGTGAGGGGAATTGAGTCCCAGTGCAGAGGCCAGTGAGGGCAATCGAGTCCCAGTACGGAGGCCAGTGAGGGGAATTGTGTCCGAGTGCGGAGGCCAGTGAGGGGAATCGAGTCCCAGTGCAGAGGTCAGTGAGGGGAATCGAGTCCCAGTGCAGAGGCCAGTGAGGGAATCGAGTCCCAGTGCAGAGGCCAGTGAGGGGAATCGAGTCCCAGTGCAGAGGCCAGTGAGGGGAATCGAGTCCCAGTGCAGAGGCCAGTGAGGGGAATCGAGTCCTGGTGCAGGGGCCAGTGAGGGGAATCAAGATCCAGTGTGGACGTCAGTGTGGGGAATCAAGTCCCAGTGTGGAGGCCAGTGAGGGGAATCGAGTCCCAGTGTGAAGGCCATTGAGGGGAATTGAGTCCCAGTGCAGAGGCCAGTGAGGGGAATCAAGTTCCAGTGCAGAGGCCAGTGAGGGGAATCAAGTCCCAGTGCGGAGGCGAGTGAAGGGAATCGAGTCCCAGTGCGGAGGCCATTGAGGGGAATCGAGTCCCAGTGCAGAGGCCAGTGAGGGGAATTGAGTCCCAGTGCAGAGGCCAGTGAGGGCAATCGAGTCCCAGTGCGGAGGCCAGTGAGGGGAATCGAGTCCCAGTGCGGAGGCCAGTGAAGGGAATCGGGTCCCAGTGCGGAGGCCAGTGAGGGGAATCGAGTCCCAGTGCAGAAGCCAGTGAGGGGAATCGAGTCCCAGTGGGGAGGCCAGTGAGGGGATTCGAGACCCAGTGCAGAGGCCAGTGAGGGGAATCGAGTCCCAGTGCAGAAGCCAGTGAGGGGAATCGAGTCCCAGTGGGGAGGCCAGTGAGGGGAATCGAGTACCAGTGCAGAGGCCAGTGAGGGGAATCGAGTCCCAGTGCAGAGGCCAGTGAGGGGAATCGAGTCCCAGTGCGGAGGCCAGTGAGGGGAATCGAATCCCAGTGCGGAGGTCAGTGTTGGGAATCGAGTCCCAGTGCGGAGGCCAGTGAGGGGAATTGAGTCCCACTGCGGAGGTCAGTTAGGGGAATCGAGTCCCAGTGTGAAGGCCATTGAGGGGAATCGAGTCCCAGTGCAGAGGCCAGTGAGGGGAATCGAGTCCCAGTGTGAAGGCCATTGAGGAGAATCGAGTCCCAGTGCAGAGGCCAGTGAGGGGAATTGGGTCCCAGTGCGGAGGCCAGTGAGGGGAAACAAGTCCTGGTGCAGAGGCCAGTGAGGGGAATCGAGTCCCAGTGCAGAGGCCATTGAGGGGAATCGAGTCCCAGTGCAGAGGTCAGTGAGGGGAATTGAGTCCCAGTGCGGAGGCCAGTGAGCGGAATCGAGTCCAAGTGCAGAGGTCAGTGTGGGGAATCAAGTCCCAGTGCGGAGGCCAGTGAGGGGAATCGAGTCCCATGCAGAAGCCAGTGAGGGGAATCAAGTTCCAGTGCAGAGGCCAGTGAGGGGAATCGAATCCTGGTGCAGAGGCCAGTGAGGGGAATCAAGTTCCAGTGTGGACGTCAGTGTGGGGAATCAAGTCCCAGTGTGGAGGCCAGTGAGGGGAATCGAGTCCCAGTGTGAAGGCCATTGAGGGGAATTGAGTCCCAGTGCAGAGGCCAGTGAGGGGAATTGAGTCCCAGTGCAGAGGCCAGTGAGGGCAATCGAGTCCCAGTACGGAGGCCAGTGAGGGGAATTGTGTCCGAGTGCGGAGGCCAGTGAGGGGAATCGAGTCCCAGTGCAGAAGCCAGTGAGGGGAATCGAGTCCCAGTGGGGAGGCCAGTGAGGGGATTCGAGACCCAGTGCAGAGGCCAGTGAGGGGAATCGAGTCCCAGTGCAGAAGCCAGTGAGGGGAATCGAGTCCCAGTGGGGAGGCCAGTGAGGGGAATCGAGTACCAGTGCAGAGGCCAGTGAGGGGAATCGAGTCCCAGTGCAGAGGCCAGTGAGGGGAATCGAGTCCCAGTGCGGAGGCCAGTGAGGGGAATCGAGTCCCAGTGCGGAGGTCAGTGTTGGGAATCGAGTCCCAGTGCGGAGGCCAGTGAGGGGAATTGAGTCCCACTGCGGAGGTCACTTAGGGGAATCGAGTCCCAGTGTGAAGGCCATTGAGGGGAATCGAGTCCCAGTGCAGAGGCCAGTGAGGGGAATCGAGTCCCAGTGTGAAGGCCATTGAGGAGAATCGAGTCCCAGTGCAGAGGCCAGTGAGGGGAATTGGGTCCCAGTGCGGAGGCCAGTGAGGGGAAACAAGTCCTGGTGCAGAGGCCAGTGAGGGGAATCGAGTCCCAGTGCGGAGGTCAGTGAGGGGAATCGAGTCCCAGTGCAGAGGCCAGTGAGGGGAATCAAGTTCCAGTGCAGAGGCCAGTGAGGGGAATCGAGTCCCAGTGCAGAAGCCAGTGAGGGGAATCAAGTTCCAGTGCAGAGGCCAGTGAGGGGAATCGAATCCTGGTGCAGAGGCCAGTGAGGGGAATCAAGTTCCAGTGTGGACGTCAGTGTGGTGAATCAAGTCCCAGTGTGGAGGCCAGTGAGGGGAATCGAGTCCCAGTGTGAAGGCCATTGAGGGGAATTGAGTCCCAGTGCAGAGGCCAGTGAGGGGAATTGAGTCCCAGTGCAGAGGCCAGTGAGGGCAATCGAGTCCCAGTGCGGAGGCCAGTGAGGGGAATCGAGTCCCAGTGCGGAGGCCAGTGAAGGGAATCGGGTCCCAGTGCGGAGGCCAGTGAGGGGAATCGAGTCCCAGTGCAGAAGCCAGTGAGGGGAATCGAGTCCCAGTGGGGAGGCCAGTGAGGGGATTCGAGACCCAGTGCAGAGGCCAGTGAGGGGAATCGAGTCCCAGTGGGGAGGCCAGTGAGGGGATTCGAGACCCAGTGCAGAGGCCAGTGAGGGGAATCGAGTCCCAGTGCAGAAGCCAGTGAGGGGAATCGAGTCCCAGTGGGGAGGCCAGTGAGGGGAATCGAGTACCAGTGCAGAGGCCAGTGAGGAGAATCGAGTCCCAGTGCAGAGGCCAGTGAGGGGAATCGAGTCCCAGTGGGGAGGCCAGTGAGGGGATTCGAGACCCAGTGCAGAGGCCAGTGAGGGGAATCGAGTCCCAGTGCAGAAGCCAGTGAGGGGAATCGAGTCCCAGTGGGGAGGCCAGTGAGGGGAATCGAGTACCAGTGCAGAGGCCAGTGAGGAGAATCGAGTCCCAGTGCAGAGGCCAGTGAGGGGAATTGGGTCCCAGTGCGGAGGCCAGTGAGGGGAAACAAGTCCTGGTGCAGAGGCCAGTGAGGGGAATCGAGTCCCAGTGCGGAGGTCAGTGAGGGGAATCGAGTCCCAGTGCAGAGGTCAGTGAGGGGAATCGAGTCCCAGTGCAGAGGCCAGTGAGGGAATCGAGTCCCAGTGCAGAGGCCAGTGAGGGGAATCGAGTCCCAGTGCAGAGGCCAGTGAGGGGAATCGAGTTCCAGTGCAGAAGCCAGTGAGGGGAATCGAGTTACAGTGCAGAAGCCAGTGAGGGGAATCGAGTCCCAGTGCGGAGGTCAGTGAGGGGAATCGAGTCCCAGTGTGAAGGCCATTGAGGAGAATCGAGTCCCAGTGCAGAGGCCAGTGAGGGGAATTGGGTCCCAGTGCGGAGGCCAGTGAGGGGAAACAAGTCCTGGTGCAGAGGCCAGTGAGGGGAATCGAGTCCCAGTGCGGAGACCAGTGAGGGGAATTGAGTCCCATTGCGGAGGCCAGTGAAGGGAATCGGGTCCCAGTGCGGAGGCCAGTGAGGAGAACCAAGTTCCAGAGCAGAGGCCAGTGAGGGGAATCGAGTTCCAGTGCAGAAGCCAGTGAGGGGAATCGAGTTACAGTGCAGAAGCCAGTGAGGGGAATCGAGTCCCAGTGCGGAGGTCAGTGAGGGGAATCGAGTCCCAGTGTGAAGGCCATTGAGGAGAATCGAGTCCCAGTGCAGAGGCCAGTTAGGGGAATTGGGTCCCAGTGCGGAGGCCAGTGAGGGGAAACAAGTCCTGGTGCAGAGGCCAGTGAGGGGAATCGAGTCCCAGTGCGGAGGCCATTGAGGGGAATCGAGTCCCAGTGCGGAGGTCAGTGTTGGGAATCGAGTCCCAGTGCGGAGGCCAGTGAGGGGAATTGAGTCCCACTGCGGAGGTCAGTTAGGGGAATCGAGTCCCAGTGTGAAGGCCATTGAGGGGAATCGAGTCCCAGTGCAGAGGCCAGTGAGGGGAATCGAGTCCCAGTGTGAAGGCCATTGAGGAGAATCGAGTCCCAGTGCAGAGGCCAGTGAGGGGAATTGGGTCCCAGTGCGGAGGCCAGTGAGGGGAATTGAGTCCCAGTGCAGAGGCCAGTGAGGGCAATCGAGTCCCAGTACGGAGGCCAGTGAGGGGAATTGTGTCCGAGTGCGGAGGCCAGTGAGGGGAATCGAGTCCCAGTGCAGAGGTCAGTGAGGGGAATCGAGTCCCAGTGCAGAGGCCAGTGAGGGAATCGAGTCCCAGTGCAGAGGCCAGTGAGGGGAATCGAGTCCCAGTGCAGAGGCCAGTGAGGGGAATCGAGTCCCAGTGCAGAGGCCAGTGAGGGGAATCGAGTCCTGGTGCAGGGGCCAGTGAGGGGAATCAAGATCCAGTGTGGACGTCAGTGTGGGGAATCAAGTCCCAGTGTGGAGGCCAGTGAGGGGAATCGAGTCCCAGTGTGAAGGCCATTGAGGGGAATTGAGTCCCAGTGCAGAGGCCAGTGAGGGGAATCAAGTTCCAGTGCAGAGGCCAGTGAGGGGAATCAAGTCCCAGTGCGGAGGCGAGTGAAGGGAATCGAGTCCCAGTGCGGAGGCCATTGAGGGGAATCGAGTCCCAGTGCAGAGGCCAGTGAGGGGAATTGAGTCCCAGTGCAGAGGCCAGTGAGGGCAATCGAGTCCCAGTGCGGAGGCCAGTGAGGGGAATCGAGTCCCAGTGCGGAGGCCAGTGAAGGGAATCGGGTCCCAGTGCGGAGGCCAGTGAGGGGAATCGAGTCCCAGTGCAGAAGCCAGTGAGGGGAATCGAGTCCCAGTGGGGAGGCCAGTGAGGGGATTCGAGACCCAGTGCAGAGGCCAGTGAGGGGAATCGAGTCCCAGTGCAGAAGCCAGTGAGGGGAATCGAGTCCCAGTGGGGAGGCCAGTGAGGGGAATCGAGTACCAGTGCAGAGGCCAGTGAGGGGAATCGAGTCCCAGTGCAGAGGCCAGTGAGGGGAATCGAGTCCCAGTGCGGAGGCCAGTGAGGGGAATCGAATCCCAGTGCGGAGGTCAGTGTTGGGAATCGAGTCCCAGTGCGGAGGCCAGTGAGGGGAATTGAGTCCCACTGCGGAGGTCAGTTAGGGGAATCGAGTCCCAGTGTGAAGGCCATTGAGGGGAATCGAGTCCCAGTGCAGAGGCCAGTGAGGGGAATCGAGTCCCAGTGTGAAGGCCATTGAGGAGAATCGAGTCCCAGTGCAGAGGCCAGTGAGGGGAATTGGGTCCCAGTGCGGAGGCCAGTGAGGGGAAACAAGTCCTGGTGCAGAGGCCAGTGAGGGGAATCGAGTCCCAGTGCAGAGGCCATTGAGGGGAATCGAGTCCCAGTGCAGAGGTCAGTGAGGGGAATTGAGTCCCAGTGCGGAGGCCAGTGAGCGGAATCGAGTCCAAGTGCAGAGGTCAGTGTGGGGAATCAAGTCCCAGTGCGGAGGCCAGTGAGGGGAATCGAGTCCCATGCAGAAGCCAGTGAGGGGAATCAAGTTCCAGTGCAGAGGCCAGTGAGGGGAATCGAATCCTGGTGCAGAGGCCAGTGAGGGGAATCAAGTTCCAGTGTGGACGTCAGTGTGGGGAATCAAGTCCCAGTGTGGAGGCCAGTGAGGGGAATCGAGTCCCAGTGTGAAGGCCATTGAGGGGAATTGAGTCCCAGTGCAGAGGCCAGTGAGGGGAATTGAGTCCCAGTGCAGAGGCCAGTGAGGGCAATCGAGTCCCAGTACGGAGGCCAGTGAGGGGAATTGTGTCCGAGTGCGGAGGCCAGTGAGGGGAATCGAGTCCCAGTGCAGAAGCCAGTGAGGGGAATCGAGTCCCAGTGGGGAGGCCAGTGAGGGGATTCGAGACCCAGTGCAGAGGCCAGTGAGGGGAATCGAGTCCCAGTGCAGAAGCCAGTGAGGGGAATCGAGTCCCAGTGGGGAGGCCAGTGAGGGGAATCGAGTACCAGTGCAGAGGCCAGTGAGGGGAATCGAGTCCCAGTGCAGAGGCCAGTGAGGGGAATCGAGTCCCAGTGCGGAGGCCAGTGAGGGGAATCGAGTCCCAGTGCGGAGGTCAGTGTTGGGAATCGAGTCCCAGTGCGGAGGCCAGTGAGGGGAATTGAGTCCCACTGCGGAGGTCACTTAGGGGAATCGAGTCCCAGTGTGAAGGCCATTGAGGGGAATCGAGTCCCAGTGCAGAGGCCAGTGAGGGGAATCGAGTCCCAGTGTGAAGGCCATTGAGGAGAATCGAGTCCCAGTGCAGAGGCCAGTGAGGGGAATTGGGTCCCAGTGCGGAGGCCAGTGAGGGGAAACAAGTCCTGGTGCAGAGGCCAGTGAGGGGAATTGGGTCCCAGTGCGGAGGCCAGTGAGGGGAAACAAGTCCTGGTGCAGAGGCCAGTGAGGGGAATCGAGTCCCAGTGCGGAGGTCAGTGAGGGGAATCGAGTCCCAGTGCAGAGGCCAGTGAGGGGAATCAAGTTCCAGTGCAGAGGCCAGTGAGGGGAATCGAGTCCCAGTGCAGAAGCCAGTGAGGGGAATCAAGTTCCAGTGCAGAGGCCAGTGAGGGGAATCGAATCCTGGTGCAGAGGCCAGTGAGGGGAATCAAGTTCCAGTGTGGACGTCAGTGTGGTGAATCAAGTCCCAGTGTGGAGGCCAGTGAGGGGAATCGAGTCCCAGTGTGAAGGCCATTGAGGGGAATTGAGTCCCAGTGCAGAGGCCAGTGAGGGGAATTGAGTCCCAGTGCAGAGGCCAGTGAGGGCAATCGAGTCCCAGTGCGGAGGCCAGTGAGGGGAATCGAGTCCCAGTGCGGAGGCCAGTGAAGGGAATCGGGTCCCAGTGCGGAGGCCAGTGAGGGGAATCGAGTCCCAGTGCAGAAGCCAGTGAGGGGAATCGAGTCCCAGTGGGGAGGCCAGTGAGGGGATTCGAGACCCAGTGCAGAGGCCAGTGAGGGGAATCGAGTCCCAGTGGGGAGGCCAGTGAGGGGATTCGAGACCCAGTGCAGAGGCCAGTGAGGGGAATCGAGTCCCAGTGCAGAAGCCAGTGAGGGGAATCGAGTCCCAGTGGGGAGGCCAGTGAGGGGAATCGAGTACCAGTGCAGAGGCCAGTGAGGAGAATCGAGTCCCAGTGCAGAGGCCAGTGAGGGGAATCGAGTCCCAGTGGGGAGGCCAGTGAGGGGATTCGAGACCCAGTGCAGAGGCCAGTGAGGGGAATCGAGTCCCAGTGCAGAAGCCAGTGAGGGGAATCGAGTCCCAGTGGGGAGGCCAGTGAGGGGAATCGAGTACCAGTGCAGAGGCCAGTGAGGAGAATCGAGTCCCAGTGCAGAGGCCAGTGAGGGGAATTGGGTCCCAGTGCGGAGGCCAGTGAGGGGAAACAAGTCCTGGTGCAGAGGCCAGTGAGGGGAATCGAGTCCCAGTGCGGAGGTCAGTGAGGGGAATCGAGTCCCAGTGCAGAGGTCAGTGAGGGGAATCGAGTCCCAGTGCAGAGGCCAGTGAGGGAATCGAGTCCCAGTGCAGAGGCCAGTGAGGGGAATCGAGTCCCAGTGCAGAGGCCAGTGAGGGGAATCGAGTTCCAGTGCAGAAGCCAGTGAGGGGAATCGAGTTACAGTGCAGAAGCCAGTGAGGGGAATCGAGTCCCAGTGCGGAGGTCAGTGAGGGGAATCGAGTCCCAGTGTGAAGGCCATTGAGGAGAATCGAGTCCCAGTGCAGAGGCCAGTGAGGGGAATTGGGTCCCAGTGCGGAGGCCAGTGAGGGGAAACAAGTCCTGGTGCAGAGGCCAGTGAGGGGAATCGAGTCCCAGTGCGGAGACCAGTGAGGGGAATTGAGTCCCATTGCGGAGGCCAGTGAAGGGAATCGGGTCCCAGTGCGGAGGCCAGTGAGGGGAATTGAGTCCCAGTGCAGAAGCCAGTGAGGGCAATCGAGTCCCAGTGGGGAGGCCAGTGAGGGGAATCGAGTACCAGTGCAGAGGCCAGTGAGGGGAATCGAGTCCCAGTGGGGAGGCCAGTGAGGGGAATCGAGTACCAGTGCAGAGGCCAGTGAGGGGAATCGAGTACCAGTGCAGAGGCCAGGGAGGGGAAACGAGTCCCAGTGCAGAGGCCAGTGAGGGGAATCGAGTCCCAGTGCGGAGGCCAGTGAGGGGAATCGAGTCCCAGTGCGGAGGTCAGTGTGGGGAATCGAGTCCCAGTGCGGAGGTCAGTGAGGGGAATCGAGTCCCAGTGCAGAGGCCAGTGAGGGGAATCAAGTTCCAGTGCAGAGGCCAGTGAGGGGAATCGAGTTCCAGTGCAGAAGCCAGTGAGGGGAATCGAGTCCCAGTGCGGAGGTCAGTGAGGGGAATCGAGTCCAAGTGCGGAGGTCAGTGAGGTGAATCGAGTCCCAGTGCAGAGGCCAGTGAGGGGAATCAAGTTCCAGTGCAGAGGCCAGTGAGGGGAATCGAGTTCCAGTGCAGAAGCCAGTGAGGGGAATCGAGTCCCAGTGCGGAGGTCAGTGAGGGGAATCGAGTCCCAGTGCAGAGGCCAGTGAGGGGAATCGAGTCCCACTGCGGAGGTCAATGTGGGGAATCAAGTCCAAGTGTGGAGGCCAGTGAGCGGAATTGAGTCCCAGTGCAGAAGCCAGTGAGGGGAATCGAGTCCAAGTGCGGAGGTCAGTGAGGGGAATCGAGTCCCAGTGCAGAGGCCAGTGAGGGAATCGAGTCCCAGTGCAGAGGCCAGTGAGGGGAATCGAGTCCCAGTGCAGAGGCCAGTGAGGGGAATCGAGTTCCAGTGCAGAAGCCAGTGAGGGGAATCGAGTTACAGTGCAGAAGCCAGTGAGGGGAATCGAGTCCCAGTGCGGAGGTCAGTGAGGGGAATCGAGTCCCAGTGTGAAGGCCATTGAGGAGAATCGAGTCCCAGTGCAGAGGCCAGTGAGGGGAATTGGGTCCCAGTGCGGAGGCCAGTGAGGGGAAACAAGTCCTGGTGCAGAGGCCAGTGAGGGGAATCGAGTCCCAGTGCGGAGACCAGTGAGGGGAATTGAGTCCCATTGCGGAGGCCAGTGAAGGGAATCGGGTCCCAGTGCGGAGGCCAGTGAGGGGAATTGAGTCCCAGTGCAGAAGCCAGTGAGGGCAATCGAGTCCCAGTGGGGAGGCCAGTGAGGGGAATCGAGTACCAGTGCAGAGGCCAGTGAGGGGAATCGAGTCCCAGTGGGGAGGCCAGTGAGGGGAATCGAGTACCAGTGCAGAGGCCAGTGAGGGGAATCGAGTACCAGTGCAGAGGCCAGGGAGGGGAAACGAGTCCCAGTGCAGAGGCCAGTGAGGGGAATCGAGTCCCAGTGCGGAGGCCAGTGAGGGGAATCGAGTCCCAGTGCGGAGGTCAGTGTGGGGAATCGAGTCCCAGTGCGGAGGTCAGTGAGGGGAATCGAGTCCCAGTGCAGAGGCCAGTGAGGGGAATCAAGTTCCAGTGCAGAGGCCAGTGAGGGGAATCGAGTTCCAGTGCAGAAGCCAGTGAGGGGAATCGAGTCCCAGTGCGGAGGTCAGTGAGGGGAATCGAGTCCAAGTGCGGAGGTCAGTGAGGTGAATCGAGTCCCAGTGCAGAGGCCAGTGAGGGGAATCAAGTTCCAGTGCAGAGGCCAGTGAGGGGAATCGAGTTCCAGTGCAGAAGCCAGTGAGGGGAATCGAGTCCCAGTGCGGAGGTCAGTGAGGGGAATCGAGTCCCAGTGCAGAGGCCAGTGAGGGGAATCGAGTCCCACTGCGGAGGTCAATGTGGGGAATCAAGTCCAAGTGTGGAGGCCAGTGAGCGGAATTGAGTCCCAGTGCAGAAGCCAGTGAGGGGAATCGAGTCCAAGTGCGGAGGTCAGTGAGGGGAATCGAGTCCAAGTGCGGAGGTCAGTGAGGGGAATCGAGTCCCAGTGCAGAGGCCAGTGAGGGGAATCAAGTTCCAGTGCAGAGGCCAGTGAGGGGAATCGAGTTCCAGTGCAGAAGCCAGTGAGGGGAATCGAGTCCCAGTGCGGAGGTCAGTGAGGGGAATCGAGTCCCAGTGCAGAGGCCAGTGAGGGGAATCGAGTCCCACTGCGGAGGTCAATGTGGGGAATCAAGTCCAAGTGTGGAGGCCAGTGAGCGGAATTGAGTCCCAGTGCAGAAGCCAGTGAGGGGAATCGAGTCCAAGTGCGGAGGTCAGTGAGGGGAATCGAGTCCCAGTGCAGAGGCCAGTGAGGGGTATCGAGTCCCAGTGCAGAGGCCAGTGAGGAGAACCAAGTTCCAGAGCAGAGGCCAGTGAGGGGAATCGAGTTCCAGTGCAGAAGCCAGTGAGGGGAATCGAGTTACAGTGCAGAAGCCAGTGAGGGGAATCGAGTCCCAGTGCGGAGGTCAGTGAGGGGAATCGAGTCCCAGTGTGAAGGCCATTGAGGAGAATCGAGTCCCAGTGCAGAGGCCAGTTAGGGGAATTGGGTCCCAGTGCGGAGGCCAGTGAGGGGAAACAAGTCCTGGTGCAGAGGCCAGTGAGGGGAATCGAGTCCCAGTGCGGAGGCCATTGAGGGGAATCGAGTCCCAGTGCGGAGGTCAGTGTTGGGAATCGAGTCCCAGTGCGGAGGCCAGTGAGGGGAATTGAGTCCCACTGCGGAGGTCAGTTAGGGGAATCGAGTCCCAGTGTGAAGGCCATTGAGGGGAATCGAGTCCCAGTGCAGAGGCCAGTGAGGGGAATCGAGTCCCAGTGTGAAGGCCATTGAGGAGAATCGAGTCCCAGTGCAGAGGCCAGTGAGGGGAATTGGGTCCCAGTGCAGAGGCCAGTGAGGGCAATCGAGTCCCAGTGCGGAGGCCAGTGAGGGGAATCGAGTCCCAGTGCGGAGGCCAGTGAAGGGAATCGGGTCCCAGTGCGGAGGCCAGTGAGGGGAATCGAGTCCCAGTGCAGAAGCCAGTGAGGGGAATCGAGTCCCAGTGGGGAGGCCAGTGAGGGGATTCGAGACCCAGTGCAGAGGCCAGTGAGGGGAATCGAGTCCCAGTGCAGAAGCCAGTGAGGGGAATCGAGTCCCAGTGGGGAGGCCAGTGAGGGGAATCGAGTACCAGTGCAGAGGCCAGTGAGGGGAATCGAGTCCCAGTGCAGAGGCCAGTGAGGGGAATCGAGTCCCAGTGCGGAGGCCAGTGAGGGGAATCGAGTCCCAGTGCGGAGGTCAGTGTTGGGAATCGAGTCCCAGTGCGGAGGCCAGTGAGGGGAATTGAGTCCCACTGCGGAGGTCAGTTAGGGGAATCGAGTCCCAGTGTGAAGGCCATTGAGGGGAATCGAGTCCCAGTGCAGAGGCCAGTGAGGGGAATCGAGTCCCAGTGTGAAGGCCATTGAGGAGAATCGAGTCCCAGTGCAGAGGCCAGTGAGGGGAATTGGGTCACAGTGCGGAGGCCAGTGAGGGGAAACAAGTCCTGGTGCAGAGGCCAGTGAGGGGAATCGAGTCCCAGTGCAGAGGCCATTGAGGGGAATCGAGTCCCAGTGCAGAGGTCAGTGAGGGGAATTGAGTCCCAGTGCGGAGGCCAGTGAGCGGAATCGAGTCCAAGTGCAGAGGTCAGTGTGGGGAATCAAGTCCCAGTGCGGAGGCCAGTGAGGGGAATCGAGTCCCAGTGCAGAAGCCAGTGAGGGGAATCAAGTTCCAGTGCAGAGGCCAGTGAGGGGAATCGAATCCTGGTGCAGAGGCCAGTGAGGGGAATCAAGTTCCAGTGTGGACGTCAGTGTGGGGAATCAAGTCCCAGTGTGGAGGCCAGTGAGGGGAATCGAGTCCCAGTGTGAAGGCCATTGAGGGGAATTGAGTCCCAGTGCAGAGGCCAGTGAGGGGAATTGAGTCCCAGTGCAGAGGCCAGTGAGGGCAATCGAGTCCCAGTACGGAGGCCAGTGAGGGGAATTGTGTCCGAGTGCGGAGGCCAGTGAGGGGAATCGAGTCCCAGTGCAGAAGCCAGTGAGGGGAATCGAGTCCCAGTGGGGAGGCCAGTGAGGGGATTCGAGACCCAGTGCAGAGGCCAGTGAGGGGAATCGAGTCCCAG
The DNA here is from genome assembly GCF_047496795.1 of Chiloscyllium punctatum. Lineage (NCBI taxonomy): Eukaryota > Metazoa > Chordata > Chondrichthyes > Orectolobiformes > Hemiscylliidae > Chiloscyllium > Chiloscyllium punctatum. The sequence goes on along the minus strand of NW_027309995.1, from coordinate 288,302 downwards.
TGCAGAAGCCAGTGAGGGGAATCGAGTCCCAGTGGGGAGGCCAGTGAGGGGAATCGAGTACCAGTGCAGAGGCCAGTGAGGGGAATCGAGTCCCAGTGCAGAGGCCAGTGAGGGGAATCGAGTCCCAGTGCGGAGGCCAGTGAGGGGAATCGAGTCCCAGTGCGGAGGTCAGTGTTGGGAATCGAGTCCCAGTGCGGAGGCCAGTGAGGGGAATTGAGTCCCACTGCGGAGGTCACTTAGGGGAATCGAGTCCCAGTGTGAAGGCCATTGAGGGGAATCGAGTCCCAGTGCAGAGGCCAGTGAGGGGAATCGAGTCCCAGTGTGAAGGCCATTGAGGAGAATCGAGTCCCAGTGCAGAGGCCAGTGAGGGGAATTGGGTCCCAGTGCGGAGGCCAGTGAGGGGAAACAAGTCCTGGTGCAGAGGCCAGTGAGGGGAATCGAGTCCCAGTGCGGAGGTCAGTGAGGGGAATCGAGTCCCAGTGCAGAGGCCAGTGAGGGGAATCAAGTTCCAGTGCAGAGGCCAGTGAGGGGAATCGAGTCCCAGTGCAGAAGCCAGTGAGGGGAATCAAGTTCCAGTGCAGAGGCCAGTGAGGGGAATCGAATCCTGGTGCAGAGGCCAGTGAGGGGAATCAAGTTCCAGTGTGGACGTCAGTGTGGGGAATCAAGTCCCAGTGTGGAGGCCAGTGAGGGGAATCGAGTCCCAGTGTGAAGGCCATTGAGGGGAATTGAGTCCCAGTGCAGAGGCCAGTGAGGGGAATTGAGTCCCAGTGCAGAGGCCAGTGAGGGCAATCGAGTCCCAGTGCGGAGGCCAGTGAGGGGAATCGAGTCCCAGTGCGGAGGCCAGTGAAGGGAATCGGGTCCCAGTGCGGAGGCCAGTGAGGGGAATCGAGTCCCAGTGCAGAAGCCAGTGAGGGGAATCGAGTCCCAGTGGGGAGGCCAGTGAGGGGATTCGAGACCCAGTGCAGAGGCCAGTGAGGGGAATCGAGTCCCAGTGCAGAAGCCAGTGAGGGGAATCGAGTCCCAGTGGGGAGGCCAGTGAGGGGAATCGAGTACCAGTGCAGAGGCCAGTGAGGAGAATCGAGTCCCAGTGCAGAGGCCAGTGAGGGGAATCGAGTCCCAGTGGGGAGGCCAGTGAGGGGATTCGAGACCCAGTGCAGAGGCCAGTGAGGGGAATCGAGTCCCAGTGCAGAAGCCAGTGAGGGGAATCGAGTCCCAGTGGGGAGGCCAGTGAGGGGAATCGAGTACCAGTGCAGAGGCCAGTGAGGAGAATCGAGTCCCAGTGCAGAGGCCAGTGAGGGGAATTGGGTCCCAGTGCGGAGGCCAGTGAGGGGAAACAAGTCCTGGTGCAGAGGCCAGTGAGGGGAATCGAGTCCCAGTGCGGAGGTCAGTGAGGGGAATCGAGTCCCAGTGCAGAGGTCAGTGAGGGGAATCGAGTCCCAGTGCAGAGGCCAGTGAGGGAATCGAGTCCCAGTGCAGAGGCCAGTGAGGGGAATCGAGTCCCAGTGCAGAGGCCAGTGAGGGGAATCGAGTTCCAGTGCAGAAGCCAGTGAGGGGAATCGAGTTACAGTGCAGAAGCCAGTGAGGGGAATCGAGTCCCAGTGCGGAGGTCAGTGAGGGGAATCGAGTCCCAGTGTGAAGGCCATTGAGGAGAATCGAGTCCCAGTGCAGAGGCCAGTGAGGGGAATTGGGTCCCAGTGCGGAGGCCAGTGAGGGGAAACAAGTCCTGGTGCAGAGGCCAGTGAGGGGAATCGAGTCCCAGTGCGGAGACCAGTGAGGGGAATTGAGTCCCATTGCGGAGGCCAGTGAAGGGAATCGGGTCCCAGTGCGGAGGCCAGTGAGGGGAATTGAGTCCCAGTGCAGAAGCCAGTGAGGGCAATCGAATCCCAGTGGGGAGGCCAGTGAGGGGAATCGAGTACCAGTGCAGAGGCCAGTGAGGGGAATCGAGTCCCAGTGGGGAGGCCAGTGAGGGGAATCGAGTACCAGTGCAGAGGCCAGTGAGGGGAATCGAGTACCAGTGCAGAGGCCAGGGAGGGGAAACGAGTCCCAGTGCAGAGGCCAGTGAGGGGAATCGAGTCCCAGTGCGGAGGCCAGTGAGGGGAATCGAGTCCCAGTGCGGAGGTCAGTGTGGGGAATCGAGTCCCAGTGCGGAGGTCAGTGAGGGGAATCGAGTCCCAGTGCAGAGGCCAGTGAGGGGAATCAAGTTCCAGTGCAGAGGCCAGTGAGGGGAATCGAGTTCCAGTGCAGAAGCCATTGAGGGGAATCGAGTCCCAGTGCAGAGGCCAGTTAGGGGAATTGGGTCCCAGTGCGGAGGCCAGTGAGGGGAAACAAGTCCTGGTGCAGAGGCCAGTGAGGGGAATCGAGTCCCAGTGCGGAGGCCATTGAGGGGAATCGAGTCCCAGTGCGGAGGTCAGTGTTGGGAATCGAGTCCCAGTGCGGAGGCCAGTGAGGGGAATTGAGTCCCACTGCGGAGGTCAGTTAGGGGAATCGAGTCCCAGTGTGAAGGCCATTGAGGGGAATCGAGTCCCAGTGCAGAGGCCAGTGAGGGGAATCGAGTCCCAGTGTGAAGGCCATTGAGGAGAATCGAGTCCCAGTGCAGAGGCCAGTGAGGGGAATTGGGTCCCAGTGCGGAGGCCAGTGAGGGGAATTGAGTCCCAGTGCAGAGGCCAGTGAGGGCAATCGAGTCCCAGTACGGAGGCCAGTGAGGGGAATTGTGTCCGAGTGCGGAGGCCAGTGAGGGGAATCGAGTCCCAGTGCAGAGGTCAGTGAGGGGAATCGAGTCCCAGTGCAGAGGCCAGTGAGGGAATCGAGTCCCAGTGCAGAGGCCAGTGAGGGGAATCGAGTCCCAGTGCAGAGGCCAGTGAGGGGAATCGAGTCCCAGTGCAGAGGCCAGTGAGGGGAATCGAGTCCTGGTGCAGGGGCCAGTGAGGGGAATCAAGATCCAGTGTGGACGTCAGTGTGGGGAATCAAGTCCCAGTGTGGAGGCCAGTGAGGGGAATCGAGTCCCAGTGTGAAGGCCATTGAGGGGAATTGAGTCCCAGTGCAGAGGCCAGTGAGGGGAATCAAGTTCCAGTGCAGAGGCCAGTGAGGGGAATCAAGTCCCAGTGCGGAGGCGAGTGAAGGGAATCGGGTCCCAGTGCGGAGGCCATTGAGGGGAATCGAGTCCCAGTGCAGAGGCCAGTGAGGGGAATTGAGTCCCAGTGCAGAGGCCAGTGAGGGCAATCGAGTCCCAGTGCGGAGGCCAGTGAGGGGAATCGAGTCCCAGTGCGGAGGCCAGTGAAGGGAATCGGGTCCCAGTGCGGAGGCCAGTGAGGGGAATCGAGTCCCAGTGCAGAAGCCAGTGAGGGGAATCGAGTCCCAGTGGGGAGGCCAGTGAGGGGATTCGAGACCCAGTGCAGAGGCCAGTGAGGGGAATCGAGTCCCAGTGCAGAAGCCAGTGAGGGGAATCGAGTCCCAGTGGGGAGGCCAGTGAGGGGAATCGAGTACCAGTGCAGAGGCCAGTGAGGGGAATCGAGTCCCAGTGCAGAGGCCAGTGAGGGGAATCGAGTCCCAGTGCGGAGGCCAGTGAGGGGAATCGAGTCCCAGTGCGGAGGTCAGTGTTGGGAATCGAGTCCCAGTGCGGAGGCCAGTGAGGGGAATTGAGTCCCACTGCGGAGGTCAGTTAGGGGAATCGAGTCCCAGTGTGAAGGCCATTGAGGGGAATCGAGTCCCAGTGCAGAGGCCAGTGAGGGGAATCGAGTCCCAGTGTGAAGGCCATTGAGGAGAATCGAGTCCCAGTGCAGAGGCCAGTGAGGGGAATTGGGTCCCAGTGCGGAGGCCAGTGAGGGGAAACAAGTCCTGGTGCAGAGGCCAGTGAGGGGAATCGAGTCCCAGTGCAGAGGCCATTGAGGGGAATCGAGTCCCAGTGCAGAGGTCAGTGAGGGGAATTGAGTCCCAGTGCGGAGGCCAGTGAGCGGAATCGAGTCCAAGTGCAGAGGTCAGTGTGGGGAATCAAGTCCCAGTGCGGAGGCCAGTGAGGGGAATCGAGTCCCAGTGCAGAAGCCAGTGAGGGGAATCAAGTTCCAGTGCAGAGGCCAGTGAGGGGAATCGAATCCTGGTGCAGAGGCCAGTGAGGGGAATCAAGTTCCAGTGTGGACGTCAGTGTGGGGAATCAAGTCCCAGTGTGGAGGCCAGTGAGGGGAATCGAGTCCCAGTGTGAAGGCCATTGAGGGGAATTGAGTCCCAGTGCAGAGGCCAGTGAGGGGAATTGAGTCCCAGTGCAGAGGCCAGTGAGGGCAATCGAGTCCCAGTACGGAGGCCAGTGAGGGGAATTGTGTCCGAGTGCGGAGGCCAGTGAGGGGAATCGAGTCCCAGTGCAGAAGCCAGTGAGGGGAATCGAGTCCCAGTGGGGAGGCCAGTGAGGGGATTCGAGACCCAGTGCAGAGGCCAGTGAGGGGAATCGAGTCCCAGTGCAGAAGCCAGTGAGGGGAATCGAGTCCCAGTGGGGAGGCCAGTGAGGGGAATCGAGTACCAGTGCAGAGGCCAGTGAGGGGAATCGAGTCCCAGTGCAGAGGCCAGTGAGGGGAATCGAGTCCCAGTGCGGAGGCCAGTGAGGGGAATCGAGTCCCAGTGCGGAGGTCAGTGTTGGGAATCGAGTCCCAGTGCGGAGGCCAGTGAGGGGAATTGAGTCCCACTGCGGAGGTCACTTAGGGGAATCGAGTCCCAGTGTGAAGGCCATTGAGGGGAATCGAGTCCCAGTGCAGAGGCCAGTGAGGGGAATCGAGTCCCAGTGTGAAGGCCATTGAGGAGAATCGAGTCCCAGTGCAGAGGCCAGTGAGGGGAATTGGGTCCCAGTGCGGAGGCCAGTGAGGGGAAACAAGTCCTGGTGCAGAGGCCAGTGAGGGGAATCGAGTCCCAGTGCGGAGGTCAGTGAGGGGAATCGAGTCCCAGTGCAGAGGCCAGTGAGGGGAATCAAGTTCCAGTGCAGAGGCCAGTGAGGGGAATCGAGTCCCAGTGCAGAAGCCAGTGAGGGGAATCAAGTTCCAGTGCAGAGGCCAGTGAGGGGAATCGAATCCTGGTGCAGAGGCCAGTGAGGGGAATCAAGTTCCAGTGTGGACGTCAGTGTGGTGAATCAAGTCCCAGTGTGGAGGCCAGTGAGGGGAATCGAGTCCCAGTGTGAAGGCCATTGAGGGGAATTGAGTCCCAGTGCAGAGGCCAGTGAGGGGAATTGAGTCCCAGTGCAGAGGCCAGTGAGGGCAATCGAGTCCCAGTGCGGAGGCCAGTGAGGGGAATCGAGTCCCAGTGCGGAGGCCAGTGAAGGGAATCGGGTCCCAGTGCGGAGGCCAGTGAGGGGAATCGAGTCCCAGTGCAGAAGCCAGTGAGGGGAATCGAGTCCCAGTGGGGAGGCCAGTGAGGGGATTCGAGACCCAGTGCAGAGGCCAGTGAGGGGAATCGAGTCCCAGTGGGGAGGCCAGTGAGGGGATTCGAGACCCAGTGCAGAGGCCAGTGAGGGGAATCGAGTCCCAGTGCAGAAGCCAGTGAGGGGAATCGAGTCCCAGTGGGGAGGCCAGTGAGGGGAATCGAGTACCAGTGCAGAGGCCAGTGAGGAGAATCGAGTCCCAGTGCAGAGGCCAGTGAGGGGAATCGAGTCCCAGTGGGGAGGCCAGTGAGGGGATTCGAGACCCAGTGCAGAGGCCAGTGAGGGGAATCGAGTCCCAGTGCAGAAGCCAGTGAGGGGAATCGAGTCCCAGTGGGGAGGCCAGTGAGGGGAATCGAGTACCAGTGCAGAGGCCAGTGAGGAGAATCGAGTCCCAGTGCAGAGGCCAGTGAGGGGAATTGGGTCCCAGTGCGGAGGCCAGTGAGGGGAAACAAGTCCTGGTGCAGAGGCCAGTGAGGGGAATCGAGTCCCAGTGCGGAGGTCAGTGAGGGGAATCGAGTCCCAGTGCAGAGGTCAGTGAGGGGAATCGAGTCCCAGTGCAGAGGCCAGTGAGGGAATCGAGTCCCAGTGCAGAGGCCAGTGAGGGGAATCGAGTCCCAGTGCAGAGGCCAGTGAGGGGAATCGAGTTCCAGTGCAGAAGCCAGTGAGGGGAATCGAGTTACAGTGCAGAAGCCAGTGAGGGGAATCGAGTCCCAGTGCGGAGGTCAGTGAGGGGAATCGAGTCCCAGTGTGAAGGCCATTGAGGAGAATCGAGTCCCAGTGCAGAGGCCAGTGAGGGGAATTGGGTCCCAGTGCGGAGGCCAGTGAGGGGAAACAAGTCCTGGTGCAGAGGCCAGTGAGGGGAATCGAGTCCCAGTGCGGAGACCAGTGAGGGGAATTGAGTCCCATTGCGGAGGCCAGTGAAGGGAATCGGGTCCCAGTGCGGAGGCCAGTGAGGGGAATTGAGTCCCAGTGCAGAAGCCAGTGAGGGCAATCGAGTCCCAGTGGGGAGGCCAGTGAGGGGAATCGAGTACCAGTGCAGAGGCCAGTGAGGGGAATCGAGTCCCAGTGGGGAGGCCAGTGAGGGGAATCGAGTACCAGTGCAGAGGCCAGTGAGGGGAATCGAGTACCAGTGCAGAGGCCAGGGAGGGGAAACGAGTCCCAGTGCAGAGGCCAGTGAGGGGAATCGAGTCCCAGTGCGGAGGCCAGTGAGGGGAATCGAGTCCCAGTGCGGAGGTCAGTGTGGGGAATCGAGTCCCAGTGCGGAGGTCAGTGAGGGGAATCGAGTCCCAGTGCAGAGGCCAGTGAGGGGAATCAAGTTCCAGTGCAGAGGCCAGTGAGGGGAATCGAGTTCCAGTGCAGAAGCCAGTGAGGGGAATCGAGTCCCAGTGCGGAGGTCAGTGAGGGGAATCGAGTCCAAGTGCGGAGGTCAGTGAGGGGAATCGAGTCCCAGTGCAGAGGCCAGTGAGGGGAATCAAGTTCCAGTGCAGAGGCCAGTGAGGGGAATCGAGTTCCAGTGCAGAAGCCAGTGAGGGGAATCGAGTCCCAGTGCGGAGGTCAGTGAGGGGAATCGAGTCCCAGTGCAGAGGCCAGTGAGGGGAATCGAGTCCCACTGCGGAGGTCAATGTGGGGAATCAAGTCCAAGTGTGGAGGCCAGTGAGCGGAATTGAGTCCCAGTGCAGAAGCCAGTGAGGGGAATCGAGTCCAAGTGCGGAGGTCAGTGAGGGGAATCGAGTCCAAGTGCGGAGGTCAGTGAGGGGAATCGAGTCCCAGTGCAGAGGCCAGTGAGGGGAATCAAGTTCCAGTGCAGAGGCCAGTGAGGGGAATCGAGTTCCAGTGCAGAAGCCAGTGAGGGGAATCGAGTCCCAGTGCGGAGGTCAGTGAGGGGAATCGAGTCCCAGTGCAGAGGCCAGTGAGGGGAATCGAGTCCCACTGCGGAGGTCAATGTGGGGAATCAAGTCCAAGTGTGGAGGCCAGTGAGCGGAATTGAGTCCCAGTGCAGAAGCCAGTGAGGGGAATCGAGTCCAAGTGCGGAGGTCAGTGAGGGGAATCGAGTCCCAGTGCAGAGGCCAGTGAGGGGTATCGAGTCCCAGTGCAGAGGCCAGTGAGGAGAACCAAGTTCCAGAGCAGAGGCCAGTGAGGGGAATCGAGTTCCAGTGCAGAAGCCAGTGAGGGGAATCGAGTTACAGTGCAGAAGCCAGTGAGGGGAATCGAGTCCCAGTGCGGAGGTCAGTGAGGGGAATCGAGTCCCAGTGTGAAGGCCATTGAGGAGAATCGAGTCCCAGTGCAGAGGCCAGTTAGGGGAATTGGGTCCCAGTGCGGAGGCCAGTGAGGGGAAACAAGTCCTGGTGCAGAGGCCAGTGAGGGGAATCGAGTCCCAGTGCGGAGGCCATTGAGGGGAATCGAGTCCCAGTGCGGAGGTCAGTGTTGGGAATCGAGTCCCAGTGCGGAGGCCAGTGAGGGGAATTGAGTCCCACTGCGGAGGTCAGTTAGGGGAATCGAGTCCCAGTGTGAAGGCCATTGAGGGGAATCGAGTCCCAGTGCAGAGGCCAGTGAGGGGAATCGAGTCCCAGTGTGAAGGCCATTGAGGAGAATCGAGTCCCAGTGCAGAGGCCAGTGAGGGGAATTGGGTCCCAGTGCAGAGGCCAGTGAGGGCAATCGAGTCCCAGTGCGGAGGCCAGTGAGGGGAATCGAGTCCCAGTGCGGAGGCCAGTGAAGGGAATCGGGTCCCAGTGCGGAGGCCAGTGAGGGGAATCGAGTCCCAGTGCAGAAGCCAGTGAGGGGAATCGAGTCCCAGTGGGGAGGCCAGTGAGGGGATTCGAGACCCAGTGCAGAGGCCAGTGAGGGGAATCGAGTCCCAGTGCAGAAGCCAGTGAGGGGAATCGAGTCCCAGTGGGGAGGCCAGTGAGGGGAATCGAGTACCAGTGCAGAGGCCAGTGAGGGGAATCGAGTCCCAGTGCAGAGGCCAGTGAGGGGAATCGAGTCCCAGTGCGGAGGCCAGTGAGGGGAATCGAGTCCCAGTGCGGAGGTCAGTGTTGGGAATCGAGTCCCAGTGCGGAGGCCAGTGAGGGGAATTGAGTCCCACTGCGGAGGTCAGTTAGGGGAATCGAGTCCCAGTGTGAAGGCCATTGAGGGGAATCGAGTCCCAGTGCAGAGGCCAGTGAGGGGAATCGAGTCCCAGTGTGAAGGCCATTGAGGAGAATCGAGTCCCAGTGCAGAGGCCAGTGAGGGGAATTGGGTCCCAGTGCGGAGGCCAGTGAGGGGAAACAAGTCCTGGTGCAGAGGCCAGTGAGGGGAATCGAGTCCCAGTGCAGAGGCCATTGAGGGGAATCGAGTCCCAGTGCAGAGGTCAGTGAGGGGAATTGAGTCCCAGTGCGGAGGCCAGTGAGCGGAATCGAGTCCAAGTGCAGAGGTCAGTGTGGGGAATCAAGTCCCAGTGCGGAGGCCAGTGAGGGGAATCGAGTCCCAGTGCAGAAGCCAGTGAGGGGAATCAAGTTCCAGTGCAGAGGCCAGTGAGGGGAATCGAATCCTGGTGCAGAGGCCAGTGAGGGGAATCAAGTTCCAGTGTGGACGTCAGTGTGGGGAATCAAGTCCCAGTGTGGAGGCCAGTGAGGGGAATCGAGTCCCAGTGTGAAGGCCATTGAGGGGAATTGAGTCCCAGTGCAGAGGCCAGTGAGGGGAATTGAGTCCCAGTGCAGAGGCCAGTGAGGGCAATCGAGTCCCAGTACGGAGGCCAGTGAGGGGAATTGTGTCCGAGTGCGGAGGCCAGTGAGGGGAATCGAGTCCCAGTGCAGAAGCCAGTGAGGGGAATCGAGTCCCAGTGGGGAGGCCAGTGAGGGGATTCGAGACCCAGTGCAGAGGCCAGTGAGGGGAATCGAGTCCCAGTGCAGAAGCCAGTGAGGGGAATCGAGTCCCAGTGGGGAGGCCAGTGAGGGGAATCGAGTACCAGTGCAGAGGCCAGTGAGGGGAATCGAGTCCCAGTGCAGAGGCCAGTGAGGGGAATCGAGTCCCAGTGCGGAGGCCAGTGAGGGGAATCGAGTCCCAGTGCGGAGGTCAGTGTTGGGAATCGAGTCCCAGTGCGGAGGCCAGTGAGGGGAATTGAGTCCCACTGCGGAGGTCACTTAGGGGAATCGAGTCCCAGTGTGAAGGCCATTGAGGGGAATCGAGTCCCAGTGCAGAGGCCAGTGAGGGGAATCGAGTCCCAGTGTGAAGGCCATTGAGGAGAATCGAGTCCCAGTGCAGAGGCCAGTGAGGGGAATTGGGTCCCAGTGCGGAGGCCAGTGAGGGGAAACAAGTCCTGGTGCAGAGGCCAGTGAGGGGAATCGAGTCCCAGTGCGGAGGTCAGTGAGGGGAATCGAGTCCCAGTGCAGAGGCCAGTGAGGGGAATCAAGTTCCAGTGCAGAGGCCAGTGAGGGGAATCGAGTCCCAGTGCAGAAGCCAGTGAGGGGAATCAAGTTCCAGTGCAGAGGCCAGTGAGGGGAATCGAATCCTGGTGCAGAGGCCAGTGAGGGGAATCAAGTTCCAGTGTGGACGTCAGTGTGGGGAATCAAGTCCCAGTGTGGAGGCCAGTGAGGGGAATCGAGTCCCAGTGTGAAGGCCATTGAGGGGAATTGAGTCCCAGTGCAGAGGCCAGTGAGGGGAATTGAGTCCCAGTGCAGAGGCCAGTGAGGGCAATCGAGTCCCAGTGCGGAGGCCAGTGAGGGGAATCGAGTCCCAGTGCGGAGGCCAGTGAAGGGAATCGGGTCCCAGTGCGGAGGCCAGTGAGGGGAATCGAGTCCCAGTGCAGAAGCCAGTGAGGGGAATCGAGTCCCAGTGGGGAGGCCAGTGAGGGGATTCGAGACCCAGTGCAGAGGCCAGTGAGGGGAATCGAGTCCCAGTGCAGAAGCCAGTGAGGGGAATCGAGTCCCAGTGGGGAGGCCAGTGAGGGGAATCGAGTACCAGTGCAGAGGCCAGTGAGGAGAATCGAGTCCCAGTGCAGAGGCCAGTGAGGGGAATCGAGTCCCAGTGGGGAGGCCAGTGAGGGGATTCGAGACCCAGTGCAGAGGCCAGTGAGGGGAATCGAGTCCCAGTGCAGAAGCCAGTGAGGGGAATCGAGTCCCAGTGGGGAGGCCAGTGAGGGGAATCGAGTACCAGTGCAGAGGCCAGTGAGGAGAATCGAGTCCCAGTGCAGAGGCCAGTGAGGGGAATTGGGTCCCAGTGCGGAGGCCAGTGAGGGGAAACAAGTCCTGGTGCAGAGGCCAGTGAGGGGAATCGAGTCCCAGTGCGGAGGTCAGTGAGGGGAATCGAGTCCCAGTGCAGAGGTCAGTGAGGGGAATCGAGTCCCAGTGCAGAGGCCAGTGAGGGAATCGAGTCCCAGTGCAGAGGCCAGTGAGGGGAATCGAGTCCCAGTGCAGAGGCCAGTGAGGGGAATCGAGTTCCAGTGCAGAAGCCAGTGAGGGGAATCGAGTTACAGTGCAGAAGCCAGTGAGGGGAATCGAGTCCCAGTGCGGAGGTCAGTGAGGGGAATCGAGTCCCAGTGTGAAGGCCATTGAGGAGAATCGAGTCCCAGTGCAGAGGCCAGTGAGGGGAATTGGGTCCCAGTGCGGAGGCCAGTGAGGGGAAACAAGTCCTGGTGCAGAGGCCAGTGAGGGGAATCGAGTCCCAGTGCGGAGACCAGTGAGGGGAATTGAGTCCCATTGCGGAGGCCAGTGAAGGGAATCGGGTCCCAGTGCGGAGGCCAGTGAGGGGAATTGAGTCCCAGTGCAGAAGCCAGTGAGGGCAATCGAGTCCCAGTGGGGAGGCCAGTGAGGGGAATCGAGTACCAGTGCAGAGGCCAGTGAGGGGAATCGAGTCCCAGTGGGGAGGCCAGTGAGGGGAATCGAGTACCAGTGCAGAGGCCAGTGAGGGGAATCGAGTACCAGTGCAGAGGCCAGGGAGGGGAAACGAGTCCCAGTGCAGAGGCCAGTGAGGGGAATCGAGTCCCAGTGCGGAGGCCAGTGAGGGGAATCGAGTCCCAGTGCGGAGGTCAGTGTGGGGAATCGAGTCCCAGTGCGGAGGTCAGTGAGGGGAATCGAGTCCCAGTGCAGAGGCCAGTGAGGGGAATCAAGTTCCAGTGCAGAGGCCAGTGAGGGGAATCGAGTTCCAGTGCAGAAGCCAGTGAGGGGAATCGAGTCCCAGTGCGGAGGTCAGTTAGGGGAATCGAGTCCAAGTGCGGAGGTCAGTGAGGGGAATCGAGTCCCAGTGCAGAGGCCAGTGAGGGGAATCAAGTTCCAGTGCAGAGGCCAGTGAGGGGAATCGAGTTCCAGTGCAGAAGCCAGTGAGGGGAATCGAGTCCCAGTGCGGAGGTCAGTGAGGGGAATCGAGTCCCAGTGCAGAGGCCAGTGAGGGGAATCGAGTCCCACTGCGGAGGTCAATGTGGGGAATCAAGTCCAAGTGTGGAGGCCAGTGAGCGGAATTGAGTCCCAGTGCAGAAGCCAGTGAGGGGAATCGAGTCCAAGTGCGGAGGTCAGTGAGGGGAATCGAGTCCAAGTGCGGAGGTCAGTGAGGGGAATCGAGTCCCAGTGCAGAGGCCAGTGAGGGGAATCAAGTTCCAGTGCAGAGGCCAGTGAGGGGAATCGAGTTCCAGTGCAGAAGCCAGTGAGGGGAATCGAGTCCCAGTGCGGAGGTCAGTGAGGGGAATCGAGTCCCAGTGCAGAGGCCAGTGAGGGGAATCGAGTCCCACTGCGGAGGTCAATGTGGGGAATCAAGTCCAAGTGTGGAGGCCAGTGAGCGGAATTGAGTCCCAGTGCAGAAGCCAGTGAGGGGAATCGAGTCCAAGTGCGGAGGTCAGTGAGGGGAATCGAGTCCCAGTGCAGAGGCCAGTGAGGGGTATCGAGTCCCAGTGCAGAGGCCAGTGAGGAGAACCAAGTTCCAGAGCAGAGGCCAGTGAGGGGAATCGAGTTCCAGTGCAGAAGCCAGTGAGGGGAATCGAGTTACAGTGCAGAAGCCAGTGAGGGGAATCGAGTCCCAGTGCGGAGGTCAGTGAGGGGAATCGAGTCCCAGTGTGAAGGCCATTGAGGAGAATCGAGTCCCAGTGCAGAGGCCAGTTAGGGGAATTGGGTCCCAGTGCGGAGGCCAGTGAGGTGAAACAAGTCCTGGTGCAGAGGCCAGTGAGGGGAATCGAGTCCCAGTGCGGAGGCCATTGAGGGGAATCGAGTCCCAGTGCGGAGGTCAGTGTTGGGAATCGAGTCCCAGTGCGGAGGCCAGTGAGGGGAATTGAGTCCCACTGCGGAGGTCAGTTAGGGGAATCGAGTCCCAGTGTGAAGGCCATTGAGGGGAATCGAGTCCCAGTGCAGAGGCCAGTGAGGGGAATCGAGTCCCAGTGTGAAGGCCATTGAGGAGAATCGAGTCCCAGTGCAGAGGCCAGTGAGGGGAATTGGGTCCCAGTGCGGAGGCCAGTGAGGGGAATTGAGTCCCAGTGCAGAGGCCAGTGAGGGCAATCGAGTCCCAGTACGGAGGCCAGTGAGGGGAATTGTGTCCGAGTGCGGAGGCCAGTGAGGGGAATCGAGTCCCAGTGCAGAGGTCAGTGAGGGGAATCGAGTCCCAGTGCAGAGGCCAGTGAGGGAATCGAGTCCCAGTGCAGAGGCCAGTGAGGGGAATCGAGTCCCAGTGCAGAGGCCAGTGAGGGGAATCGAGTCCCAGTGCAGAGGCCAGTGAGGGGAATCGAGTCCTGGTGCAGGGGCCAGTGAGGGGAATCAAGATCCAGTGTGGACGTCAGTGTGGGGAATCAAGTCCCAGTGTGGAGGCCAGTGAGGGGAATCGAGTCCCAGTGTGAAGGCCATTGAGGGGAATTGAGTCCCAGTGCAGAGGCCAGTGAGGGGAATCAAGTTCCAGTGCAGAGGCCAGTGAGGGGAATCGAGTCCCAGTGCGGAGGCCAGTGAGGGGAATCGAGTCCCAGTGCGGAGGTCAGTGTTGGGAATCGAGTCCCAGTGCGGAGGCCAGTGAGGGGAATTGAGTCCCACTGCGGAGGTCACTTAGGGGAATCGAGTCCCAGTGTGAAGGCCATTGAGGGGAATCGAGTCCCAGTGCAGAGGCCAGTGAGGGGAATCGAGTCCCAGTGTGAAGGCCATTGAGGAGAATCGAGTCCCAGTGCAGAGGCCAGTGAGGGGAATTGGGTCCCAGTGCGGAGGCCAGTGAGGGGAAACAAGTCCTGGTGCAGAGGCCAGTGAGGGGAATCGAGTCCCAGTGCGGAGGTCAGTGAGGGGAATCGAGTCCCAGTGCAGAGGCCAGTGAGGGGAATCAAGTTCCAGTGCAGAGGCCAGTGAGGGGAATCGAGTCCCAGTGCAGAAGCCAGTGAGGGGAATCAAGTTCCAGTGCAGAGGCCAGTGAGGGGAATCGAATCCTGGTGCAGAGGCCAGTGAGGGGAATCAAGTTCCAGTGTGGACGTCAGTGTGGGGAATCAAGTCCCAGTGTGGAGGCCAGTGAGGGGAATCGAGTCCCAGTGTGAAGGCCATTGAGGGGAATTGAGTCCCAGTGCAGAGGCCAGTGAGGGGAATTGAGTCCCAGTGCAGAGGCCAGTGAGGGCAATCGAGTCCCAGTGCGGAGGCCAGTGAGGGGAATCGAGTCCCAGTGCGGAGGCCAGTGAAGGGAATCGGGTCCCAGTGCGGAGGCCAGTGAGGGGAATCGAGTCCCAGTGCAGAAGCCAGTGAGGGGAATCGAGTCCCAGTGGGGAGGCCAGTGAGGGGATTCGAGACCCAGTGCAGAGGCCAGTGAGGGGAATCGAGTCCCAGTGCAGAAGCCAGTGAGGGGAATCGAGTCCCAGTGGGGAGGCCAGTGAGGGGAATCGAGTACCAGTGCAGAGGCCAGTGAGGAGAATCGAGTCCCAGTGCAGAGGCCAGTGAGGGGAATCGAGTCCCAGTGGGGAGGCCAGTGAGGGGATTCGAGACCCAGTGCAGAGGCCAGTGAGGGGAATCGAGTCCCAGTGCAGAAGCCAGTGAGGGGAATCGAGTCCCAGTGGGGAGGCCAGTGAGGGCAATCGAGTCCCAGTGCGGAGGCCAGTGAGGGGAATCGAGTCCCAGTGCGGAGGCCAGTGAAGGGAATCGGGTCCCAGTGCGGAGGCCAGTGAGGGGAATCGAGTCCCAGTGCAGAAGCCAGTGAGGGGAATCGAGTCCCAGTGGGGAGGCCAGTGAGGGGATTCGAGACCCAGTGCAGAGGCCAGTGAGGGGAATCGAGTCCCAGTGCAGAAGCCAGTGAGGGGAATCGAGTCCCAGTGGGGAGGCCAGTGAGGGGAATCGAGTACCAGTGCAGAGGCCAGTGAGGAGAATCGAGTCCCAGTGCAGAGGCCAGTGAGGGGAATCGAGTCCCAGTGGGGAGGCCAGTGAGGGGATTCGAGACCCAGTGCAGAGGCCAGTGAGGGGAATCGAGTCCCAGTGCAGAAGCCAGTGAGGGGAATCGAGTCCCAGTGGGGAGGCCAGTGAGGGGAATCGAGTACCAGTGCAGAGGCCAGTGAGGAGAATCGAGTCCCAGTGCAGAGGCCAGTGAGGGGAATTGGGTCCCAGTGCGGAGGCCAGTGAGGGGAAACAAGTCCTGGTGCAGAGGCCAGTGAGGGGAATCGAGTCCCAGTGCGGAGGTCAGTGAGGGGAATCGAGTCCCAGTGCAGAGGTCAGTGAGGGGAATCGAGTCCCAGTGCAGAGGCCAGTGAGGGAATCGAGTCCCAGTGCAGAGGCCAGTGAGGGGAATCGAGTCCCAGTGCAGAGGCCAGTGAGGGGAATCGAGTTCCAGTGCAGAAGCCAGTGAGGGGAATCGAGTTACAGTGCAGAAGCCAGTGAGGGGAATCGAGTCCCAGTGCGGAGGTCAGTGAGGGGAATCGAGTCCCAATGTGAAGGCCATTGAGGAGAATCGAGTCCCAGTGCAGAGGCCAGTGAGGGGAATTGGGTCCCAGTGCGGAGGCCAGTGAGGGGAAACAAGTCCTGGTGCAGAGGCCAGTGAGGGGAATCGAGTCCCAGTGCGGAGACCAGTGAGGGGAATTGAGTCCCATTGCGGAGGCCAGTGAAGGGAATCGGGTCCCAGTGCGGAGGCCAGTGAGGGGAATTGAGTCCCAGTGCAGAAGCCAGTGAGGGCAATCGAGTCCCAGTGGGGAGGCCAGTGAGGGGAATCGAGTACCAGTGCAGAGGCCAGTGAGGGGAATCGAGTCCCAGTGGGGAGGCCAGTGAGGGGAATCGAGTACCAGTGCAGAGGCCAGTGAGGGGAATCGAGTACCAGTGCAGAGGCCAGGGAGGGGAAACGAGTCCCAGTGCAGAGGCCAGTGAGGGGAATCGAGTCCCAGTGCGGAGGCCAGTGAGGGGAATCGAGTCCCAGTGCGGAGGTCAGTGTGGGGAATCGAGTCCCAGTGCGGAGGTCAGTGAGGGGAATCGAGTCCCAGTGCAGAGGCCAGTGAGGGGAATCAAGTTCCAGTGCAGAGGCCAGTGAGGGGAATCGAGTTCCAGTGCAGAAGCCAGTGAGGGGTATCGAGTCCCAGTGCGGAGGTCAGTGAGGGGAATCGAGTCCAAGTGCGGAGGTCAGTGAGGGGAATCGAGTCCCAGTGCAGAGGCCAGTGAGGGGAATCAAGTTCCAGTGCAGAGGCCAGTGAGGGGAATCGAGTTCCAGTGCAGAAGCCAGTGAGGGGAATCGAGTCCCAGTGCGGAGGTCAGTGAGGGGAATCGAGTCCCAGTGCAGAGGCCAGTGAGGGGAATCGAGTCCCACTGCGGAGGTCAATGTGGGGAATCAAGTCCAAGTGTGGAGGCCAGTGAGCGGAATTGAGTCCCAGTGCAGAAGCCAGTGAGGGGAATCGAGTCCAAGTGCGGAGGTCAGTGAGGGGAATCGAGTCCAAGTGCGGAGGTCAGTGAGGGGAATCGAGTCCCAGTGCAGAGGCCAGTGAGGGGAATCAAGTTCCAGTGCAGAGGCCAGTGAGGGGAATCGAGTTCCAGTGCAGAAGCCAGTGAGGGGAATCGAGTCCCAGTGCGGAGGTCAGTGAGGGGAATCGAGTCCCAGTGCAGAGGCCAGTGAGGGGAATCGAGTCCCACTGCGGAGGTCAATGTGGGGAATCAAGTCCAAGTGTGGAGGCCAGTGAGCGGAATTGAGTCCCAGTGCAGAAGCCAGTGAGGGGAATCGAGTCCAAGTGCGGAGGTCAGTGAGGGGAATCGAGTCCCAGTGCAGAGGCCAGTGAGGGGTATCGAGTCCCAGTGCAGAGGCCAGTGAGGAGAACCAAGTTCCAGAGCAGAGGCCAGTGAGGGGAATCGAGTTCCAGTGCAGAAGCCAGTGAGGGGAATCGAGTTACAGTGCAGAAGCCAGTGAGGGGAATCGAGTCCCAGTGCGGAGGTCAGTGAGGGGAATCGAGTCCCAGTGTGAAGGCCATTGAGGAGAATCGAGTCCCAGTGCAGAGGCCAGTTAGGGGAATTGGGTCCCAGTGCGGAGGCCAGTGAGGGGAAACAAGTCCTGGTGCAGAGGCCAGTGAGGGGAATCGAGTCCCAGTGCGGAGGCCATTGAGGGGAATCGAGTCCCAGTGCGGAGGTCAGTGTTGGGAATCGAGTCCCAGTGCGGAGGCCAGTGAGGGGAATTGAGTCCCACTGCGGAGGTCAGTTAGGGGAATCGAGTCCCAGTGTGAAGGCCATTGAGGGGAATCGAGTCCCAGTGCAGAGGCCAGTGAGGGGAATCGAGTCCCAGTGTGAAGGCCATTGAGGAGAATCGAGTCCCAGTGCAGAGGCCAGTGAGGGGAATTGGGTCCCAGTGCGGAGGCCAGTGAGGGGAAACAAGTCCTGGTGCAGAGGCCAGTGAGGGGAATCGAGTCCCAGTGCAGAGGCCATTGAGGGGAATCGAGTCCCAGTGCAGAGGTCAGTGAGGGGAATCGAGTCCCAGTGCAGAGGTCAGTGAGGGGAATTGAGTCCCAGTGCGGAGGCCAGTGAGCGGAATCGAGTCCAAGTGCAGAGGTCAGTGTGGGGAATCAAGTCCCAGTGCGGAGGCCAGTGAGGGGAATCGAGTCCCAGTGCAGAAGCCAGTGAGGGGAATCAAGTTCCAGTGCAGAGGCCAGTGAGGGGAATCGAATCCTGGTGCAGAGGCCAGTGAGGGGAATCAAGTTCCAGTGTGGACGTCAGTGTGGGGAATCAAGTCCCAGTGTGGAGGCCAGTGAGGGGAATCGAGTCCCAGTGTGAAGGCCATTGAGGGGAATTGAGTCCCAGTGCAGAGGCCAGTGAGGGGAATTGAGTCCCAGTGCAGAGGCCAGTGAGGGCAATCGAGTCCCAGTACGGAGGCCAGTGTGGGGAATTGTGTCCGAGTGCGGAGGCCAGTGAGGGGAATCGAGTCCCAGTGCAGAGGTCAGTGAGGGGAATCGAGTCCCAGTGCAGAGGCCAGTGAGGGAATCGAATCCCAGTGCAGAGGCCAGTGAGGGGAATCGAGTCCCAGTGCAGAGGCCAGTGAGGGGAATCGAGTCCCAGTGCAGAGGCCAGTGAGGGGAATCGAGTCCTGGTGCAGAGGCCAGTGAGGGGAATCAAGTTCCAGTGCGGACGTCAGTGTGGGGAATCAAGTCCCAGTGTGGAGGCCAGTGAGGGGAATCGAGTCCCAGTGTGAAGGCCATTGAGGGGAATTGAGTCCCAGTGCAGAGGCCAGTGAGGGGAATCAAGTTCCATTGCAGAGGCCAGTGAGGGGAATCAAGTCCCAGTGCGGAGGCCAGTGAGGGGAATCAAGTTCCAGTGCAGAGGCCAGTGAGGGGAATCGAGTCCCAGTGCAGAAGCCAGTGAGGGGAATCAAGTTCCAGTGCAGAGGCCAGTGAGGGGAATCGAATCCTGGTGCAGAGGCCAGTGAGGGGAATCAAGTTCCAGTGTGGACGTCAGTGTGGTGAATCAAGTCCCAGTGTGGAGGCCAGTGAGGGGAATCGAGTCCCAGTGTGAAGGCCATTGAGGGGAATTGAGTCCCAGTGCAGAGGCCAGTGAGGGGAATTGAGTCCCAGTGCAGAGGCCAGTGAGGGCAATCGAGTCCCAGTGCGGAGGCTAGTGAGGGGAATCGAGTCCCAGTGCGGAGGCCAGTGAAGGGAATCGGGTCCCAGTGCAGAAGCCAGTGAGGGGAATCGAGTCCCAGTGCGGAGGTCAGTGAGGGGAATCGAGTCCCAGTGCAGAGGCCAGTGAGGGGAATCGAGTCCCACTGCGGAGGTCAATGTGGGGAATCAAGTCCAAGTGTGGAGGCCAGTGAGCGGAATTGAGTCCCAGTGCAGAAGCCAGTGAGGGGAATCGAGTCCAAGTGCGGAGGTCAGTGAGGGGAATCGAGTCCCAGTGCAGAGGCCAGTGAGGGGAATCGAGTCCCAGTGCAGAGGCCAGTGAGGAGAACCAAGTTCCAGAGCAGAGGCCAGTGAGGGGAATCGAGTTCCAGTGCAGAAGCCAGTGAGGGGAATCGAGTTACAGTGCAGAAGCCAGTGAGGGGAATCGAGTCCCAGTGCGGAGGTCAGTGAGGGGAATCGAGTCCCAGTGTGAAGGCCATTGAGGAGAATCGAGTCCCAGTGCAGAGGCCAGTGAGGGGAATTGGGTCCCAGTGCGGAGGCCAGTGAGGGGAAACAAGTCCTGGTGCAGAGGCCAGTGAGGGGAATCGAGTCCCAGTGCGGAGACCAGTGAGGGGAATTGAGTCCCAGTGCGGAGGCCATTGAGGGGAATCGAGTCCCAGTGCAGAGGTCAGTGAGTGGAATTGAGTCCCAGTGCGGAGGCCAGTGAGCGGAATCGAGTCCAAGTGCAGAGGTCAGTGTGGGGAATCAAGTCCCAGTGCGGAGGCCAGTGAGGGGAATCGAGTCCCAGTGCAGAAGCCAGTGAGGGGAATCAAGTTCCAGTGCAGAGGCCAGTGAGGGGAATCGAATCCTGGTGCAGAGGCCAGTGAGGGGAATCAAGTTCCAGTGTGGACGTCAGTGTGGGGAATCAAGTCCCAGTGTGGAGGCCAGTGAGGGGAATCGAGTCCCAGTGTGAAGGCCATTGAGGGGAATTGAGTCCCAGTGCAGAGGCCAGTGAGGGGAATTGAGTCCCAGTGCAGAGGCCAGTGAGGGCAATCGAGTCCCAGTACGGAGGCCAGTGAGGGGAATTGTGTCCGAGTGCGGAGGCCAGTGAGGGGAATCGAGTCCCAGTGCAGAGGTCAGTGAGGGGAATCGAGTCCCAGTGCAGAGGCCAGTGAGGGAATCGAGTCCCAGTGCAGAGGCCAGTGAGGGGAATCGAGTCCCAGTGCAGAGGCCAGTGAGGGGAATCGAGTCCCAGTGCAGAGGCCAGTGAGGGGAATCGAGTCCTGGTGCAGAGGCCAGTGAGGGGAATCAAGTTCCAGTGTGGACGTCAGTGTGGGGAATCAAGTCCCAGTGTGGAGGCCAGTGAGGGGAATCGAGTCCCAGTGTGAAGGCCATTGAGGGGAATTGAGTCCAAGTGCAGAGGCCAGTGAGGGGAATCAAGTTCCAGTGCAGAGGCCAGTGAGGGGAATCAAGTCCCAGTGCGGAGGCGAGTGAAGGGAATCGGGTCCCAGTGCGGAGGCCATTGAGGGGAATTGAGTCCCAGTGCAGAGGCCAGTGAGGGGAATTGAGTCCCAGTGCAGAGGCCAGTGAGGGCAATCGAGTCCCAGTGCGGAGGCCAGTGAGGGGAATCGAGTCCCAGTGCGGAGGCCAGTGAAGGGAATCGGGTCCCAGTGCGGAGGCCAGTGAGGGGAATCGAGTCCCAGTGCAGAAGCCAGTGAGGGGAATCGAGTCCCAGTGGGGAGGCCAGTGAGGGGATTCGAGACCCAGTGCAGAGGCCAGTGAGGGGAATCGAGTCCCAGTGCAGAAGCCAGTGAGGGGAATCGAGTCCCAGTGGGGAGGCCAGTGAGGGGAATCGAGTACCAGTGCAGAGGCCAGTGAGCGGAATCGAGTCCCAGTGCAGAGGCCAGTGAGGGGAATCGAGTCCCAGTGGGGAGGCCAGTGAGGGGAATCGAGTCCCAGTGCGGAGGTCAGTGTTGGGAATCGAGTCCCAGTGCGGAGGCCAGTGAGGGGAATTGAGTCCCACTGCGGAGGTCAGTTAGGGGAATCGAGTCCCAGTGTGAAGGCCATTGAGGGGAATCGAGTCCCAGTGCAGAGGCCAGTGAGGGGAATCGAGTCCCAGTGTGAAGGCCATTGAGGAGAATCGAGTCCCAGTGCAGAGGCCAGTGAGGGGAATTGGGTCCCAGTGCGGAGGCGAGTGAAGGGAATCGGGTCCCAGTGCGGAGGCCATTGAGGGGAATTGAGTCCCAGTACGGAGGCCAGTGAGGGGAATTGTGTCCGAGTGCGGAGGCCAGTGAGGGGAATCGAGTTCCAGTGCAGAGGCCAGTGAGGGGAATCGAATCCTGGTGCAGAGGCCAGTGAGGGGAATCAAGTTCCAGTGTGGACGTCAGTGTGGGGAATCAAGTCCCAGTGTGGAGGCCAGTGAGGGGAATCGAGTCCCAGTGTGAAGGCCATTGAGGGGAATTGAGTCCCAGTGCAGAGGCCAGTGAGGGGAATCGAGTCCCAGTGCAGAAGCCAGTGAGGGGAATCGAGTCCCAGTGGGGAGGCCAGTGAGGGAATTCGAGACCCAGTGCAGAGGCCAGTGAGGGGAATCGAGTCCCAGTGCAGAAGCCAGTGAGGGGAATCGAGTCCCAGTGGGGAGGCCAGTGAGGGGAATCGAGTACCAGTGCAGAGGCCAGTGAGGAGAATCGAGTCCCAGTGCAGAGGCCAGTGAGGGGAATCAAGTTCCAGTGCAGAGGCCAGTGAGGGGAATCAAGTCCCAGTGCGGAGGCGAGTGAAGGGAATCGGGTCCCAGTGCGGAGGCCATTGAGGGGAATTGAGTCCCAGTGCAGAGGCCAGTGAGGGGAATTGAGTCCCAGTGCAGAGGCCAGTGAGGGCAATCGAGTCCCAGTGCGGAGGCCAGTGAGGGGAATCGAGTCCCAGTGCGGAGGCCAGTGAAGGGAATCGGGTCCCAGTGCGGAGGCCAGTGAGGGGAATCGAGTCCCAGTGCAGAAGCCAGTGAGGGGAATCGAGTCCCAGTGGGGAGGCCAGTGAGGGGATTCGAGACCCAGTGCAGAGGCCAGTGAGGGGAATCGAGTCCCAGTGCAGAAGCCAGTGAGGGGAATCGAGTCCCAGTGGGGAGGCCAGTGAGGGGAATCGAGTACCAGTGCAGAGGCCAGTGAGGGGAATCGAGTCCCAGTGCAGAGGCCAGTGAGGGGAATCGAGTCCCAGTGCGGAGGCCAGTGAGGGGAATCGAGTCCCAGTGCGGAGGTCAGTGTTGGGAATCGAGTCCCAGTGCGGAGGCCAGTGAGGGGAATTGAGTCCCACTGCGGAGGTCAGTTAGGGGAATCGAGTCCCAGTGTGAAGGCCATTGAGGGGAATCGAGTCCCAGTGCAGAGGCCAGTGAGGGGAATCGAGTCCCAGTGTGAAGGCCATTGAGGAGAATCGAGTCCCAGTGCAGAGGCCAGTGAGGGGAATTGGGTCCCAGTGCGGAGGCCAGTGAGGGGAAACAAGTCCTGGTGCAGAGGCCAGTGAGGGGAATCGTGTCCCAGTGCAGAGGCCATTGAGGGGAATCGAGTCCCAGTGCAGAGGTCAGTGAGGGGAATCGAGTCCCAGTGCAGAGGTCAGTGAGGGGAATTGAGTCCCAGTGCGGAGGCCAGTGAGCGGAATCGAGTCCAAGTGCAGAGGTCAGTGTGGGGAATCAAGTCCCAGTGCGGAGGCCAGTGAGGGGAATCGAGTCCCAGTGCAGAAGCCAGTGAGGGGAATCAAGTTCCAGTGCAGAGGCCAGTGAGGGGAATCGAATCCTGGTGCAGAGGCCAGTGAGGGGAATCAAGTTCCAGTGTGGACGTCAGTGTGGGGAATCAAGTCCCAGTGTGGAGGCCAGTGAGGGGAATCGAGTCCCAGTGTGAAGGCCATTGAGGGGAATTGAGTCCCAGTGCAGAGGCCAGTGAGGGGAATTGAGTCCCAGTGCAGAGGCCAGTGAGGGCAATCGAGTCCCAGTACGGAGGCCAGTGAGGGGAATTGTGTCCGAGTGCGGAGGCCAGTGAGGGGAATCGAGTCCCAGTGCAGAGGTCAGTGAGGGGAATCGAGTCCCAGTGCAGAGGCCAGTGAGGGAATCGAGTCCCAGTGCAGAGGCCAGTGAGGGGAATCGAGTCCCAGTGCAGAGGCCAGTGAGGGGAATCGAGTCCCAGTGCAGAGGCCAGTGAGGGGAATCGAGTCCTGGTGCAGAGGCCAGTGAGGGGAATCAAGTTCCAGTGTGGACGTCAGTGTGGGGAATCAAGTCCCAGTGTGGAGGCCAGTGAGGGGAATCGAGTCCCAGTGTGAAGGCCATTGAGGGGAATTGAGTCCCAGTGCAGAGGCCAGTGAGGGGAATCAAGTTCCAGTGCAGAGGCCAGTGAGGGGAATCAAGTCCCAGTGCGGAGGCGAGTGAAGGGAATCGGGTCCCAGTGCGGAGGCCAGTGAGCGGAATCGAGTCCCAGTGCGGAGGCCAGTGAGGGGAATTGAGTCCCAGTGCGGAGGCTAGTGAGGGGAATCGAGTCCCAGTGCGGAGGCCAGTGAGCGGAATCGAGTCCAAGTGCGGAGGTCAGTGTGGGGAATCGAGTCCCAGTGCGGAGGTCAGTGAGGGGAATCGAGTCCCAGTGCAGAGGCCAGTGAGGGGAATCGAGTCCCAGTGCGGAGGCCAGTGAGGGGAATCGAGTCCAAGTGCGGAGGCCAGTGAGGGGAATCGAGTCCCAGTGCGGAGGTCAGTGAGGGGAATCGAGTCCCAGTGCGGAGGTCAGTGAGGAGAATCGAGTCCCAGTGCGGAGGCCAGTGAGGGGAATCGAGTCACAGTGCAGAGGTCAGTGAGGGGAATCGAGTCCCAGTGCGGAGGCCAGTGAGCGGAATCGAGTCCCAGTGCGGAGGCCAGTGAGCGGAATCGAGTCCAAGTGCAGAGGTCAGTGTGGGGAATCAAGTCCCAGTGCGGAGGCCAGTGAGGGGAATCGAGTCCCAGTGCAGAAGCCAGTGAGGGGAATCAAGTTCCAGTGCAGAGGCCAGTGAGGGGAATCGAATCCTGGTGCAGAGGCCAGTGAGGGGAATCAAGTTCCAGTGTGGACGTCAGTGTGGGGAATCAAGTCCCAGTGTGGAGGCCAGTGAGGGGAATCGAGTCCCAGTGTGAAGGCCAGTGAGGGGAATCGAGTCCTGGTGCAGAGGCCAGTGAGGGGAATCAAGTTCCAGTGTGGACGTCAGTGTGGGGAATCAAGTCCCAGTGTGGAGGCCAGTGAGGGGAATCGAGTCCCAGTGTGAAGGCCATTGAGGGGAATTGAGTCCCAGTGCAGAGGCCAGTGAGGGGAATCAAGTTCCAGTGCAGAGGCCAGTGAGGGGAATCAAGTCCCAGTGCGGAGGCGAGTGAAGGGAATCGGGTCCCAGTGCGGAGGCCAGTGAGCGGAATCGAGTCCCAGTGCGGAGGCCAGTG
Source organism: Chiloscyllium punctatum (assembly GCF_047496795.1). Taxonomy (NCBI): domain Eukaryota; kingdom Metazoa; phylum Chordata; class Chondrichthyes; order Orectolobiformes; family Hemiscylliidae; genus Chiloscyllium; species Chiloscyllium punctatum. Next base: position 264,521 of record NW_027309995.1, on the reverse strand, counting down.
AGGGGAATTGAGTCCCAGTGCGGAGGCTAGTGAGGGGAATCGAGTCCCAGTGCGGAGGCCAGTGAGCGGAATCGAGTCCAAGTGCGGAGGTCAGTGTGGGGAATCGAGTCCCAGTGCGGAGGTCAGTGAGGGGAATCGAGTCCCAGTGCAGAGGCCAGTGAGCGAAATCGAGTCCCAGTGCGGAGGTCAGTTTGGGGAATCGAGTCCCAGTGCGGTGGCCAGTGAGGGGAATCGAGTCCCAGTGCAGAGCCAGTGAGGGGAATTGAGTCCCAGTGCGGAGGCCAGTGAGGGGAATCGAGTCCCAGTGCAGAGGCCAGTGAGGGGAATCGAGTCCCAGTACGGAGGCCAGTGAGGGGAATTGTGTCCGAGTGCGGAGGCCAGTGAGGGGAATCGAGTCCCAGTGCAGAGGTCAGTGAGGGGAATCGAGTCCCAGTGCAGAGGCCAGTGAGGGAATCGAGTCCCAGTGCAGAGGCCAGTGAGGGGAATCGAGTCCCAGTGCAGAGGCCAGTGAGGGGAATCGAGTCCCTGTGCAGAGGCCAGTGAGGGGAATCGAGTCCCAGTGCGGAGGCCAGTGAGGGGAATCGAGTCCCAGTGCGGAGGCCAGTGAAGGGAATCGGGTCCCAGTGCGGAGGCCAGTGAGGGGAATCGATTCCCAGTGCAGAAGCCAGTGAAGGGAATCGAGTCCCAGTGGGGAGGCCAGTGAGGGGAATCGAGTACCAGTGCAGAGGCCAGTGAGGGGAATCGAGTCCCAGTGCAGAAGCCAGTGAGGGGAATCGAGTCCCAGTGGGGAGGCCAGTGAGTGGAATCGAGTCCCTGTGCAGAGGCCAGTGAGGGGAATCGAGTCCCAGTGCAGAGGCCAGTGAGGGGAATCGAGTCCCAGTGCGGAGGCCAGTGAGGGGAATCGAGTCCCAGTTCGGAGGCCAGTGAAGGGAATCGGGTCCCAGTGCGGAGGCCAGTGAGGGGAATCGAGTCCCAGTGCAGAAGCCAGTGAGGGGAATCGAGTCCCAGTGGGGAGGCCAGTGAGGGGAATCGAGTCCCAGTGCAGAGGCCAGTGAGGGGAATCGAGTCCCAGTACGGAGGCCAGTGAGGTGAATTGTGTCCGAGTGCGGAGGCCAGTGAGGGGAATCGAGTCCCAGTGCAGAGGTCAGTGAGGGGAATCGAGTCCCAGTGCAGAGGCCAGTGAGGGAATCGAGTCCCAGTGCAGAGGCCAGTGAGGGGAATCGAGTCCCAGTGCAGAGGTCAGTGAGGGGAATCGAGTCCCTGTGCAGAGGCCAGTGAGGGGAATCGAGTCCCAGTGCAGAGGCCAGTGAGGGGAATCGAGTCCCAGTGCGGAGGCCAGTGAGGGGAATCGAGTCCCATTGCGGAGGCCAGTGAAGGGAATCGGGTCCCAGTGCGGAGGCCAGTGAGGGGAATTGAGTCCCAGTGCAGAAGCCAGTGAGGGCAATCGAGTCCCAGTGGGGAGGCCAGTGAGGGGAATCGAGTACCAGTGCAGAGGCCAGTGAGGGGAATCGAGTCCCAGTGGGGAGGCCAGTGAGGGGAATCGAGTACCAGTGCAGAGGCCAGTGAGGGGAATCGAGTACCAGTGCAGAGGCCAGGGAGGGGAAACGAGTCCCAGTGCAGAGGCCAGTGAGGGGAATCGAGTCCCAGTGCGGAGGCCAGTGAGGGGAATCGAGTCCCAGTGCGGAGGTCAGTGTGGGGAATCGAGTCCCAGTGCGGAGGCCAGTGAGGAGAACCAAGTTCCAGAGCAGAGGCCAGTGAGGGGAATCGAGTCCCTGTGCAGAGGCCAGTGAGGGGAATCGAGTACCAGTGCAGAGGCCAGTGAAGGGAATCGAGTCCCAGTGCAGAGGCCAGTGAGGGGAATCGAGTCCCAGTGGGGAGGCCAGTGAGGGGAATCGAGTACCAGTGCAGAGGCCAGTGAGGGGAATCGAGTACCAGTGCAGAGGCCAGGGAGGGGAAACGAGTCCCAGTGCAGAGGCCAGTGAGGGGAATCGAGTCCCAGTGCGGAGGCCAGTGAGGGGAATCGAGTCCCAGTGCGGAGGTCAGTGTGGGGAATCGAGTCCCAGTGCGGAGGCCAGTGAGGAGAACCAAGTTCCAGAGCAGAGGCCAGTGAGGGGAATCGAGTCCCTGTGCAGAGGCCAGTGAGGGGAATCGAGTCCCAGTGCAGAGGCCAGTGAGGGGAATCGAGTCCCAGTGCGGAGGCCAGTGAGCGGAATCGAGTCCCAGTTCGGAGGCCAGTGAAGGGAATCGGGTCCCAGTGCGGAGGCCAGTGAGGGGAATCGAGTCCCAGTGCAGAAGCCAGTGAGGGGAATCGAGTACCAGTGCAGAGGCCAGTGAGGGGAATCGAGTCCCAGTGCAGAAGCCAGTGAAGGGAATCGGGTCCCAGTGCGGAGGCCAGTGAGGGGAATCGAGTCCCAGTGCAGAAGCCAGTGAGGGGAATCGAGTCCCAGTGGGGAGGCCAGTGAGGGGAATCGAGTACCAGTGCAGAGGCCAGTGAGGGGAATCGAGTACCAGTGCAGAGGCCAGGGAGGGGAATCGAGTCCCAGTGCAGAGGCCAGTGAGGGGAATCGAGTCCCAGTGCGGAGGCCAGTGAGGGGAATCGAGTCCCAGTGCGGAGGTCAGTGTGGGGAATCGAGTCCCAGTGCGGAGGCCAGTGAGGAGAACCAAGTTCCAGAGCAGAGGCCAGTGAGGGGAATCGAGTTCCAGTGCAGAAGCCAGTGAGGGGAATCGAGTTACAGTGCAGAAGCCAGTGAGGGGAATCGAGTCCCAGTGCGGAGGTCAGTGAGGGGAATCGAGTCCCAGTGTGAAGGCCATTGAGGAGAATCGAGTCCCAGTGCAGAGGCCAGTGAGGGGAATTGGGTCCCAGTGCGGAGGCCAGTGAGGGGAAACAAGTCCTGGTGCAGAGGCCAGTGAGGGGAATCGAGTCCCAGTGCGGAGACCAGTGAGGGGAATTGAGTCCCAGTGCGGAGGCCATTGAGGGGAATCGAGTCCCAGTGCAGAGGTCAGTGAGGGGAATTGAGTCCCAGTGCGGAGGCCAGTGAGCGGAATCGAGTCCAAGTGCAGAGGTCAGTGTGGGGAATCAAGTCCCAGTGCGGAGGCCAGTGAGGGGAATCGAGTCCCAGTGCAGAAGCCAGTGAGGGGAATCAAGTTCCAGTGCAGAGGCCAGTGAGGGGAATCGAATCCTGGTGCAGAGGCCAGTGAGGGGAATCAAGTTCCAGTGTGGACGTCAGTGTGGGGAATCAAGTCCCAGTGTGGAGGCCAGTGAGGGGAATCGAGTCCCAGTGTGAAGGCCATTGAGGGGAATTGAGTCCCAGTGCAGAGGCCAGTGAGGGGAATTGAGTCCCAGTGCAGAGGCCAGTGAGGGCAATCGAGTCCCAGTACGGAGGCCAGTGAGGGGAATTGTGTCCGAGTGCGGAGGCCAGTGAGGGGAATCGAGTCCCAGTGCAGAGGTCAGTGAGGGGAATCGAGTCCCAGTGCAGAGGCCAGTGAGGGAATCGAGTCCCAGTGCAGAGGCCAGTGAGGGGAATCGAGTCCCAGTGCAGAGGCCAGTGAGGGGAATCGAGTCCCAGTGCAGAGGCCAGTGAGGGGAATCGAGTCCCAGTGCAGAGGCCAGTGAGGGGAATCGAGTCCCAGTGCGGAGGCCAGTGAGGGGAATCGAGTCCCAGTTCGGAGGCCAGTGAAGGGAATCGGGTCCCAGTGCGGAGGCCAGTGAGGGGAATCGAGTCCCAGTGCAGAAGCCAGTGAGGGGAATCGAGTACCAGTGCAGAGGCCAGTGAGGGGAATCGAGTCCCAGTGCAGAAGCCAGTGAAGGGAATCGGGTCCCAGTGCGGAGGCCAGTGAGGGGAATCGAGTCCCAGTGCAGAAGCCAGTGAGGGGAATCGAGTCCCAGTGGGGAGGCCAGTGAGGGGAATCGAGTACCAGTGCAGAGGCCAGTGAGGGGAATCGAGTACCAGTGCAGAGGCCAGGGAGGGGAATCGAGTCCCAGTGCAGAGGCCAGTGAGGGGAATCGAGTCCCAGTGCGGAGGTCAGTGAGGGGAATCGAGTCCCAGTGTGAAGGCCATTGAGGAGAATCGAGTCCCAGTGCAGAGGCCAGTGAGGGGAATTGGGTCCCAGTGCGGAGGCCAGTGAGGGGAAACAAGTCCTGGTGCAGAGGCCAGTGAGGGGAATCGAGTCCCAGTGCGGAGACCAGTGCGGGGAATTGAGTCCCAGTGCGGAGGCCATTGAGGGGAATCGAGTCCCAGTGCAGAGGTCAGTGAGGGGAATTGAGTCCCAGTGCGGAGGCCAGTGAGCGGAATCGAGTCCAAGTGCAGAGGTCAGTGTGGGGAATCAAGTCCCAGTGCGGAGGCCAGTGAGGGGAATCGAGTCCCAGTGCAGAAGCCAGTGAGGGGAATCAAGTTCCAGTGCAGAGGCCAGTGAGGGGAATCGAATCCTGGTGCAGAGGCCAGTGAGGGGAATCAAGTTCCAGTGTGGACGTCAGTGTGGGGAATCAAGTCCCAGTGTGGAGGCCAGTGAGGGGAATCGAGTCCCAGTGTGAAGGCCATTGAGGGGAATTGAGTCCCAGTGCAGAGGCCAGTGAGGGGAATTGAGTCCCAGTGCAGAGGCCAGTGAGGGCATTCGAGTCCCAGTACGGAGGCCAGTGAGGGGAATTGTGTCCGAGTGCGGAGGCCAGTGAGGGGAATCGAGTCCCAGTGCAGAGGTCAGTGAGGGGAATCGAGTCCCAGTGCAGAGGCCAGTGAGGGGAATTGAGTCCCAGTGCAGAGGCCAGTGAGGGCAATCGAGTCCCAGTACGGAGGCCAGTGAGGGGAATTGTGTCCGAGTGCGGAGGCCAGTGAGGGGAATCGAGTCCCAGTGCAGAGGTCAGTGAGGGGAATCGAGTCCCAGTGCAGAGGCCAGTGAGGGAATCGAGTCCCAGTGCAGAGGCCAGTGAGGGGAATCGAGTCCCAGTGCAGAGGCCAGTGAGGGGAATCGAGTCCCAGTGCAGAGGCCAGTGAGGGGAATCGAGTCCTGGTGCAGGGGCCAGTGAGGGGAATCAAGATCCAGTGTGGACGTCAGTGTGGGGAATCAAGTCCCAGTGTGGAGGCCAGTGAGGGGAATCGAGTCCCAGTGTGAAGGCCATTGAGGGGAATTGAGTCCCAGTGCAGAGGCCAGTGAGGGGAATCAAGTTCCAGTGCAGAGGCCAGTGAGGGGAATCAAGTCCCAGTGCGGAGGCGAGTGAAGGGAATCGGGTCCCAGTGCGGAGGCCATTGAGGGGAATCGAGTCCCAGTGCAGAGGCCAGTGAGGGGAATTGAGTCCCAGTGCAGAGGCCAGTGAGGGCAATCGAGTCCCAGTGCGGAGGCCAGTGAGGGGAATCGAGTCCCAGTGCGGAGGCCAGTGAAGGGAATCGGGTCCCAGTGCGGAGGCCAGTGAGGGGAATCGAGTCCCAGTGCAGAAGCCAGTGAGGGGAATCGAGTCCCAGTGGGGAGGCCAGTGAGGGGATTCGAGACCCAGTGCAGAGGCCAGTGAGGGGAATCGAGTCCCAGTGCAGAAGCCAGTGAGGGGAATCGAGTCCCAGTGGGGAGGCCAGTGAGGGGAATCGAGTACCAGTGCAGAGGCCAGTGAGGGGAATCGAGTCCCAGTGCAGAGGCCAGTGAGGGGAATCGAGTCCCAGTGCGGAGGCCAGTGAGGGGAATCGAGTCCCAGTGCGGAGGTCAGTGTTGGGAATCGAGTCCCAGTGCGGAGGCCAGTGAGGGGAATTGAGTCCCACTGCGGAGGTCAGTTAGGGGAATCGAGTCCCAGTGTGAAGGCCATTGAGGGGAATCGAGTCCCAGTGCAGAGGCCAGTGAGGGGAATCGAGTCCCAGTGTGAAGGCCATTGAGGAGAATCGAGTCCCAGTGCAGAGGCCAGTGAGGGGAATTGGGTCCCAGTGCGGAGGCCAGTGAGGGGAAACAAGTCCTGGTGCAGAGGCCAGTGAGGGGAATCGAGTCCCAGTGCAGAGGCCATTGAGGGGAATCGAGTCCCAGTGCAGAGGTCAGTGAGGGGAATTGAGTCCCAGTGCGGAGGCCAGTGAGCGGAATCGAGTCCAAGTGCAGAGGTCAGTGTGGGGAATCAAGTCCCAGTGCGGAGGCCAGTGAGGGGAATCGAGTCCCAGTGCAGAAGCCAGTGAGGGGAATCAAGTTCCAGTGCAGAGGCCAGTGAGGGGAATCGAATCCTGGTGCAGAGGCCAGTGAGGGGAATCAAGTTCCAGTGTGGACGTCAGTGTGGGGAATCAAGTCCCAGTGTGGAGGCCAGTGAGGGGAATCGAGTCCCAGTGTGAAGGCCATTGAGGGGAATTGAGTCCCAGTGCAGAGGCCAGTGAGGGGAATTGAGTCCCAGTGCAGAGGCCAGTGAGGGCAATCGAGTCCCAGTACGGAGGCCAGTGAGGGGAATTGTGTCCGAGTGCGGAGGCCAGTGAGGGGAATCGAGTCCCAGTGCAGAAGCCAGTGAGGGGAATCGAGTCCCAGTGGGGAGGCCAGTGAGGGGATTCGAGACCCAGTGCAGAGGCCAGTGAGGGGAATCGAGTCCCAGTGCAGAAGCCAGTGAGGGGAATCGAGTACCAGTGGGGAGGCCAGTGAGGGGAATCGAGTACCAGTGCAGAGGCCAGTGAGGGGAATCGAGTCCCAGTGCAGAGGCCAGTGAGGGGAATCGAGTCCCAGTGCGGAGGCCAGTGAGGGGAATCGAGTCCCAGTGCGGAGGTCAGTGTTGGGAATCGAGTCCCAGTGCGGAGGCCAGTGAGGGGAATTGAGTCCCACTGCGGAGGTCACTTAGGGGAATCGAGTCCCAGTGTGAAGGCCATTGAGGGGAATCGAGTCCCAGTGCAGAGGCCAGTGAGGGGAATCGAGTCCCAGTGTGAAGGCCATTGAGGAGAATCGAGTCCCAGTGCAGAGGCCAGTGAGGGGAATTGGGTCCCAGTGCGGAGGCCAGTGAGGGGAAACAAGTCCTGGTGCAGAGGCCAGTGAGGGGAATCGAGTCCCAGTGCGGAGGTCAGTGAGGGGAATCGAGTCCCAGTGCAGAGGCCAGTGAGGGGAATCAAGTTCCAGTGCAGAGGCCAGTGAGGGGAATCGAGTCCCAGTGCAGAAGCCAGTGAGGGGAATCAAGTTCCAGTGCAGAGGCCAGTGAGGGGAATCGAATCCTGGTGCAGAGGCCAGTGAGGGGAATCAAGTTCCAGTGTGGACGTCAGTGTGGGGAATCAAGTCCCAGTGTGGAGGCCAGTGAGGGGAATCGAGTCCCAGTGTGAAGGCCATTGAGGGGAATTGAGTCCCAGTGCAGAGGCCAGTGAGGGGAATTGAGTCCCAGTGCAGAGGCCAGTGAGGGCAATCGAGTCCCAGTGCGGAGGCCAGTGAGGGGAATCGAGTCCCAGTGCGGAGGCCAGTGAAGGGAATCGGGTCCCAGTGCGGAGGCCAGTGAGGGGAATCGAGTCCCAGTGCAGAAGCCAGTGAGGGGAATCGAGTCCCAGTGGGGAGGCCAGTGAGGGGATTCGAGACCCAGTGCAGAGGCCAGTGAGGGGAATCGAGTCCCAGTGCAGAAGCCAGTGAGGGGAATCGAGTCCCAGTGGGGAGGCCAGTGAGGGGAATCGAGTACCAGTGCAGAGGCCAGTGAGGAGAATCGAGTCCCAGTGCAGAGGCCAGTGAGGGGAATCGAGTCCCAGTGGGGAGGCCAGTGAGGGGATTCGAGACCCAGTGCAGAGGCCAGTGAGGGGAATCGAGTCCCAGTGCAGAAGCCAGTGAGGGGAATCGAGTCCCAGTGGGGAGGCCAGTGAGGGGAATCGAGTACCAGTGCAGAGGCCAGTGAGGAGAATCGAGTCCCAGTGCAGAGGCCAGTGAGGGGAATTGGGTCCCAGTGCGGAGGCCAGTGAGGGGAAACAAGTCCTGGTGCAGAGGCCAGTGAGGGGAATCGAGTCCCAGTGCGGAGGTCAGTGAGGGGAATCGAGTCCCAGTGCAGAGGTCAGTGAGGGGAATCGAGTCCCAGTGCAGAGGCCAGTGAGGGAATCGAGTCCCAGTGCAGAGGCCAGTGAGGGGAATCGAGTCCCAGTGCAGAGGCCAGTGAGGGAATCGAGTCCCAGTGCAGAGGCCAGTGAGGGGAATCGAGTCCCAGTGCAGAGGCCAGTGAGGGGAATCGAGTTCCAGTGCAGAAGCCAGTGAGGGGAATCGAGTTACAGTGCAGAAGCCAGTGAAGGGAATCGGGTCCCAGTGCGGAGGCCAGTGAGGGGAATTGAGTCCCAGTGCAGAAGCCAGTGAGGGCAATCGAGTCCCAGTGGGGAGGCCAGTGAGGGGAATCGAGTACCAGTGCAGAGGCCAGTGAGGGGAATCGAGTCCCAGTGGGGAGGCCAGTGAGGGGAATCGAGTACCAGTGCAGAGGCCAGTGAGGGGAATCGAGTACCAGTGCAGAGGCCAGGGAGGGGAAACGAGTCCCAGTGCAGAGGCCAGTGAGGGGAATCGAGTCCCAGTGCGGAGGCCAGTGAGGGGAATCGAGTCCCAGTGCGGAGGTCAGTGTGGGGAATCGAGTCCCAGTGCGGAGGTCAGTGAGGGGAATCGAGTCCCAGTGCAGAGGCCAGTGAGGGGAATCAAGTTCCAGTGCAGAGGCCAGTGAGGGGAATCGAGTTCCAGTGCAGAAGCCAGTGAGGGGAATCGAGTCCCAGTGCGGAGGTCAGTGAGGGGAATCGAGTCCAAGTGCGGAGGTCAGTGAGGGGAATCGAGTCCCAGTGCAGAGGCCAGTGAGGGGAATCAAGTTCCAGTGCAGAGGCCAGTGAGGGGAATCGAGTTCCAGTGCAGAAGCCAGTGAGGGGAATCGAGTCCCAGTGCGGAGGTCAGTGAGGGGAATCGAGTCCCAGTGCAGAGGCCAGTGAGGGGAATCGAGTCCCACTGCGGAGGTCAATGTGGGGAATCAAGTCCAAGTGTGGAGGCCAGTGAGCGGAATTGAGTCCCAGTGCAGAAGCCAGTGAGGGGAATCGAGTCCAAGTGCGGAGGTCAGTGAGGGGAATCGAGTCCAAGTGCGGAGGTCAGTGAGGGGAATCGAGTCCCAGTGCAGAGGCCAGTGAGGGGAATCAAGTTCCAGTGCAGAGGCCAGTGAGGGGAATCGAGTTCCAGTGCAGAAGCCAGTGAGGGGAATCGAGTCCCAGTGCGGAGGTCAGTGAGGGGAATCGAGTCCCAGTGCAGAGGCCAGTGAGGGGAATCGAGTCCCACTGCGGAGGTCAATGTGGGGAATCAAGTCCAAGTGTGGAGGCCAGTGAGCGGAATTGAGTCCCAGTGCAGAAGCCAGTGAGGGGAATCGAGTCCAAGTGCGGAGGTCAGTGAGGGGAATCGAGTCCCAGTGCAGAGGCCAGTGAGGGGTATCGAGTCCCAGTGCAGAGGCCAGTGAGGAGAACCAAGTTCCAGAGCAGAGGCCAGTGAGGGGAATCGAGTTCCAGTGCAGAAGCCAGTGAGGGGAATCGAGTTACAGTGCAGAAGCCAGTGAGGGGAATCGAGTCCCAGTGCGGAGGTCAGTGAGGGGAATCGAGTCCCAGTGTGAAGGCCATTGAGGAGAATCGAGTCCCAGTGCAGAGGCCAGTTAGGGGAATTGGGTCCCAGTGCGGAGGCCAGTGAGGGGAAACAAGTCCTGGTGCAGAGGCCAGTGAGGGGAATCGAGTCCCAGTGCGGAGGCCATTGAGGGGAATCGAGTCCCAGTGCGGAGGTCAGTGTTGGGAATCGAGTCCCAGTGCGGAGGCCAGTGAGGGGAATTGAGTCCCACTGCGGAGGTCAGTTAGGGGAATCGAGTCCCAGTGTGAAGGCCATTGAGGGGAATCGAGTCCCAGTGCAGAGGCCAGTGAGGGGAATCGAGTCCCAGTGTGAAGGCCATTGAGGAGAATCGAGTCCCAGTGCAGAGGCCAGTGAGGGGAATTGGGTCCCAGTGCGGAGGCCAGTGAGGGGAATTGAGTCCCAGTGCAGAGGCCAGTGAGGGCAATCGAGTCCCAGTACGGAGGCCAGTGAGGGGAATTGTGTCCGAGTGCGGAGGCCAGTGAGGGGAATCGAGTCCCAGTGCAGAGGTCAGTGAGGGGAATCGAGTCCCAGTGCAGAGGCCAGTGAGGGAATCGAGTCCCAGTGCAGAGGCCAGTGAGGGGAATCGAGTCCCAGTGCAGAGGCCAGTGAGGGGAATCGAGTCCCAGTGCAGAGGCCAGTGAGGGGAATCGAGTCCTGGTGCAGGGGCCAGTGAGGGGAATCAAGATCCAGTGTGGACGTCAGTGTGGGGAATCAAGTCCCAGTGTGGAGGCCAGTGAGGGGAATCGAGTCCCAGTGTGAAGGCCATTGAGGGGAATTGAGTCCCAGTGCAGAGGCCAGTGAGGGGAATCAAGTTCCAGTGCAGAGGCCAGTGAGGGGAATCAAGTCCCAGTGCGGAGGCGAGTGAAGGGAATCGGGTCCCAGTGCGGAGGCCATTGAGGGGAATCGAGTCCCAGTGCAGAGGCCAGTGAGGGGAATTGAGTCCCAGTGCAGAGGCCAGTGAGGGCAATCGAGTCCCAGTGCGGAGGCCAGTGAGGGGAATCGAGTCCCAGTGCGGAGGCCAGTGAAGGGAATCGGGTCCCAGTGCGGAGGCCAGTGAGGGGAATCGAGTCCCAGTGCAGAAGCCAGTGAGGGGAATCGAGTCCCAGTGGGGAGGCCAGTGAGGGGATTCGAGACCCAGTGCAGAGGCCAGTGAGGGGAATCGAGTCCCAGTGCAGAAGCCAGTGAGGGGAATCGAGTCCCAGTGGGGAGGCCAGTGAGGGGAATCGAGTACCAGTGCAGAGGCCAGTGAGGGGAATCGAGTCCCAGTGCAGAGGCCAGTGAGGGGAATCGAGTCCCAGTGCGGAGGCCAGTGAGGGGAATCGAATCCCAGTGCGGAGGTCAGTGTTGGGAATCGAGTCCCAGTGCGGAGGCCAGTGAGGGGAATTGAGTCCCACTGCGGAGGTCAGTTAGGGGAATCGAGTCCCAGTGTGAAGGCCATTGAGGGGAATCGAGTCCCAGTGCAGAGGCCAGTGAGGGGAATCGAGTCCCAGTGTGAAGGCCATTGAGGAGAATCGAGTCCCAGTGCAGAGGCCAGTGAGGGGAATTGGGTCCCAGTGCGGAGGCCAGTGAGGGGAAACAAGTCCTGGTGCAGAGGCCAGTGAGGGGAATCGAGTCCCAGTGCAGAGGCCATTGAGGGGAATCGAGTCCCAGTGCAGAGGTCAGTGAGGGGAATTGAGTCCCAGTGCGGAGGCCAGTGAGCGGAATCGAGTCCAAGTGCAGAGGTCAGTGTGGGGAATCAAGTCCCAGTGCGGAGGCCAGTGAGGGGAATCGAGTCCCAGTGCAGAAGCCAGTGAGGGGAATCAAGTTCCAGTGCAGAGGCCAGTGAGGGGAATCGAATCCTGGTGCAGAGGCCAGTGAGGGGAATCAAGTTCCAGTGTGGACGTCAGTGTGGGGAATCAAGTCCCAGTGTGGAGGCCAGTGAGGGGAATCGAGTCCCAGTGTGAAGGCCATTGAGGGGAATTGAGTCCCAGTGCAGAGGCCAGTGAGGGGAATTGAGTCCCAGTGCAGAGGCCAGTGAGGGCAATCGAGTCCCAGTACGGAGGCCAGTGAGGGGAATTGTGTCCGAGTGCGGAGGCCAGTGAGGGGAATCGAGTCCCAGTGCAGAAGCCAGTGAGGGGAATCGAGTCCCAGTGGGGAGGCCAGTGAGGGGATTCGAGACCCAGTGCAGAGGCCAGTGAGGGGAATCGAGTCCCAGTGCAGAAGCCAGTGAGGGGAATCGAGTCCCAGTGGGGAGGCCAGTGAGGGGAATCGAGTACCAGTGCAGAGGCCAGTGAGGGGAATCGAGTCCCAGTGCAGAGGCCAGTGAGGGGAATCGAGTCCCAGTGCGGAGGCCAGTGAGGGGAATCGAGTCCCAGTGCGGAGGTCAGTGTTGGGAATCGAGTCCCAGTGCGGAGGCCAGTGAGGGGAATTGAGTCCCACTGCGGAGGTCACTTAGGGGAATCGAGTCCCAGTGTGAAGGCCATTGAGGGGAATCGAGTCCCAGTGCAGAGGCCAGTGAGGGGAATCGAGTCCCAGTGTGAAGGCCATTGAGGAGAATCGAGTCCCAGTGCAGAGGCCAGTGAGGGGAATTGGGTCCCAGTGCGGAGGCCAGTGAGGGGAAACAAGTCCTGGTGCAGAGGCCAGTGAGGGGAATCGAGTCCCAGTGCGGAGGTCAGTGAGGGGAATCGAGTCCCAGTGCAGAGGCCAGTGAGGGGAATCAAGTTCCAGTGCAGAGGCCAGTGAGGGGAATCGAGTCCCAGTGCAGAAGCCAGTGAGGGGAATCAAGTTCCAGTGCAGAGGCCAGTGAGGGGAATCGAATCCTGGTGCAGAGGCCAGTGAGGGGAATCAAGTTCCAGTGTGGACGTCAGTGTGGTGAATCAAGTCCCAGTGTGGAGGCCAGTGAGGGGAATCGAGTCCCAGTGTGAAGGCCATTGAGGGGAATTGAGTCCCAGTGCAGAGGCCAGTGAGGGGAATTGAGTCCCAGTGCAGAGGCCAGTGAGGGCAATCGAGTCCCAGTGCGGAGGCCAGTGAGGGGAATCGAGTCCCAGTGCGGAGGCCAGTGAAGGGAATCGGGTCCCAGTGCAGAAGCCAGTGAGGGGAATCGAGTCCCAGTGCGGAGGTCAGTGAGGGGAATCGAGTCCCAGTGCAGAGGCCAGTGAGGGGAATCGAGTCCCACTGCGGAGGTCAATGTGGGGAATCAAGTCCAAGTGTGGAGGCCAGTGAGCGGAATTGAGTCCCAGTGCAGAAGCCAGTGAGGGGAATCGAGTCCAAGTGCGGAGGTCAGTGAGGGGAATCGAGTCCCAGTGCAGAGGCCAGTGAGGGGAATCGAGTCCCAGTGCAGAGGCCAGTGAGGAGAACCAAGTTCCAGAGCAGAGGCCAGTGAGGGGAATCGAGTTCCAGTGCAGAAGCCAGTGAGGGGAATCGAGTTACAGTGCAGAAGCCAGTGAGGGGAATCGAGTCCCAGTGCGGAGGTCAGTGAGGGGAATCGAGTCCCAGTGTGAAGGCCATTGAGGAGAATCGAGTCCCAGTGCAGAGGCCAGTGAGGGGAATTGGGTCCCAGTGCGGAGGCCAGTGAGGGGAAACAAGTCCTGGTGCAGAGGCCAGTGAGGGGAATCGAGTCCCAGTGCGGAGACCAGTGAGGGGAATTGAGTCCCAGTGCGGAGGCCATTGAGGGGAATCGAGTCCCAGTGCAGAGGTCAGTGAGTGGAATTGAGTCCCAGTGCGGAGGCCAGTGAGCGGAATCGAGTCCAAGTGCAGAGGTCAGTGTGGGGAATCAAGTCCCAGTGCGGAGGCCAGTGAGGGGAATCGAGTCCCAGTGCAGAAGCCAGTGAGGGGAATCAAGTTCCAGTGCAGAGGCCAGTGAGGGGAATCGAATCCTGGTGCAGAGGCCAGTGAGGGGAATCAAGTTCCAGTGTGGACGTCAGTGTGGGGAATCAAGTCCCAGTGTGGAGGCCAGTGAGGGGAATCGAGTCCCAGTGTGAAGGCCATTGAGGGGAATTGAGTCCCAGTGCAGAGGCCAGTGAGGGGAATTGAGTCCCAGTGCAGAGGCCAGTGAGGGCAATCGAGTCCCAGTACGGAGGCCAGTGAGGGGAATTGTGTCCGAGTGCGGAGGCCAGTGAGGGGAATCGAGTCCCAGTGCAGAGGTCAGTGAGGGGAATCGAGTCCCAGTGCAGAGGCCAGTGAGGGAATCGAGTCCCAGTGCAGAGGCCAGTGAGGGGAATCGAGTCCCAGTGCAGAGGCCAGTGAGGGGAATCGAGTCCCAGTGCAGAGGCCAGTGAGGGGAATCGAGTCCTGGTGCAGAGGCCAGTGAGGGGAATCAAGTTCCAGTGTGGACGTCAGTGTGGGGAATCAAGTCCCAGTGTGGAGGCCAGTGAGGGGAATCGAGTCCCAGTGTGAAGGCCATTGAGGGGAATTGAGTCCAAGTGCAGAGGCCAGTGAGGGGAATCAAGTTCCAGTGCAGAGGCCAGTGAGGGGAATCAAGTCCCAGTGCGGAGGCGAGTGAAGGGAATCGGGTCCCAGTGCGGAGGCCATTGAGGGGAATTGAGTCCCAGTGCAGAGGCCAGTGAGGGGAATTGAGTCCCAGTGCAGAGGCCAGTGAGGGCAATCGAGTCCCAGTGCGGAGGCCAGTGAGGGGAATCGAGTCCCAGTGCGGAGGCCAGTGAAGGGAATCGGGTCCCAGTGCGGAGGCCAGTGAGGGGAATCGAGTCCCAGTGCAGAAGCCAGTGAGGGGAATCGAGTCCCAGTGGGGAGGCCAGTGAGGGGATTCGAGACCCAGTGCAGAGGCCAGTGAGGGGAATCGAGTCCCAGTGCAGAAGCCAGTGAGGGGAATCGAGTCCCAGTGGGGAGGCCAGTGAGGGGAATCGAGTACCAGTGCAGAGGCCAGTGAGCGGAATCGAGTCCCAGTGCAGAGGCCAGTGAGGGGAATCGAGTCCCAGTGGGGAGGCCAGTGAGGGGAATCGAGTCCCAGTGCGGAGGTCAGTGTTGGGAATCGAGTCCCAGTGCGGAGGCCAGTGAGGGGAATTGAGTCCCACTGCGGAGGTCAGTTAGGGGAATCGAGTCCCAGTGTGAAGGCCATTGAGGGGAATCGAGTCCCAGTGCAGAGGCCAGTGAGGGGAATCGAGTCCCAGTGTGAAGGCCATTGAGGAGAATCGAGTCCCAGTGCAGAGGCCAGTGAGGGGAATTGGGTCCCAGTGCGGAGGCGAGTGAAGGGAATCGGGTCCCAGTGCGGAGGCCATTGAGGGGAATTGAGTCCCAGTACGGAGGCCAGTGAGGGGAATTGTGTCCGAGTGCGGAGGCCAGTGAGGGGAATCGAGTTCCAGTGCAGAGGCCAGTGAGGGGAATCGAATCCTGGTGCAGAGGCCAGTGAGGGGAATCAAGTTCCAGTGTGGACGTCAGTGTGGGGAATCAAGTCCCAGTGTGGAGGCCAGTGAGGGGAATCGAGTCCCAGTGTGAAGGCCATTGAGGGGAATTGAGTCCCAGTGCAGAGGCCAGTGAGGGGAATCGAGTCCCAGTGCAGAAGCCAGTGAGGGGAATCGAGTCCCAGTGGGGAGGCCAGTGAGGGAATTCGAGACCCAGTGCAGAGGCCAGTGAGGGGAATCGAGTCCCAGTGCAGAAGCCAGTGAGGGGAATCGAGTCCCAGTGGGGAGGCCAGTGAGGGGAATCGAGTACCAGTGCAGAGGCCAGTGAGGAGAATCGAGTCCCAGTGCAGAGGCCAGTGAGGGGAATCAAGTTCCAGTGCAGAGGCCAGTGAGGGGAATCAAGTCCCAGTGCGGAGGCGAGTGAAGGGAATCGGGTCCCAGTGCGGAGGCCATTGAGGGGAATTGAGTCCCAGTGCAGAGGCCAGTGAGGGGAATTGAGTCCCAGTGCAGAGGCCAGTGAGGGCAATCGAGTCCCAGTGCGGAGGCCAGTGAGGGGAATCGAGTCCCAGTGCGGAGGCCAGTGAAGGGAATCGGGTCCCAGTGCGGAGGCCAGTGAGGGGAATCGAGTCCCAGTGCAGAAGCCAGTGAGGGGAATCGAGTCCCAGTGGGGAGGCCAGTGAGGGGATTCGAGACCCAGTGCAGAGGCCAGTGAGGGGAATCGAGTCCCAGTGCAGAAGCCAGTGAGGGGAATCGAGTCCCAGTGGGGAGGCCAGTGAGGGGAATCGAGTACCAGTGCAGAGGCCAGTGAGGGGAATCGAGTCCCAGTGCAGAGGCCAGTGAGGGGAATCGAGTCCCAGTGCGGAGGCCAGTGAGGGGAATCGAGTCCCAGTGCGGAGGTCAGTGTTGGGAATCGAGTCCCAGTGCGGAGGCCAGTGAGGGGAATTGAGTCCCACTGCGGAGGTCAGTTAGGGGAATCGAGTCCCAGTGTGAAGGCCATTGAGGGGAATCGAGTCCCAGTGCAGAGGCCAGTGAGGGGAATCGAGTCCCAGTGTGAAGGCCATTGAGGAGAATCGAGTCCCAGTGCAGAGGCCAGTGAGGGGAATTGGGTCCCAGTGCGGAGGCCAGTGAGGGGAAACAAGTCCTGGTGCAGAGGCCAGTGAGGGGAATCGTGTCCCAGTGCAGAGGCCATTGAGGGGAATCGAGTCCCAGTGCAGAGGTCAGTGAGGGGAATCGAGTCCCAGTGCAGAGGTCAGTGAGGGGAATTGAGTCCCAGTGCGGAGGCCAGTGAGCGGAATCGAGTCCAAGTGCAGAGGTCAGTGTGGGGAATCAAGTCCCAGTGCGGAGGCCAGTGAGGGGAATCGAGTCCCAGTGCAGAAGCCAGTGAGGGGAATCAAGTTCCAGTGCAGAGGCCAGTGAGGGGAATCGAATCCTGGTGCAGAGGCCAGTGAGGGGAATCAAGTTCCAGTGTGGACGTCAGTGTGGGGAATCAAGTCCCAGTGTGGAGGCCAGTGAGGGGAATCGAGTCCCAGTGTGAAGGCCATTGAGGGGAATTGAGTCCCAGTGCAGAGGCCAGTGAGGGGAATTGAGTCCCAGTGCAGAGGCCAGTGAGGGCAATCGAGTCCCAGTACGGAGGCCAGTGAGGGGAATTGTGTCCGAGTGCGGAGGCCAGTGAGGGGAATCGAGTCCCAGTGCAGAGGTCAGTGAGGGGAATCGAGTCCCAGTGCAGAGGCCAGTGAGGGAATCGAGTCCCAGTGCAGAGGCCAGTGAGGGGAATCGAGTCCCAGTGCAGAGGCCAGTGAGGGGAATCGAGTCCCAGTGCAGAGGCCAGTGAGGGGAATCGAGTCCTGGTGCAGAGGCCAGTGAGGGGAATCAAGTTCCAGTGTGGACGTCAGTGTGGGGAATCAAGTCCCAGTGTGGAGGCCAGTGAGGGGAATCGAGTCCCAGTGTGAAGGCCATTGAGGGGAATTGAGTCCCAGTGCAGAGGCCAGTGAGGGGAATCAAGTTCCAGTGCAGAGGCCAGTGAGGGGAATCAAGTCCCAGTGCGGAGGCGAGTGAAGGGAATCGGGTCCCAGTGCGGAGGCCAGTGAGCGGAATCGAGTCCCAGTGCGGAGGCCAGTGAGGGGAATTGAGTCCCAGTGCGGAGGCTAGTGAGGGGAATCGAGTCCCAGTGCGGAGGCCAGTGAGGGGAATCGAGTCCCAGTGCGGAGGTCAGTGAGGAGAATCGAGTCCCAGTGCGGAGGCCAGTGAGGGGAATCGAGTCACAGTGCAGAGGTCAGTGAGGGGAATCGAGTCCCAGTGCGGAGGCCAGTGAGCGAAATCGAGTCCCAGTGCGGAGGTCAGTTTGGGGAATCGAGTCCCAGTGCGGTGGCCAGTGAGGGGAATCGAGTCCCAGTGCAGAGCCAGTGAGGGGAATTGAGTCCCAGTGCGGAGGCCAGTGAGGGGAATCGAGTCCCAGTGCAGAGGCCAGTGAGGGGAATCGAGTCCCAGTACGGAGGCCAGTGAGGGGAATTGTGTCCGAGTGCGGAGGCCAGTGAGGGGAATCGAGTCCCAGTGCAGAGGTCAGTGAGGGGAATCGAGTCCCAGTGCAGAGGCCAGTGAGGGAATCGAGTCCCAGTGCAGAGGCCAGTGAGGGGAATCGAGTCCCAGTGCAGAGGCCAGTGAGGGGAATCGAGTCCCTGTGCAGAGGCCAGTGAGGGGAATCGAGTCCCAGTGCGGAGGCCAGTGAGGGGAATCGAGTCCCAGTGCGGAGGCCAGTGAAGGGAATCGGGTCCCAGTGCGGAGGCCAGTGAGGGGAATCGATTCCCAGTGCAGAAGCCAGTGAGGGGAATCGAGTCCCAGTGGGGAGGCCAGTGAGGGGAATCGAGTACCAGTGCAGAGGCCAGTGAGGGGAATCGAGTCCCAGTGCAGAAGCCAGTGAGGGGAATCGAGTCCCAGTGGGGAGGCCAGTGAGGGGAATCGAGTCCCTGTGCAGAGGCCAGTGAGGGGAATCGAGTCCCAGTGCAGAGGCCAGTGAGGGGAATCGAGTCCCAGTGCGGAGGCCAGTGAGGGGAATCGAGTCCCAGTTCGGAGGCCAGTGAAGGGAATCGGGTCCCAGTGCGGAGGCCAGTGAGGGGAATCGAGTCCCAGTGCAGAAGCCAGTGAGGGGAATCGAGTCCCAGTGGGGAGGCCAGTGAGGGGAATCGAGTCCCAGTGCAGAGGCCAGTGAGGGGAATCGAGTCCCAGTACGGAGGCCAGTGAGGTGAATTGTGTCCGAGTGCGGAGGCCAGTGAGGGGAATCGAGTCCCAGTGCAGAGGTCAGTGAGGGGAATCGAGTCCCAGTGCAGAGGCCAGTGAGGGAATCGAGTCCCAGTGCAGAGGCCAGTGAGGGGAATCGAGTCCCAGTGCAGAGGTCAGTGAGGGGAATCGAGTCCCTGTGCAGAGGCCAGTGAGGGGAATCGAGTCCCAGTGCAGAGGCCAGTGAGGGGAATCGAGTCCCAGTGCGGAGGCCAGTGAGGGGAATCGAGTCCCATTGCGGAGGCCAGTGAAGGGAATCGGGTCCCAGTGCGGAGGCCAGTGAGGGGAATTGAGTCCCAGTGCAGAAGCCAGTGAGGGCAATCGAGTCCCAGTGGGGAGGCCAGTGAGGGGAATCGAGTACCAGTGCAGAGGCCAGTGAGGGGAATCGAGTCCCAGTGGGGAGGCCAGTGAGGGGAATCGAGTACCAGTGCAGAGGCCAGTGAGGGGAATCGAGTACCAGTGCAGAGGCCAGGGAGGGGAAACGAGTCCCAGTGCAGAGGCCAGTGAGGGGAATCGAGTCCCAGTGCGGAGGCCAGTGAGGGGAATCGAGTCCCAGTGCGGAGGTCAGTGTGGGGAATCGAGTCCCAGTGCGGAGGCCAGTGAGGAGAACCAAGTTCCAGAGCAGAGGCCAGTGAGGGGAATCGAGTCCCAGTGCGGAGGCCAGTGAGGGGAATCGAGTCCCAGTGCAGAAGCCAGTGAGGGGAATCGAGTCCCAGTGGGGAGGCCAGTGAGGGGATTCGAGACCCAGTGCAGAGGCCAGTGAGGGGAATCGAGTCCCAGTGGGGAGGCCAGTGAGGGGATTCGAGACCCAGTGCAGAGGCCAGTGAGGGGAATCGAGTCCCAGTGCAGAAGCCAGTGAGGGGAATCGAGTCCCAGTGGGGAGGCCAGTGAGGGGAATCGAGTACCAGTGCAGAGGCCAGTGAGGAGAATCGAGTCCCAGTGCAGAGGCCAGTGAGGGGAATCGAGTCCCAGTGGGGAGGCCAGTGAGGGGATTCGAGACCCAGTGCAGAGGCCAGTGAGGGGAATCGAGTCCCAGTGCAGAAGCCAGTGAGGGGAATCGAGTCCCAGTGGGGAGGCCAGTGAGGGGAATCGAGTACCAGTGCAGAGGCCAGTGAGGAGAATCGAGTCCCAGTGCAGAGGCCAGTGAGGGGAATTGGGTCCCAGTGCGGAGGCCAGTGAGGGGAAACAAGTCCTGGTGCAGAGGCCAGTGAGGGGAATCGAGTCCCAGTGCGGAGGTCAGTGAGGGGAATCGAGTCCCAGTGCAGAGGTCAGTGAGGGGAATCGAGTCCCAGTGCAGAGGCCAGTGAGGGAATCGAGTCCCAGTGCAGAGGCCAGTGAGGGGAATCGAGTCCCAGTGCAGAGGCCAGTGAGGGGAATCGAGTTCCAGTGCAGAAGCCAGTGAGGGGAATCGAGTTACAGTGCAGAAGCCAGTGAGGGGAATCGAGTCCCAGTGCGGAGGTCAGTGAGGGGAATCGAGTCCCAGTGTGAAGGCCATTGAGGAGAATCGAGTCCCAGTGCAGAGGCCAGTGAGGGGAATTGGGTCCCAGTGCGGAGGCCAGTGAGGGGAAACAAGTCCTGGTGCAGAGGCCAGTGAGGGGAATCGAGTCCCAGTGCGGAGACCAGTGAGGGGAATTGAGTCCCATTGCGGAGGCCAGTGAAGGGAATCGGGTCCCAGTGCGGAGGCCAGTGAGGGGAATTGAGTCCCAGTGCAGAAGCCAGTGAGGGCAATCGAGTCCCAGTGGGGAGGCCAGTGAGGGGAATCGAGTACCAGTGCAGAGGCCAGTGAGGGGAATCGAGTCCCAGTGGGGAGGCCAGTGAGGGGAATCGAGTACCAGTGCAGAGGCCAGTGAGGGGAATCGAGTACCAGTGCAGAGGCCAGGGAGGGGAAACGAGTCCCAGTGCAGAGGCCAGTGAGGGGAATCGAGTCCCAGTGCGGAGGCCAGTGAGGGGAATCGAGTCCCAGTGCGGAGGTCAGTGTGGGGAATCGAGTCCCAGTGCGGAGGTCAGTGAGGGGAATCGAGTCCCAGTGCAGAGGCCAGTGAGGGGAATCAAGTTCCAGTGCAGAGGCCAGTGAGGGGAATCGAGTTCCAGTGCAGAAGCCAGTGAGGGGAATCGAGTCCCAGTGCGGAGGTCAGTGAGGGGAATCGAGTCCAAGTGCGGAGGTCAGTGAGGTGAATCGAGTCCCAGTGCAGAGGCCAGTGAGGGGAATCAAGTTCCAGTGCAGAGGCCAGTGAGGGGAATCGAGTTCCAGTGCAGAAGCCAGTGAGGGGAATCGAGTCCCAGTGCGGAGGTCAGTGAGGGGAATCGAGTCCCAGTGCAGAGGCCAGTGAGGGGAATCGAGTCCCACTGCGGAGGTCAATGTGGGGAATCAAGTCCAAGTGTGGAGGCCAGTGAGCGGAATTGAGTCCCAGTGCAGAAGCCAGTGAGGGGAATCGAGTCCAAGTGCGGAGGTCAGTGAGGGGAATCGAGTCCAAGTGCGGAGGTCAGTGAGGGGAATCGAGTCCCAGTGCAGAGGCCAGTGAGGGGAATCAAGTTCCAGTGCAGAGGCCAGTGAGGGGAATCGAGTTCCAGTGCAGAAGCCAGTGAGGGGAATCGAGTCCCAGTGCGGAGGTCAGTGAGGGGAATCGAGTCCCAGTGCAGAGGCCAGTGAGGGGAATCGAGTCCCACTGCGGAGGTCAATGTGGGGAATCAAGTCCAAGTGTGGAGGCCAGTGAGCGGAATTGAGTCCCAGTGCAGAAGCCAGTGAGGGGAATCGAGTCCAAGTGCGGAGGTCAGTGAGGGGAATCGAGTCCCAGTGCAGAGGCCAGTGAGGGGTATCGAGTCCCAGTGCAGAGGCCAGTGAGGAGAACCAAGTTCCAGAGCAGAGGCCAGTGAGGGGAATCGAGTTCCAGTGCAGAAGCCAGTGAGGGGAATCGAGTTACAGTGCAGAAGCCAGTGAGGGGAATCGAGTCCCAGTGCGGAGGTCAGTGAGGGGAATCGAGTCCCAGTGTGAAGGCCATTGAGGAGAATCGAGTCCCAGTGCAGAGGCCAGTTAGGGGAATTGGGTCCCAGTGCGGAGGCCAGTGAGGGGAAACAAGTCCTGGTGCAGAGGCCAGTGAGGGGAATCGAGTCCCAGTGCGGAGGCCATTGAGGGGAATCGAGTCCCAGTGCGGAGGTCAGTGTTGGGAATCGAGTCCCAGTGCGGAGGCCAGTGAGGGGAATTGAGTCCCACTGCGGAGGTCAGTTAGGGGAATCGAGTCCCAGTGTGAAGGCCATTGAGGGGAATCGAGTCCCAGTGCAGAGGCCAGTGAGGGGAATCGAGTCCCAGTGTGAAGGCCATTGAGGAGAATCGAGTCCCAGTGCAGAGGCCAGTGAGGGGAATTGGGTCCCAGTGCAGAGGCCAGTGAGGGCAATCGAGTCCCAGTGCGGAGGCCAGTGAGGGGAATCGAGTCCCAGTGCGGAGGCCAGTGAAGGGAATCGGGTCCCAGTGCGGAGGCCAGTGAGGGGAATCGAGTCCCAGTGCAGAAGCCAGTGAGGGGAATCGAGTCCCAGTGGGGAGGCCAGTGAGGGGATTCGAGACCCAGTGCAGAGGCCAGTGAGGGGAATCGAGTCCCAGTGCAGAAGCCAGTGAGGGGAATCGAGTCCCAGTGGGGAGGCCAGTGAGGGGAATCGAGTACCAGTGCAGAGGCCAGTGAGGGGAATCGAGTCCCAGTGCAGAGGCCAGTGAGGGGAATCGAGTCCCAGTGCGGAGGCCAGTGAGGGGAATCGAGTCCCAGTGCGGAGGTCAGTGTTGGGAATCGAGTCCCAGTGCGGAGGCCAGTGAGGGGAATTGAGTCCCACTGCGGAGGTCAGTTAGGGGAATCGAGTCCCAGTGTGAAGGCCATTGAGGGGAATCGAGTCCCAGTGCAGAGGCCAGTGAGGGGAATCGAGTCCCAGTGTGAAGGCCATTGAGGAGAATCGAGTCCCAGTGCAGAGGCCAGTGAGGGGAATTGGGTCCCAGTGCGGAGGCCAGTGAGGGGAAACAAGTCCTGGTGCAGAGGCCAGTGAGGGGAATCGAGTCCCAGTGCAGAGGCCATTGAGGGGAATCGAGTCCCAGTGCAGAGGTCAGTGAGGGGAATTGAGTCCCAGTGCGGAGGCCAGTGAGCGGAATCGAGTCCAAGTGCAGAGGTCAGTGTGGGGAATCAAGTCCCAGTGCGGAGGCCAGTGAGGGGAATCGAGTCCCAGTGCAGAAGCCAGTGAGGGGAATCAAGTTCCAGTGCAGAGGCCAGTGAGGGGAATCGAATCCTGGTGCAGAGGCCAGTGAGGGGAATCAAGTTCCAGTGTGGACGTCAGTGTGGGGAATCAAGTCCCAGTGTGGAGGCCAGTGAGGGGAATCGAGTCCCAGTGTGAAGGCCATTGAGGGGAATTGAGTCCCAGTGCAGAGGCCAGTGAGGGGAATTGAGTCCCAGTGCAGAGGCCAGTGAGGGCAATCGAGTCCCAGTACGGAGGCCAGTGAGGGGAATTGTGTCCGAGTGCGGAGGCCAGTGAGGGGAATCGAGTCCCAGTGCAGAAGCCAGTGAGGGGAATCGAGTCCCAGTGGGGAGGCCAGTGAGGGGATTCGAGACCCAGTGCAGAGGCCAGTGAGGGGAATCGAGTCCCAGTGCAGAAGCCAGTGAGGGGAATCGAGTCCCAGTGGGGAGGCCAGTGAGGGGAATCGAGTACCAGTGCAGAGGCCAGTGAGGGGAATCGAGTCCCAGTGCAGAGGCCAGTGAGGGGAATCGAGTCCCAGTGCGGAGGCCAGTGAGGGGAATCGAGTCCCAGTGCGGAGGTCAGTGTTGGGAATCGAGTCCCAGTGCGGAGGCCAGTGAGGGGAATTGAGTCCCACTGCGGAGGTCACTTAGGGGAATCGAGTCCCAGTGTGAAGGCCATTGAGGGGAATCGAGTCCCAGTGCAGAGGCCAGTGAGGGGAATCGAGTCCCAGTGTGAAGGCCATTGAGGAGAATCGAGTCCCAGTGCAGAGGCCAGTGAGGGGAATTGGGTCCCAGTGCGGAGGCCAGTGAGGGGAAACAAGTCCTGGTGCAGAGGCCAGTGAGGGGAATCGAGTCCCAGTGCGGAGGTCAGTGAGGGGAATCGAGTCCCAGTGCAGAGGCCAGTGAGGGGAATCAAGTTCCAGTGCAGAGGCCAGTGAGGGGAATCGAGTCCCAGTGCAGAAGCCAGTGAGGGGAATCAAGTTCCAGTGCAGAGGCCAGTGAGGGGAATCGAATCCTGGTGCAGAGGCCAGTGAGGGGAATCAAGTTCCAGTGTGGACGTCAGTGTGGGGAATCAAGTCCCAGTGTGGAGGCCAGTGAGGGGAATCGAGTCCCAGTGTGAAGGCCATTGAGGGGAATTGAGTCCCAGTGCAGAGGCCAGTGAGGGGAATTGAGTCCCAGTGCAGAGGCCAGTGAGGGCAATCGAGTCCCAGTGCGGAGGCCAGTGAGGGGAATCGAGTCCCAGTGCGGAGGCCAGTGAAGGGAATCGGGTCCCAGTGCGGAGGCCAGTGAGGGGAATCGAGTCCCAGTGCAGAAGCCAGTGAGGGGAATCGAGTCCCAGTGGGGAGGCCAGTGAGGGGATTCGAGACCCAGTGCAGAGGCCAGTGAGGGGAATCGAGTCCCAGTGCAGAAGCCAGTGAGGGGAATCGAGTCCCAGTGGGGAGGCCAGTGAGGGGAATCGAGTACCAGTGCAGAGGCCAGTGAGGAGAATCGAGTCCCAGTGCAGAGGCCAGTGAGGGGAATCGAGTCCCAGTGGGGAGGCCAGTGAGGGGATTCGAGACCCAGTGCAGAGGCCAGTGAGGGGAATCGAGTCCCAGTGCAGAAGCCAGTGAGGGGAATCGAGTCCCAGTGGGGAGGCCAGTGAGGGGAATCGAGTACCAGTGCAGAGGCCAGTGAGGAGAATCGAGTCCCAGTGCAGAGGCCAGTGAGGGGAATTGGGTCCCAGTGCGGAGGCCAGTGAGGGGAAACAAGTCCTGGTGCAGAGGCCAGTGAGGGGAATCGAGTCCCAGTGCGGAGGTCAGTGAGGGGAATCGAGTCCCAGTGCAGAGGTCAGTGAGGGGAATCGAGTCCCAGTGCAGAGGCCAGTGAGGGAATCGAGTCCCAGTGCAGAGGCCAGTGAGGGGAATCGAGTCCCAGTGCAGAGGCCAGTGAGGGGAATCGAGTTCCAGTGCAGAAGCCAGTGAGGGGAATCGAGTTACAGTGCAGAAGCCAGTGAGGGGAATCGAGTCCCAGTGCGGAGGTCAGTGAGGGGAATCGAGTCCCAGTGTGAAGGCCATTGAGGAGAATCGAGTCCCAGTGCAGAGGCCAGTGAGGGGAATTGGGTCCCAGTGCGGAGGCCAGTGAGGGGAAACAAGTCCTGGTGCAGAGGCCAGTGAGGGGAATCGAGTCCCAGTGCGGAGACCAGTGAGGGGAATTGAGTCCCATTGCGGAGGCCAGTGAAGGGAATCGGGTCCCAGTGCGGAGGCCAGTGAGGGGAATTGAGTCCCAGTGCAGAAGCCAGTGAGGGCAATCGAATCCCAGTGGGGAGGCCAGTGAGGGGAATCGAGTACCAGTGCAGAGGCCAGTGAGGGGAATCGAGTCCCAGTGGGGAGGCCAGTGAGGGGAATCGAGTACCAGTGCAGAGGCCAGTGAGGGGAATCGAGTACCAGTGCAGAGGCCAGGGAGGGGAAACGAGTCCCAGTGCAGAGGCCAGTGAGGGGAATCGAGTCCCAGTGCGGAGGCCAGTGAGGGGAATCGAGTCCCAGTGCGGAGGTCAGTGTGGGGAATCGAGTCCCAGTGCGGAGGTCAGTGAGGGGAATCGAGTCCCAGTGCAGAGGCCAGTGAGGGGAATCAAGTTCCAGTGCAGAGGCCAGTGAGGGGAATCGAGTTCCAGTGCAGAAGCCATTGAGGGGAATCGAGTCCCAGTGCAGAGGCCAGTTAGGGGAATTGGGTCCCAGTGCGGAGGCCAGTGAGGGGAAACAAGTCCTGGTGCAGAGGCCAGTGAGGGGAATCGAGTCCCAGTGCGGAGGCCATTGAGGGGAATCGAGTCCCAGTGCGGAGGTCAGTGTTGGGAATCGAGTCCCAGTGCGGAGGCCAGTGAGGGGAATTGAGTCCCACTGCGGAGGTCAGTTAGGGGAATCGAGTCCCAGTGTGAAGGCCATTGAGGGGAATCGAGTCCCAGTGCAGAGGCCAGTGAGGGGAATCGAGTCCCAGTGTGAAGGCCATTGAGGAGAATCGAGTCCCAGTGCAGAGGCCAGTGAGGGGAATTGGGTCCCAGTGCGGAGGCCAGTGAGGGGAATTGAGTCCCAGTGCAGAGGCCAGTGAGGGCAATCGAGTCCCAGTACGGAGGCCAGTGAGGGGAATTGTGTCCGAGTGCGGAGGCCAGTGAGGGGAATCGAGTCCCAGTGCAGAGGTCAGTGAGGGGAATCGAGTCCCAGTGCAGAGGCCAGTGAGGGAATCGAGTCCCAGTGCAGAGGCCAGTGAGGGGAATCGAGTCCCAGTGCAGAGGCCAGTGAGGGGAATCGAGTCCCAGTGCAGAGGCCAGTGAGGGGAATCGAGTCCTGGTGCAGGGGCCAGTGAGGGGAATCAAGATCCAGTGTGGACGTCAGTGTGGGGAATCAAGTCCCAGTGTGGAGGCCAGTGAGGGGAATCGAGTCCCAGTGTGAAGGCCATTGAGGGGAATTGAGTCCCAGTGCAGAGGCCAGTGAGGGGAATCAAGTTCCAGTGCAGAGGCCAGTGAGGGGAATCAAGTCCCAGTGCGGAGGCGAGTGAAGGGAATCGGGTCCCAGTGCGGAGGCCATTGAGGGGAATCGAGTCCCAGTGCAGAGGCCAGTGAGGGGAATTGAGTCCCAGTGCAGAGGCCAGTGAGGGCAATCGAGTCCCAGTGCGGAGGCCAGTGAGGGGAATCGAGTCCCAGTGCGGAGGCCAGTGAAGGGAATCGGGTCCCAGTGCGGAGGCCAGTGAGGGGAATCGAGTCCCAGTGCAGAAGCCAGTGAGGGGAATCGAGTCCCAGTGGGGAGGCCAGTGAGGGGATTCGAGACCCAGTGCAGAGGCCAGTGAGGGGAATCGAGTCCCAGTGCAGAAGCCAGTGAGGGGAATCGAGTCCCAGTGGGGAGGCCAGTGAGGGGAATCGAGTACCAGTGCAGAGGCCAGTGAGGGGAATCGAGTCCCAGTGCAGAGGCCAGTGAGGGGAATCGAGTCCCAGTGCGGAGGCCAGTGAGGGGAATCGAGTCCCAGTGCGGAGGTCAGTGTTGGGAATCGAGTCCCAGTGCGGAGGCCAGTGAGGGGAATTGAGTCCCACTGCGGAGGTCAGTTAGGGGAATCGAGTCCCAGTGTGAAGGCCATTGAGGGGAATCGAGTCCCAGTGCAGAGGCCAGTGAGGGGAATCGAGTCCCAGTGTGAAGGCCATTGAGGAGAATCGAGTCCCAGTGCAGAGGCCAGTGAGGGGAATTGGGTCCCAGTGCGGAGGCCAGTGAGGGGAAACAAGTCCTGGTGCAGAGGCCAGTGAGGGGAATCGAGTCCCAGTGCAGAGGCCATTGAGGGGAATCGAGTCCCAGTGCAGAGGTCAGTGAGGGGAATTGAGTCCCAGTGCGGAGGCCAGTGAGCGGAATCGAGTCCAAGTGCAGAGGTCAGTGTGGGGAATCAAGTCCCAGTGCGGAGGCCAGTGAGGGGAATCGAGTCCCAGTGCAGAAGCCAGTGAGGGGAATCAAGTTCCAGTGCAGAGGCCAGTGAGGGGAATCGAATCCTGGTGCAGAGGCCAGTGAGGGGAATCAAGTTCCAGTGTGGACGTCAGTGTGGGGAATCAAGTCCCAGTGTGGAGGCCAGTGAGGGGAATCGAGTCCCAGTGTGAAGGCCATTGAGGGGAATTGAGTCCCAGTGCAGAGGCCAGTGAGGGGAATTGAGTCCCAGTGCAGAGGCCAGTGAGGGCAATCGAGTCCCAGTACGGAGGCCAGTGAGGGGAATTGTGTCCGAGTGCGGAGGCCAGTGAGGGGAATCGAGTCCCAGTGCAGAAGCCAGTGAGGGGAATCGAGTCCCAGTGGGGAGGCCAGTGAGGGGATTCGAGACCCAGTGCAGAGGCCAGTGAGGGGAATCGAGTCCCAGTGCAGAAGCCAGTGAGGGGAATCGAGTCCCAGTGGGGAGGCCAGTGAGGGGAATCGAGTACCAGTGCAGAGGCCAGTGAGGGGAATCGAGTCCCAGTGCAGAGGCCAGTGAGGGGAATCGAGTCCCAGTGCGGAGGCCAGTGAGGGGAATCGAGTCCCAGTGCGGAGGTCAGTGTTGGGAATCGAGTCCCAGTGCGGAGGCCAGTGAGGGGAATTGAGTCCCACTGCGGAGGTCACTTAGGGGAATCGAGTCCCAGTGTGAAGGCCATTGAGGGGAATCGAGTCCCAGTGCAGAGGCCAGTGAGGGGAATCGAGTCCCAGTGTGAAGGCCATTGAGGAGAATCGAGTCCCAGTGCAGAGGCCAGTGAGGGGAATTGGGTCCCAGTGCGGAGGCCAGTGAGGGGAAACAAGTCCTGGTGCAGAGGCCAGTGAGGGGAATCGAGTCCCAGTGCGGAGGTCAGTGAGGGGAATCGAGTCCCAGTGCAGAGGCCAGTGAGGGGAATCAAGTTCCAGTGCAGAGGCCAGTGAGGGGAATCGAGTCCCAGTGCAGAAGCCAGTGAGGGGAATCAAGTTCCAGTGCAGAGGCCAGTGAGGGGAATCGAATCCTGGTGCAGAGGCCAGTGAGGGGAATCAAGTTCCAGTGTGGACGTCAGTGTGGTGAATCAAGTCCCAGTGTGGAGGCCAGTGAGGGGAATCGAGTCCCAGTGTGAAGGCCATTGAGGGGAATTGAGTCCCAGTGCAGAGGCCAGTGAGGGGAATTGAGTCCCAGTGCAGAGGCCAGTGAGGGCAATCGAGTCCCAGTGCGGAGGCCAGTGAGGGGAATCGAGTCCCAGTGCGGAGGCCAGTGAAGGGAATCGGGTCCCAGTGCGGAGGCCAGTGAGGGGAATCGAGTCCCAGTGCAGAAGCCAGTGAGGGGAATCGAGTCCCAGTGGGGAGGCCAGTGAGGGGATTCGAGACCCAGTGCAGAGGCCAGTGAGGGGAATCGAGTCCCAGTGGGGAGGCCAGTGAGGGGATTCGAGACCCAGTGCAGAGGCCAGTGAGGGGAATCGAGTCCCAGTGCAGAAGCCAGTGAGGGGAATCGAGTCCCAGTGGGGAGGCCAGTGAGGGGAATCGAGTACCAGTGCAGAGGCCAGTGAGGAGAATCGAGTCCCAGTGCAGAGGCCAGTGAGGGGAATCGAGTCCCAGTGGGGAGGCCAGTGAGGGGATTCGAGACCCAGTGCAGAGGCCAGTGAGGGGAATCGAGTCCCAGTGCAGAAGCCAGTGAGGGGAATCGAGTCCCAGTGGGGAGGCCAGTGAGGGGAATCGAGTACCAGTGCAGAGGCCAGTGAGGAGAATCGAGTCCCAGTGCAGAGGCCAGTGAGGGGAATTGGGTCCCAGTGCGGAGGCCAGTGAGGGGAAACAAGTCCTGGTGCAGAGGCCAGTGAGGGGAATCGAGTCCCAGTGCGGAGGTCAGTGAGGGGAATCGAGTCCCAGTGCAGAGGTCAGTGAGGGGAATCGAGTCCCAGTGCAGAGGCCAGTGAGGGAATCGAGTCCCAGTGCAGAGGCCAGTGAGGGGAATCGAGTCCCAGTGCAGAGGCCAGTGAGGGGAATCGAGTTCCAGTGCAGAAGCCAGTGAGGGGAATCGAGTTACAGTGCAGAAGCCAGTGAGGGGAATCGAGTCCCAGTGCGGAGGTCAGTGAGGGGAATCGAGTCCCAGTGTGAAGGCCATTGAGGAGAATCGAGTCCCAGTGCAGAGGCCAGTGAGGGGAATTGGGTCCCAGTGCGGAGGCCAGTGAGGGGAAACAAGTCCTGGTGCAGAGGCCAGTGAGGGGAATCGAGTCCCAGTGCGGAGACCAGTGAGGGGAATTGAGTCCCATTGCGGAGGCCAGTGAAGGGAATCGGGTCCCAGTGCGGAGGCCAGTGAGGGGAATTGAGTCCCAGTGCAGAAGCCAGTGAGGGCAATCGAGTCCCAGTGGGGAGGCCAGTGAGGGGAATCGAGTACCAGTGCAGAGGCCAGTGAGGGGAATCGAGTCCCAGTGGGGAGGCCAGTGAGGGGAATCGAGTACCAGTGCAGAGGCCAGTGAGGGGAATCGAGTACCAGTGCAGAGGCCAGGGAGGGGAAACGAGTCCCAGTGCAGAGGCCAGTGAGGGGAATCGAGTCCCAGTGCGGAGGCCAGTGAGGGGAATCGAGTCCCAGTGCGGAGGTCAGTGTGGGGAATCGAGTCCCAGTGCGGAGGTCAGTGAGGGGAATCGAGTCCCAGTGCAGAGGCCAGTGAGGGGAATCAAGTTCCAGTGCAGAGGCCAGTGAGGGGAATCGAGTTCCAGTGCAGAAGCCAGTGAGGGGAATCGAGTCCCAGTGCGGAGGTCAGTGAGGGGAATCGAGTCCAAGTGCGGAGGTCAGTGAGGGGAATCGAGTCCCAGTGCAGAGGCCAGTGAGGGGAATCAAGTTCCAGTGCAGAGGCCAGTGAGGGGAATCGAGTTCCAGTGCAGAAGCCAGTGAGGGGAATCGAGTCCCAGTGCGGAGGTCAGTGAGGGGAATCGAGTCCCAGTGCAGAGGCCAGTGAGGGGAATCGAGTCCCACTGCGGAGGTCAATGTGGGGAATCAAGTCCAAGTGTGGAGGCCAGTGAGCGGAATTGAGTCCCAGTGCAGAAGCCAGTGAGGGGAATCGAGTCCAAGTGCGGAGGTCAGTGAGGGGAATCGAGTCCAAGTGCGGAGGTCAGTGAGGGGAATCGAGTCCCAGTGCAGAGGCCAGTGAGGGGAATCAAGTTCCAGTGCAGAGGCCAGTGAGGGGAATCGAGTTCCAGTGCAGAAGCCAGTGAGGGGAATCGAGTCCCAGTGCGGAGGTCAGTGAGGGGAATCGAGTCCCAGTGCAGAGGCCAGTGAGGGGAATCGAGTCCCACTGCGGAGGTCAATGTGGGGAATCAAGTCCAAGTGTGGAGGCCAGTGAGCGGAATTGAGTCCCAGTGCAGAAGCCAGTGAGGGGAATCGAGTCCAAGTGCGGAGGTCAGTGAGGGGAATCGAGTCCCAGTGCAGAGGCCAGTGAGGGGTATCGAGTCCCAGTGCAGAGGCCAGTGAGGAGAACCAAGTTCCAGAGCAGAGGCCAGTGAGGGGAATCGAGTTCCAGTGCAGAAGCCAGTGAGGGGAATCGAGTTACAGTGCAGAAGCCAGTGAGGGGAATCGAGTCCCAGTGCGGAGGTCAGTGAGGGGAATCGAGTCCCAGTGTGAAGGCCATTGAGGAGAATCGAGTCCCAGTGCAGAGGCCAGTTAGGGGAATTGGGTCCCAGTGCGGAGGCCAGTGAGGGGAAACAAGTCCTGGTGCAGAGGCCAGTGAGGGGAATCGAGTCCCAGTGCGGAGGCCATTGAGGGGAATCGAGTCCCAGTGCGGAGGTCAGTGTTGGGAATCGAGTCCCAGTGCGGAGGCCAGTGAGGGGAATTGAGTCCCACTGCGGAGGTCAGTTAGGGGAATCGAGTCCCAGTGTGAAGGCCATTGAGGGGAATCGAGTCCCAGTGCAGAGGCCAGTGAGGGGAATCGAGTCCCAGTGTGAAGGCCATTGAGGAGAATCGAGTCCCAGTGCAGAGGCCAGTGAGGGGAATTGGGTCCCAGTGCAGAGGCCAGTGAGGGCAATCGAGTCCCAGTGCGGAGGCCAGTGAGGGGAATCGAGTCCCAGTGCGGAGGCCAGTGAAGGGAATCGGGTCCCAGTGCGGAGGCCAGTGAGGGGAATCGAGTCCCAGTGCAGAAGCCAGTGAGGGGAATCGAGTCCCAGTGGGGAGGCCAGTGAGGGGATTCGAGACCCAGTGCAGAGGCCAGTGAGGGGAATCGAGTCCCAGTGCAGAAGCCAGTGAGGGGAATCGAGTCCCAGTGGGGAGGCCAGTGAGGGGAATCGAGTACCAGTGCAGAGGCCAGTGAGGGGAATCGAGTCCCAGTGCAGAGGCCAGTGAGGGGAATCGAGTCCCAGTGCGGAGGCCAGTGAGGGGAATCGAGTCCCAGTGCGGAGGTCAGTGTTGGGAATCGAGTCCCAGTGCGGAGGCCAGTGAGGGGAATTGAGTCCCACTGCGGAGGTCAGTTAGGGGAATCGAGTCCCAGTGTGAAGGCCATTGAGGGGAATCGAGTCCCAGTGCAGAGGCCAGTGAGGGGAATCGAGTCCCAGTGTGAAGGCCATTGAGGAGAATCGAGTCCCAGTGCAGAGGCCAGTGAGGGGAATTGGGTCCCAGTGCGGAGGCCAGTGAGGGGAAACAAGTCCTGGTGCAGAGGCCAGTGAGGGGAATCGAGTCCCAGTGCAGAGGCCATTGAGGGGAATCGAGTCCCAGTGCAGAGGTCAGTGAGGGGAATTGAGTCCCAGTGCGGAGGCCAGTGAGCGGAATCGAGTCCAAGTGCAGAGGTCAGTGTGGGGAATCAAGTCCCAGTGCGGAGGCCAGTGAGGGGAATCGAGTCCCAGTGCAGAAGCCAGTGAGGGGAATCAAGTTCCAGTGCAGAGGCCAGTGAGGGGAATCGAATCCTGGTGCAGAGGCCAGTGAGGGGAATCAAGTTCCAGTGTGGACGTCAGTGTGGGGAATCAAGTCCCAGTGTGGAGGCCAGTGAGGGGAATCGAGTCCCAGTGTGAAGGCCATTGAGGGGAATTGAGTCCCAGTGCAGAGGCCAGTGAGGGGAATTGAGTCCCAGTGCAGAGGCCAGTGAGGGCAATCGAGTCCCAGTACGGAGGCCAGTGAGGGGAATTGTGTCCGAGTGCGGAGGCCAGTGAGGGGAATCGAGTCCCAGTGCAGAAGCCAGTGAGGGGAATCGAGTCCCAGTGGGGAGGCCAGTGAGGGGATTCGAGACCCAGTGCAGAGGCCAGTGAGGGGAATCGAGTCCCAGTGCAGAAGCCAGTGAGGGGAATCGAGTCCCAGTGGGGAGGCCAGTGAGGGGAATCGAGTACCAGTGCAGAGGCCAGTGAGGGGAATCGAGTCCCAGTGCAGAGGCCAGTGAGGGGAATCGAGTCCCAGTGCGGAGGCCAGTGAGGGGAATCGAGTCCCAGTGCGGAGGTCAGTGTTGGGAATCGAGTCCCAGTGCGGAGGCCAGTGAGGGGAATTGAGTCCCACTGCGGAGGTCACTTAGGGGAATCGAGTCCCAGTGTGAAGGCCATTGAGGGGAATCGAGTCCCAGTGCAGAGGCCAGTGAGGGGAATCGAGTCCCAGTGTGAAGGCCATTGAGGAGAATCGAGTCCCAGTGCAGAGGCCAGTGAGGGGAATTGGGTCCCAGTGCGGAGGCCAGTGAGGGGAAACAAGTCCTGGTGCAGAGGCCAGTGAGGGGAATCGAGTCCCAGTGCGGAGGTCAGTGAGGGGAATCGAGTCCCAGTGCAGAGGCCAGTGAGGGGAATCAAGTTCCAGTGCAGAGGCCAGTGAGGGGAATCGAGTCCCAGTGCAGAAGCCAGTGAGGGGAATCAAGTTCCAGTGCAGAGGCCAGTGAGGGGAATCGAATCCTGGTGCAGAGGCCAGTGAGGGGAATCAAGTTCCAGTGTGGACGTCAGTGTGGGGAATCAAGTCCCAGTGTGGAGGCCAGTGAGGGGAATCGAGTCCCAGTGTGAAGGCCATTGAGGGGAATTGAGTCCCAGTGCAGAGGCCAGTGAGGGGAATTGAGTCCCAGTGCAGAGGCCAGTGAGGGCAATCGAGTCCCAGTGCGGAGGCCAGTGAGGGGAATCGAGTCCCAGTGCGGAGGCCAGTGAAGGGAATCGGGTCCCAGTGCGGAGGCCAGTGAGGGGAATCGAGTCCCAGTGCAGAAGCCAGTGAGGGGAATCGAGTCCCAGTGGGGAGGCCAGTGAGGGGATTCGAGACCCAGTGCAGAGGCCAGTGAGGGGAATCGAGTCCCAGTGCAGAAGCCAGTGAGGGGAATCGAGTCCCAGTGGGGAGGCCAGTGAGGGGAATCGAGTACCAGTGCAGAGGCCAGTGAGGAGAATCGAGTCCCAGTGCAGAGGCCAGTGAGGGGAATCGAGTCCCAGTGGGGAGGCCAGTGAGGGGATTCGAGACCCAGTGCAGAGGCCAGTGAGGGGAATCGAGTCCCAGTGCAGAAGCCAGTGAGGGGAATCGAGTCCCAGTGGGGAGGCCAGTGAGGGGAATCGAGTACCAGTGCAGAGGCCAGTGAGGAGAATCGAGTCCCAGTGCAGAGGCCAGTGAGGGGAATTGGGTCCCAGTGCGGAGGCCAGTGAGGGGAAACAAGTCCTGGTGCAGAGGCCAGTGAGGGGAATCGAGTCCCAGTGCGGAGGTCAGTGAGGGGAATCGAGTCCCAGTGCAGAGGTCAGTGAGGGGAATCGAGTCCCAGTGCAGAGGCCAGTGAGGGAATCGAGTCCCAGTGCAGAGGCCAGTGAGGGGAATCGAGTCCCAGTGCAGAGGCCAGTGAGGGGAATCGAGTTCCAGTGCAGAAGCCAGTGAGGGGAATCGAGTTACAGTGCAGAAGCCAGTGAGGGGAATCGAGTCCCAGTGCGGAGGTCAGTGAGGGGAATCGAGTCCCAGTGTGAAGGCCATTGAGGAGAATCGAGTCCCAGTGCAGAGGCCAGTGAGGGGAATTGGGTCCCAGTGCGGAGGCCAGTGAGGGGAAACAAGTCCTGGTGCAGAGGCCAGTGAGGGGAATCGAGTCCCAGTGCGGAGACCAGTGAGGGGAATTGAGTCCCATTGCGGAGGCCAGTGAAGGGAATCGGGTCCCAGTGCGGAGGCCAGTGAGGGGAATTGAGTCCCAGTGCAGAAGCCAGTGAGGGCAATCGAGTCCCAGTGGGGAGGCCAGTGAGGGGAATCGAGTACCAGTGCAGAGGCCAGTGAGGGGAATCGAGTCCCAGTGGGGAGGCCAGTGAGGGGAATCGAGTACCAGTGCAGAGGCCAGTGAGGGGAATCGAGTACCAGTGCAGAGGCCAGGGAGGGGAAACGAGTCCCAGTGCAGAGGCCAGTGAGGGGAATCGAGTCCCAGTGCGGAGGCCAGTGAGGGGAATCGAGTCCCAGTGCGGAGGTCAGTGTGGGGAATCGAGTCCCAGTGCGGAGGTCAGTGAGGGGAATCGAGTCCCAGTGCAGAGGCCAGTGAGGGGAATCAAGTTCCAGTGCAGAGGCCAGTGAGGGGAATCGAGTTCCAGTGCAGAAGCCAGTGAGGGGAATCGAGTCCCAGTGCGGAGGTCAGTGAGGGGAATCGAGTCCAAGTGCGGAGGTCAGTGAGGGGAATCGAGTCCCAGTGCAGAGGCCAGTGAGGGGAATCAAGTTCCAGTGCAGAGGCCAGTGAGGGGAATCGAGTTCCAGTGCAGAAGCCAGTGAGGGGAATCGAGTCCCAGTGCGGAGGTCAGTGAGGGGAATCGAGTCCCAGTGCAGAGGCCAGTGAGGGGAATCGAGTCCCACTGCGGAGGTCAATGTGGGGAATCAAGTCCAAGTGTGGAGGCCAGTGAGCGGAATTGAGTCCCAGTGCAGAAGCCAGTGAGGGGAATCGAGTCCAAGTGCGGAGGTCAGTGAGGGGAATCGAGTCCAAGTGCGGAGGTCAGTGAGGGGAATCGAGTCCCAGTGCAGAGGCCAGTGAGGGGAATCAAGTTCCAGTGCAGAGGCCAGTGAGGGGAATCGAGTTCCAGTGCAGAAGCCAGTGAGGGGAATCGAGTCCCAGTGCGGAGGTCAGTGAGGGGAATCGAGTCCCAGTGCAGAGGCCAGTGAGGGGAATCGAGTCCCACTGCGGAGGTCAATGTGGGGAATCAAGTCCAAGTGTGGAGGCCAGTGAGCGGAATTGAGTCCCAGTGCAGAAGCCAGTGAGGGGAATCGAGTCCAAGTGCGGAGGTCAGTGAGGGGAATCGAGTCCCAGTGCAGAGGCCAGTGAGGGGTATCGAGTCCCAGTGCAGAGGCCAGTGAGGAGAACCAAGTTCCAGAGCAGAGGCCAGTGAGGGGAATCGAGTTCCAGTGCAGAAGCCAGTGAGGGGAATCGAGTTACAGTGCAGAAGCCAGTGAGGGGAATCGAGTCCCAGTGCGGAGGTCAGTGAGGGGAATCGAGTCCCAGTGTGAAGGCCATTGAGGAGAATCGAGTCCCAGTGCAGAGGCCAGTTAGGGGAATTGGGTCCCAGTGCGGAGGCCAGTGAGGTGAAACAAGTCCTGGTGCAGAGGCCAGTGAGGGGAATCGAGTCCCAGTGCGGAGGCCATTGAGGGGAATCGAGTCCCAGTGCGGAGGTCAGTGTTGGGAATCGAGTCCCAGTGCGGAGGCCAGTGAGGGGAATTGAGTCCCACTGCGGAGGTCAGTTAGGGGAATCGAGTCCCAGTGTGAAGGCCATTGAGGGGAATCGAGTCCCAGTGCAGAGGCCAGTGAGGGGAATCGAGTCCCAGTGTGAAGGCCATTGAGGAGAATCGAGTCCCAGTGCAGAGGCCAGTGAGGGGAATTGGGTCCCAGTGCGGAGGCCAGTGAGGGGAATTGAGTCCCAGTGCAGAGGCCAGTGAGGGGAATCGAGTTCCAGTGCAGAAGCCAGTGAGGGGAATCGAGTTACAGTGCAGAAGCCAGTGAGGGGAATCGAGTCCCAGTGCGGAGGTCAGTGAGGGGAATCGAGTCCCAGTGTGAAGGCCATTGAGGAGAATCGAGTCCCAGTGCAGAGGCCAGTTAGGGGAATTGGGTCCCAGTGCGGAGGCCAGTGAGGTGAAACAAGTCCTGGTGCAGAGGCCAGTGAGGGGAATCGAGTCCCAGTGCGGAGGCCATTGAGGGGAATCGAGTCCCAGTGCGGAGGTCAGTGTTGGGAATCGAGTCCCAGTGCGGAGGCCAGTGAGGGGAATTGAGTCCCACTGCGGAGGTCAGTTAGGGGAATCGAGTCCCAGTGTGAAGGCCATTGAGGGGAATCGAGTCCCAGTGCAGAGGCCAGTGAGGGGAATCGAGTCCCAGTGTGAAGGCCATTGAGGAGAATCGAGTCCCAGTGCAGAGGCCAGTGAGGGGAATTGGGTCCCAGTGCGGAGGCCAGTGAGGGGAATTGAGTCCCAGTGCAGAGGCCAGTGAGGGCAATCGAGTCCCAGTACGGAGGCCAGTGAGGGGAATTGTGTCCGAGTGCGGAGGCCAGTGAGGGGAATCGAGTCCCAGTGCAGAGGTCAGTGAGGGGAATCGAGTCCCAGTGCAGAGGCCAGTGAGGGAATCGAGTCCCAGTGCAGAGGCCAGTGAGGGGAATCGAGTCCCAGTGCAGAGGCCAGTGAGGGGAATCGAGTCCCAGTGCAGAGGCCAGTGAGGGGAATCGAGTCCTGGTGCAGGGGCCAGTGAGGGGAATCAAGATCCAGTGTGGACGTCAGTGTGGGGAATCAAGTCCCAGTGTGGAGGCCAGTGAGGGGAATCGAGTCCCAGTGTGAAGGCCATTGAGGGGAATTGAGTCCCAGTGCAGAGGCCAGTGAGGGGAATCAAGTTCCAGTGCAGAGGCCAGTGAGGGGAATCAAGTCCCAGTGCGGAGGCGAGTGAAGGGAATCGGGTCCCAGTGCGGAGGCCATTGAGGGGAATCGAGTCCCAGTGCAGAGGCCAGTGAGGGGAATTGAGTCCCAGTGCAGAGGCCAGTGAGGGCAATCGAGTCCCAGTGCGGAGGCCAGTGAGGGGAATCGAGTCCCAGTGCGGAGGCCAGTGAAGGGAATCGGGTCCCAGTGCGGAGGCCAGTGAGGGGAATCGAGTCCCAGTGCAGAAGCCAGTGAGGGGAATCGAGTCCCAGTGGGGAGGCCAGTGAGGGGATTCGAGACCCAGTGCAGAGGCCAGTGAGGGGAATCGAGTCCCAGTGCAGAAGCCAGTGAGGGGAATCGAGTCCCAGTGGGGAGGCCAGTGAGGGGAATCGAGTACCAGTGCAGAGGCCAGTGAGGGGAATCGAGTCCCAGTGCAGAGGCCAGTGAGGGGAATCGAGTCCCAGTGCGGAGGCCAGTGAGGGGAATCGAGTCCCAGTGCGGAGGTCAGTGTTGGGAATCGAGTCCCAGTGCGGAGGCCAGTGAGGGGAATTGAGTCCCACTGCGGAGGTCAGTTAGGGGAATCGAGTCCCAGTGTGAAGGCCATTGAGGGGAATCGAGTCCCAGTGCAGAGGCCAGTGAGGGGAATCGAGTCCCAGTGTGAAGGCCATTGAGGAGAATCGAGTCCCAGTGCAGAGGCCAGTGAGGGGAATTGGGTCCCAGTGCGGAGGCCAGTGAGGGGAAACAAGTCCTGGTGCAGAGGCCAGTGAGGGGAATCGAGTCCCAGTGCAGAGGCCATTGAGGGGAATCGAGTCCCAGTGCAGAGGTCAGTGAGGGGAATTGAGTCCCAGTGCGGAGGCCAGTGAGCGGAATCGAGTCCAAGTGCAGAGGTCAGTGTGGGGAATCAAGTCCCAGTGCGGAGGCCAGTGAGGGGAATCGAGTCCCAGTGCAGAAGCCAGTGAGGGGAATCAAGTTCCAGTGCAGAGGCCAGTGAGGGGAATCGAATCCTGGTGCAGAGGCCAGTGAGGGGAATCAAGTTCCAGTGTGGACGTCAGTGTGGGGAATCAAGTCCCAGTGTGGAGGCCAGTGAGGGGAATCGAGTCCCAGTGTGAAGGCCATTGAGGGGAATTGAGTCCCAGTGCAGAGGCCAGTGAGGGGAATTGAGTCCCAGTGCAGAGGCCAGTGAGGGCAATCGAGTCCCAGTACGGAGGCCAGTGAGGGGAATTGTGTCCGAGTGCGGAGGCCAGTGAGGGGAATCGAGTCCCAGTGCAGAAGCCAGTGAGGGGAATCGAGTCCCAGTGGGGAGGCCAGTGAGGGGATTCGAGACCCAGTGCAGAGGCCAGTGAGGGGAATCGAGTCCCAGTGCAGAAGCCAGTGAGGGGAATCGAGTCCCAGTGGGGAGGCCAGTGAGGGGAATCGAGTACCAGTGCAGAGGCCAGTGAGGGGAATCGAGTCCCAGTGCAGAGGCCAGTGAGGGGAATCGAGTCCCAGTGCGGAGGCCATTGAGGGGAATCGAGTCCCAGTGCGGAGGTCAGTGTTGGGAATCGAGTCCCAGTGCGGAGGCCAGTGAGGGGAATTGAGTCCCACTGCGGAGGTCAGTTAGGGGAATCGAGTCCCAGTGTGAAGGCCATTGAGGGGAATCGAGTCCCAGTGCAGAGGCCAGTGAGGGGAATCGAGTCCCAGTGTGAAGGCCATTGAGGAGAATCGAGTCCCAGTGCAGAGGCCAGTGAGGGGAATTGGGTCCCAGTGCGGAGGCCAGTGAGGGGAAACAAGTCCTGGTGCAGAGGCCAGTGAGGGGAATCGAGTCCCAGTGCGGAGGTCAGTGAGGGGAATCGAGTCCCAGTGCAGAGGCCAGTGAGGGGAATCAAGTTCCAGTGCAGAGGCCAGTGAGGGGAATCGAGTCCCAGTGCAGAAGCCAGTGAGGGGAATCAAGTTCCAGTGCAGAGGCCAGTGAGGGGAATCGAATCCTGGTGCAGAGGCCAGTGAGGGGAATCAAGTTCCAGTGTGGACGTCAGTGTGGTGAATCAAGTCCCAGTGTGGAGGCCAGTGAGGGGAATCGAGTCCCAGTGTGAAGGCCATTGAGGGGAATTGAGTCCCAGTGCAGAGGCCAGTGAGGGGAATTGAGTCCCAGTGCAGAGGCCAGTGAGGGCAATCGAGTCCCAGTGCGGAGGCCAGTGAGGGGAATCGAGTCCCAGTGCGGAGGCCAGTGAGGGGAATCGAGTCCCAGTGCAGAAGCCAGTGAGGGGAATCGAGTCCCAGTGCAGAAGCCAGTGAGGGGAATCGAGTCCCAGTGGGGAGGCCAGTGAGGGGATTCGAGACCCAGTGCAGAGGCCAGTGAGGGGAATCGAGTCCCAGTGCAGAAGCCAGTGAGGGGAATCGAGTCCCAGTGGGGAGGCCAGTGAGGGGAATCGAGTACCAGTGCAGAGGCCAGTGAGGAGAATCGAGTCCCAGTGCAGAGGCCAGTGAGGGGAATCGAGTCCCAGTGGGGAGGCCAGTGAGGGGATTCGAGACCCAGTGCAGAGGCCAGTGAGGGGAATCGAGTCCCAGTGCAGAAGCCAGTGAGGGGAATCGAGTCCCAGTGGGGAGGCCAGTGAGGGGAATCGAGTACCAGTGCAGAGGCCAGTGAGGAGAATCGAGTCCCAGTGCAGAGGCCAGTGAGGGGAATTGGGTCCCAGTGCGGAGGCCAGTGAGGGGAAACAAGTCCTGGTGCAGAGGCCAGTGAGGGGAATCGAGTCCCAGTGCGGAGGTCAGTGAGGGGAATCGAGTCCCAGTGCAGAGGTCAGTGAGGGGAATCGAGTCCCAGTGCAGAGGCCAGTGAGGGAATCGAGTCCCAGTGCAGAGGCCAGTGAGGGGAATCGAGTCCCAGTGCAGAGGCCAGTGAGGGGAATCGAGTTCCAGTGCAGAAGCCAGTGAGGGGAATCGAGTTACAGTGCAGAAGCCAGTGAGGGGAATCGAGTCCCAGTGCGGAGGTCAGTGAGGGGAATCGAGTCCCAGTGTGAAGGCCATTGAGGAGAATCGAGTCCCAGTGCAGAGGCCAGTGAGGGGAATTGGGTCCCAGTGCGGAGGCCAGTGAGGGGAAACAAGTCCTGGTGCAGAGGCCAGTGAGGGGAATCGAGTCCCAGTGCGGAGACCAGTGAGGGGAATTGAGTCCCATTGCGGAGGCCAGTGAAGGGAATCGGGTCCCAGTGCGGAGGCCAGTGAGGGGAATTGAGTCCCAGTGCAGAAGCCAGTGAGGGCAATCGAGTCCCAGTGGGGAGGCCAGTGAGGGGAATCGAGTACCAGTGCAGAGGCCAGTGAGGGGAATCGAGTCCCAGTGGGGAGGCCAGTGAGGGGAATCGAGTACCAGTGCAGAGGCCAGTGAGGGGAATCGAGTACCAGTGCAGAGGCCAGGGAGGGGAAACGAGTCCCAGTGCAGAGGCCAGTGAGGGGAATCGAGTCCCAGTGCGGAGGCCAGTGAGGGGAATCGAGTCCCAGTGCGGAGGTCAGTGTGGGGAATCGAGTCCCAGTGCGGAGGTCAGTGAGGGGAATCGAGTCCCAGTGCAGAGGCCAGTGAGGGGAATCAAGTTCCAGTGCAGAGGCCAGTGAGGGGAATCGAGTTCCAGTGCAGAAGCCAGTGAGGGGAATCGAGTCCCAGTGCGGAGGTCAGTGAGGGGAATCGAGTCCAAGTGCGGAGGTCAGTGAGGGGAATCGAGTCCCAGTGCAGAGGCCAGTGAGGGGAATCAAGTTCCAGTGCAGAGGCCAGTGAGGGGAATCGAGTTCCAGTGCAGAAGCCAGTGAGGGGAATCGAGTCCCAGTGCGGAGGTCAGTGAGGGGAATCGAGTCCCAGTGCAGAGGCCAGTGAGGGGAATCGAGTCCCACTGCGGAGGTCAATGTGGGGAATCAAGTCCAAGTGTGGAGGCCAGTGAGCGGAATTGAGTCCCAGTGCAGAAGCCAGTGAGGGGAATCGAGTCCAAGTGCGGAGGTCAGTGAGGGGAATCGAGTCCAAGTGCGGAGGTCAGTGAGGGGAATCGAGTCCCAGTGCAGAGGCCAGTGAGGGGAATCAAGTTCCAGTGCAGAGGCCAGTGAGGGGAATCGAGTTCCAGTGCAGAAGCCAGTGAGGGGAATCGAGTCCCAGTGCGGAGGTCAGTGAGGGGAATCGAGTCCCAGTGCAGAGGCCAGTGAGGGGAATCGAGTCCCACTGCGGAGGTCAATGTGGGGAATCAAGTCCAAGTGTGGAGGCCAGTGAGCGGAATTGAGTCCCAGTGCAGAAGCCAGTGAGGGGAATCGAGTCCAAGTGCGGAGGTCAGTGAGGGGAATCGAGTCCCAGTGCAGAGGCCAGTGAGGGGTATCGAGTCCCAGTGCAGAGGCCAGTGAGGAGAACCAAGTTCCAGAGCAGAGGCCAGTGAGGGGAATCGAGTTCCAGTGCAGAAGCCAGTGAGGGGAATCGAGTTACAGTGCAGAAGCCAGTGAGGGGAATCGAGTCCCAGTGCGGAGGTCAGTGAGGGGAATCGAGTCCCAG
Organism: Chiloscyllium punctatum; assembly: GCF_047496795.1. Classification (NCBI taxonomy): domain Eukaryota; kingdom Metazoa; phylum Chordata; class Chondrichthyes; order Orectolobiformes; family Hemiscylliidae; genus Chiloscyllium; species Chiloscyllium punctatum. Next base: position 223,467 of record NW_027309995.1, on the reverse strand, counting down.
TGTGAAGGCCATTGAGGAGAATCGAGTCCCAGTGCAGAGGCCAGTTAGGGGAATTGGGTCCCAGTGCGGAGGCCAGTGAGGGGAAACAAGTCCTGGTGCAGAGGCCAGTGAGGGGAATCGAGTCCCAGTGCGGAGGCCAGTGAGGGGAATCGAGTCCCAGTGCGGAGGTCAGTGTTGGGAATCGAGTCCCAGTGCGGAGGCCAGTGAGGGGAATTGAGTCCCACTGCGGAGGTCACTTAGGGGAATCGAGTCCCAGTGTGAAGGCCATTGAGGGGAATCGAGTCCCAGTGCAGAGGCCAGTGAGGGGAATCGAGTCCCAGTGTGAAGGCCATTGAGGAGAATCGAGTCCCAGTGCAGAGGCCAGTGAGGGGAATTGGGTCCCAGTGCGGAGGCCAGTGAGGGGAAACAAGTCCTGGTGCAGAGGCCAGTGAGGGGAATCGAGTCCCAGTGCGGAGGTCAGTGAGGGGAATCGAGTCCCAGTGCAGAGGCCAGTGAGGGGAATCAAGTTCCAGTGCAGAGGCCAGTGAGGGGAATCGAGTCCCAGTGCAGAAGCCAGTGAGGGGAATCAAGTTCCAGTGCAGAGGCCAGTGAGGGGAATCGAATCCTGGTGCAGAGGCCAGTGAGGGGAATCAAGTTCCAGTGTGGACGTCAGTGTGGTGAATCAAGTCCCAGTGTGGAGGCCAGTGAGGGGAATCGAGTCCCAGTGTGAAGGCCATTGAGGGGAATTGAGTCCCAGTGCAGAGGCCAGTGAGGGGAATTGAGTCCCAGTGCAGAGGCCAGTGAGGGCAATCGAGTCCCAGTGCGGAGGCCAGTGAGGGGAATCGAGTCCCAGTGCGGAGGCCAGTGAGGGGAATCGAGTCCCAGTGCAGAAGCCAGTGAGGGGAATCGAGTCCCAGTGCAGAAGCCAGTGAGGGGAATCGAGTCCCAGTGGGGAGGCCAGTGAGGGGATTCGAGACCCAGTGCAGAGGCCAGTGAGGGGAATCGAGTCCCAGTGCAGAAGCCAGTGAGGGGAATCGAGTCCCAGTGGGGAGGCCAGTGAGGGGAATCGAGTACCAGTGCAGAGGCCAGTGAGGAGAATCGAGTCCCAGTGCAGAGGCCAGTGAGGGGAATCGAGTCCCAGTGGGGAGGCCAGTGAGGGGATTCGAGACCCAGTGCAGAGGCCAGTGAGGGGAATCGAGTCCCAGTGCAGAAGCCAGTGAGGGGAATCGAGTCCCAGTGGGGAGGCCAGTGAGGGGAATCGAGTACCAGTGCAGAGGCCAGTGAGGAGAATCGAGTCCCAGTGCAGAGGCCAGTGAGGGGAATTGGGTCCCAGTGCGGAGGCCAGTGAGGGGAAACAAGTCCTGGTGCAGAGGCCAGTGAGGGGAATCGAGTCCCAGTGCGGAGGTCAGTGAGGGGAATCGAGTCCCAGTGCAGAGGTCAGTGAGGGGAATCGAGTCCCAGTGCAGAGGCCAGTGAGGGAATCGAGTCCCAGTGCAGAGGCCAGTGAGGGGAATCGAGTCCCAGTGCAGAGGCCAGTGAGGGGAATCGAGTTCCAGTGCAGAAGCCAGTGAGGGGAATCGAGTTACAGTGCAGAAGCCAGTGAGGGGAATCGAGTCCCAGTGCGGAGGTCAGTGAGGGGAATCGAGTCCCAGTGTGAAGGCCATTGAGGAGAATCGAGTCCCAGTGCAGAGGCCAGTGAGGGGAATTGGGTCCCAGTGCGGAGGCCAGTGAGGGGAAACAAGTCCTGGTGCAGAGGCCAGTGAGGGGAATCGAGTCCCAGTGCGGAGACCAGTGAGGGGAATTGAGTCCCATTGCGGAGGCCAGTGAAGGGAATCGGGTCCCAGTGCGGAGGCCAGTGAGGGGAATTGAGTCCCAGTGCAGAAGCCAGTGAGGGCAATCGAGTCCCAGTGGGGAGGCCAGTGAGGGGAATCGAGTACCAGTGCAGAGGCCAGTGAGGGGAATCGAGTCCCAGTGGGGAGGCCAGTGAGGGGAATCGAGTACCAGTGCAGAGGCCAGTGAGGGGAATCGAGTACCAGTGCAGAGGCCAGGGAGGGGAAACGAGTCCCAGTGCAGAGGCCAGTGAGGGGAATCGAGTCCCAGTGCGGAGGCCAGTGAGGGGAATCGAGTCCCAGTGCGGAGGTCAGTGTGGGGAATCGAGTCCCAGTGCGGAGGTCAGTGAGGGGAATCGAGTCCCAGTGCAGAGGCCAGTGAGGGGAATCAAGTTCCAGTGCAGAGGCCAGTGAGGGGAATCGAGTTCCAGTGCAGAAGCCAGTGAGGGGAATCGAGTCCCAGTGCGGAGGTCAGTGAGGGGAATCGAGTCCAAGTGCGGAGGTCAGTGAGGGGAATCGAGTCCCAGTGCAGAGGCCAGTGAGGGGAATCAAGTTCCAGTGCAGAGGCCAGTGAGGGGAATCGAGTTCCAGTGCAGAAGCCAGTGAGGGGAATCGAGTCCCAGTGCGGAGGTCAGTGAGGGGAATCGAGTCCCAGTGCAGAGGCCAGTGAGGGGAATCGAGTCCCACTGCGGAGGTCAATGTGGGGAATCAAGTCCAAGTGTGGAGGCCAGTGAGCGGAATTGAGTCCCAGTGCAGAAGCCAGTGAGGGGAATCGAGTCCAAGTGCGGAGGTCAGTGAGGGGAATCGAGTCCAAGTGCGGAGGTCAGTGAGGGGAATCGAGTCCCAGTGCAGAGGCCAGTGAGGGGAATCAAGTTCCAGTGCAGAGGCCAGTGAGGGGAATCGAGTTCCAGTGCAGAAGCCAGTGAGGGGAATCGAGTCCCAGTGCGGAGGTCAGTGAGGGGAATCGAGTCCCAGTGCAGAGGCCAGTGAGGGGAATCGAGTCCCACTGCGGAGGTCAATGTGGGGAATCAAGTCCAAGTGTGGAGGCCAGTGAGCGGAATTGAGTCCCAGTGCAGAAGCCAGTGAGGGGAATCGAGTCCAAGTGCGGAGGTCAGTGAGGGGAATCGAGTCCCAGTGCAGAGGCCAGTGAGGGGTATCGAGTCCCAGTGCAGAGGCCAGTGAGGAGAACCAAGTTCCAGAGCAGAGGCCAGTGAGGGGAATCGAGTTCCAGTGCAGAAGCCAGTGAGGGGAATCGAGTTACAGTGCAGAAGCCAGTGAGGGGAATCGAGTCCCAGTGCGGAGGTCAGTGAGGGGAATCGAGTCCCAGTGTGAAGGCCATTGAGGAGAATCGAGTCCCAGTGCAGAGGCCAGTTAGGGGAATTGGGTCCCAGTGCGGAGGCCAGTGAGGGGAAACAAGTCCTGGTGCAGAGGCCAGTGAGGGGAATCGAGTCCCAGTGCGGAGGCCATTGAGGGGAATCGAGTCCCAGTGCGGAGGTCAGTGTTGGGAATCGAGTCCCAGTGCGGAGGCCAGTGAGGGGAATTGAGTCCCACTGCGGAGGTCAGTTAGGGGAATCGAGTCCCAGTGTGAAGGCCATTGAGGGGAATCGAGTCCCAGTGCAGAGGCCAGTGAGGGGAATCGAGTCCCAGTGTGAAGGCCATTGAGGAGAATCGAGTCCCAGTGCAGAGGCCAGTGAGGGGAATTGGGTCCCAGTGCGGAGGCCAGTGAGGGGAAACAAGTCCTGGTGCAGAGGCCAGTGAGGGGAATCGAGTCCCAGTGCAGAGGCCATTGAGGGGAATCGAGTCCCAGTGCAGAGGTCAGTGAGGGGAATCGAGTCCCAGTGCAGAGGTCAGTGAGGGGAATTGAGTCCCAGTGCGGAGGCCAGTGAGCGGAATCGAGTCCAAGTGCAGAGGTCAGTGTGGGGAATCAAGTCCCAGTGCGGAGGCCAGTGAGGGGAATCGAGTCCCAGTGCAGAAGCCAGTGAGGGGAATCAAGTTCCAGTGCAGAGGCCAGTGAGGGGAATCGAATCCTGGTGCAGAGGCCAGTGAGGGGAATCAAGTTCCAGTGTGGACGTCAGTGTGGGGAATCAAGTCCCAGTGTGGAGGCCAGTGAGGGGAATCGAGTCCCAGTGTGAAGGCCATTGAGGGGAATTGAGTCCCAGTGCAGAGGCCAGTGAGGGGAATTGAGTCCCAGTGCAGAGGCCAGTGAGGGCAATCGAGTCCCAGTACGGAGGCCAGTGAGGGGAATTGTGTCCGAGTGCGGAGGCCAGTGAGGGGAATCGAGTCCCAGTGCAGAGGTCAGTGAGGGGAATCGAGTCCCAGTGCAGAGGCCAGTGAGGGAATCGAATCCCAGTGCAGAGGCCAGTGAGGGGAATCGAGTCCCAGTGCAGAGGCCAGTGAGGGGAATCGAGTCCCAGTGCAGAGGCCAGTGAGGGGAATCGAGTCCTGGTGCAGAGGCCAGTGAGGGGAATCAAGTTCCAGTGTGGACGTCAGTGTGGGGAATCAAGTCCCAGTGTGGAGGCCAGTGAGGGGAATCGAGTCCCAGTGTGAAGGCCATTGAGGGGAATTGAGTCCCAGTGCAGAGGCCAGTGAGGGGAATCAAGTTCCATTGCAGAGGCCAGTGAGGGGAATCAAGTCCCAGTGCGGAGGCGAGTGAAGGGAATCGGGTCCCAGTGCGGAGGCCAGTGAGCGGAATCGAGTCCCAGTGCGGAGGCCAGTGAGGGGAATTGAGTCCCAGTGCGGAGGCTAGTGAGGGGAATCGAGTCCCAGTGCGGAGGCCAGTGAGCGGAATCGAGTCCAAGTGCGGAGGTCAGTGTGGGGAATCGAGTCCCAGTGCGGAGGTCAGTGAGGGGAATCGAGTCCCAGTGCAGAGGCCAGTGAGGGGAATCAAGTTCCAGTGCAGAGGCCAGTGAGGGGAATCGAGTCCAAGTGCGGAGGTCAGTGAGGGGAATCGAGTCCCAGTGCAGAGGCCAGTGAGGGGAATCAAGTTCCAGTGCAGAGGCCAGTGAGGGGAATCGAGTTCCAGTGCAGAAGCCAGTGAGGGGAATCGAGTCCCAGTGCGGAGGTCAGTGAGGGGAATCGAGTCCCAGTGCAGAGGCCAGTGAGGGGAATCGAGTCCCACTGCGGAGGTCAATGTGGGGAATCAAGTCCAAGTGTGGAGGCCAGTGAGCGGAATTGAGTCCCAGTGCAGAAGCCAGTGAGGGGAATCGAGTCCAAGTGCGGAGGTCAGTGAGGGGAATCGAGTCCCAGTGCAGAGGCCAGTGAGGGGAATCGAGTTCCAGTGCAGAAGCCAGTGAGGGGAATCGAGTTACAGTGCAGAAGCCAGTGAGGGGAATCGAGTCCCAGTGCGGAGGTCAGTGAGGGGAATCGAGTCCCAGTGTGAAGGCCATTGAGGAGAATCGAGTCCCAGTGCAGAGGCCAGTGAGGGGAATTGGGTCCCAGTGCGGAGGCCAGTGAGGGGAAACAAGTCCTGGTGCAGAGGCCAGTGAGGGGAATCGAGTCCCAGTGCGGAGACCAGTGAGGGGAATTGAGTCCCAGTGCGGAGGCCATTGAGGGGAATCGAGTCCCAGTGCAGAGGTCAGTGAGTGGAATTGAGTCCCAGTGCGGAGGCCAGTGAGCGGAATCGAGTCCAAGTGCAGAGGTCAGTGTGGGGAATCAAGTCCCAGTGCGGAGGCCAGTGAGGGGAATCGAGTCCCAGTGCAGAAGCCAGTGAGGGGAATCAAGTTCCAGTGCAGAGGCCAGTGAGGGGAATCGAATCCTGGTGCAGAGGCCAGTGAGGGGAATCAAGTTCCAGTGTGGACGTCAGTGTGGGGAATCAAGTCCCAGTGTGGAGGCCAGTGAGGGGAATCGAGTCCCAGTGTGAAGGCCATTGAGGGGAATTGAGTCCCAGTGCAGAGGCCAGTGAGGGGAATTGAGTCCCAGTGCAGAGGCCAGTGAGGGCAATCGAGTCCCAGTACGGAGGCCAGTGAGGGGAATTGTGTCCGAGTGCGGAGGCCAGTGAGGGGAATCGAGTCCCAGTGCAGAGGTCAGTGAGGGGAATCGAGTCCCAGTGCAGAGGCCAGTGAGGGAATCGAGTCCCAGTGCAGAGGCCAGTGAGGGGAATCGAGTCCCAGTGCAGAGGCCAGTGAGGGGAATCGAGTCCCAGTGCAGAGGCCAGTGAGGGGAATCGAGTCCTGGTGCAGAGGCCAGTGAGGGGAATCAAGTTCCAGTGTGGACGTCAGTGTGGGGAATCAAGTCCCAGTGTGGAGGCCAGTGAGGGGAATCGAGTCCCAGTGTGAAGGCCATTGAGGGGAATTGAGTCCCAGTGCAGAGGCCAGTGAGGGGAATCAAGTTCCAGTGCAGAGGCCAGTGAGGGGAATCAAGTCCCAGTGCGGAGGCGAGTGAAGGGAATCGGGTCCCAGTGCGGAGGCCATTGAGGGGAATTGAGTCCCAGTGCAGAGGCCAGTGAGGGGAATTGAGTCCCAGTGCAGAGGCCAGTGAGGGCAATCGAGTCCCAGTGCGGAGGCCAGTGAGGGGAATCGAGTCCCAGTGCGGAGGCCAGTGAAGGGAATCGGGTCCCAGTGCGGAGGCCAGTGAGGGGAATCGAGTCCCAGTGCAGAAGCCAGTGAGGGGAATCGAGTCCCAGTGGGGAGGCCAGTGAGGGGATTCGAGACCCAGTGCAGAGGCCAGTGAGGGGAATCGAGTCCCAGTGCAGAAGCCAGTGAGGGGAATCGAGTCCCAGTGGGGAGGCCAGTGAGGGGAATCGAGTACCAGTGCAGAGGCCAGTGAGGGGAATCGAGTCCCAGTGCAGAGGCCAGTGAGGGGAATCGAGTCCCAGTGCGGAGGCCAGTGAGGGGAATCGAGTCCCAGTGCGGAGGTCATTGTTGGGAATCGAGTCCCAGTGCGGAGGCCAGTGAGGGGAATTGAGTCCCACTGCGGAGGTCAGTTAGGGGAATCGAGTCCCAGTGTGAAGGCCATTGAGGGGAATCGAGTCCCAGTGCAGAGGCCAGTGAGGGGAATCGAGTCCCAGTGTGAAGGCCATTGAGGAGAATCGAGTCCCAGTGCAGAGGCCAGTGAGGGGAATTGGGTCCCAGTGCGGAGGCCAGTGAGGGGAAACAAGTCCTGGTGCAGAGGCCAGTGAGGGGAATCGTGTCCCAGTGCAGAGGCCATTGAGGGGAATCGAGTCCCAGTGCAGAGGTCAGTGAGGGGAATCGAGTCCCAGTGCAGAGGTCAGTGAGGGGAATTGAGTCCCAGTGCGGAGGCCAGTGAGCGGAATCGAGTCCAAGTGCAGAGGTCAGTGTGGGGAATCAAGTCCCAGTGCGGAGGCCAGTGAGGGGAATCGAGTCCCAGTGCAGAAGCCAGTGAGGGGAATCAAGTTCCAGTGCAGAGGCCAGTGAGGGGAATCGAATCCTGGTGCAGAGGCCAGTGAGGGGAATCAAGTTCCAGTGTGGACGTCAGTGTGGGGAATCAAGTCCCAGTGTGGAGGCCAGTGAGGGGAATCGAGTCCCAGTGTGAAGGCCATTGAGGGGAATTGAGTCCCAGTGCAGAGGCCAGTGAGGGGAATTGAGTCCCAGTGCAGAGGCCAGTGAGGGCAATCGAGTCCCAGTACGGAGGCCAGTGAGGGGAATTGTGTCCGAGTGCGGAGGCCAGTGAGGGGAATCGAGTCCCAGTGCAGAGGTCAGTGAGGGGAATCGAGTCCCAGTGCAGAGGCCAGTGAGGGAATCGAGTCCCAGTGCAGAGGCCAGTGAGGGGAATCGAGTCCCAGTGCAGAGGCCAGTGAGGGGAATCGAGTCCCAGTGCAGAGGCCAGTGAGGGGAATCGAGTCCTGGTGCAGAGGCCAGTGAGGGGAATCAAGTTCCAGTGTGGACGTCAGTGTGGGGAATCAAGTCCCAGTGTGGAGGCCAGTGAGGGGAATCGAGTCCCAGTGTGAAGGCCATTGAGGGGAATTGAGTCCCAGTGCAGAGGCCAGTGAGGGGAATCAAGTTCCAGTGCAGAGGCCAGTGAGGGGAATCAAGTCCCAGTGCGGAGGCGAGTGAAGGGAATCGGGTCCCAGTGCGGAGGCCAGTGAGCGGAATCGAGTCCCAGTGCGGAGGCCAGTGAGGGGAATTGAGTCCCAGTGCGGAGGCTAGTGAGGGGAATCGAGTCCCAGTGCGGAGGCCAGTGAGCGGAATCGAGTCCAAGTGCGGAGGTCAGTGTGGGGAATCGAGTCCCAGTGCGGAGGTCAGTGAGGGGAATCGAGTCCCAGTGCAGAGGCCAGTGAGGGGAATCGAGTCCCAGTGCGGAGGCCAGTGAGGGGAATCGAGTCCAAGTGCGGAGGCCAGTGAGGGGAATCGAGTCCCAGTGCGGAGGTCAGTGAGGGGAATCGAGTCCCAGTGCGGAGGTCAGTGAGGAGAATCGAGTCCCAGTGCGGAGGCCAGTGAGGGGAATCGAGTCACAGTGCAGAGGTCAGTGAGGGGAATCGAGTCCCAGTGCGGAGGCCAGTGAGCGAAATCGAGTCCCAGTGCGGAGGTCAGTTTGGGGAATCGAGTCCCAGTGCGGTGGCCAGTGAGGGGAATCGAGTCCCAGTGCAGAGCCAGTGAGGGGAATTGAGTCCCAGTGCGGAGGCCAGTGAGGGGAATCGAGTCCCAGTGCAGAGGCCAGTGAGGGGAATCGAGTCCCAGTACGGAGGCCAGTGAGGGGAATTGTGTCCGAGTGCGGAGGCCAGTGAGGGGAATCGAGTCCCAGTGCAGAGGTCAGTGAGGGGAATCGAGTCCCAGTGCAGAGGCCAGTGAGGGAATCGAGTCCCAGTGCAGAGGCCAGTGAGGGGAATCGAGTCCCAGTGCAGAGGCCAGTGAGGGGAATCGAGTCCCTGTGCAGAGGCCAGTGAGGGGAATCGAGTCCCAGTGCGGAGGCCAGTGAGGGGAATCGAGTCCCAGTGCGGAGGCCAGTGAAGGGAATCGGGTCCCAGTGCGGAGGCCAGTGAGGGGAATCGATTCCCAGTGCAGAAGCCAGTGAGGGGAATCGAGTCCCAGTGGGGAGGCCAGTGAGGGGAATCGAGTACCAGTGCAGAGGCCAGTGAGGGGAATCGAGTCCCAGTGCAGAAGCCAGTGAGGGGAATCGAGTCCCAGTGGGGAGGCCAGTGAGGGGAATCGAGTCCCTGTGCAGAGGCCAGTGAGGGGAATCGAGTCCCAGTGCAGAGGCCAGTGAGGGGAATCGAGTCCCAGTGCGGAGGCCAGTGAGGGGAATCGAGTCCCAGTTCGGAGGCCAGTGAAGGGAATCGGGTCCCAGTGCGGAGGCCAGTGAGGGGAATCGAGTCCCAGTGCAGAAGCCAGTGAGGGGAATCGAGTCCCAGTGGGGAGGCCAGTGAGGGGAATCGAGTCCCAGTGCAGAGGCCAGTGAGGGGAATCGAGTCCCAGTACGGAGGCCAGTGAGGTGAATTGTGTCCGAGTGCGGAGGCCAGTGAGGGGAATCGAGTCCCAGTGCAGAGGTCAGTGAGGGGAATCGAGTCCCAGTGCAGAGGCCAGTGAGGGAATCGAGTCCCAGTGCAGAGGCCAGTGAGGGGAATCGAGTCCCAGTGCAGAGGTCAGTGAGGGGAATCGAGTCCCTGTGCAGAGGCCAGTGAGGGGAATCGAGTCCCAGTGCAGAGGCCAGTGAGGGGAATCGAGTCCCAGTGCGGAGGCCAGTGAGGGGAATCGAGTCCCATTGCGGAGGCCAGTGAAGGGAATCGGGTCCCAGTGCGGAGGCCAGTGAGGGGAATTGAGTCCCAGTGCAGAAGCCAGTGAGGGCAATCGAGTCCCAGTGGGGAGGCCAGTGAGGGGAATCGAGTACCAGTGCAGAGGCCAGTGAGGGGAATCGAGTCCCAGTGGGGAGGCCAGTGAGGGGAATCGAGTACCAGTGCAGAGGCCAGTGAGGGGAATCGAGTACCAGTGCAGAGGCCAGGGAGGGGAAACGAGTCCCAGTGCAGAGGCCAGTGAGGGGAATCGAGTCCCAGTGCGGAGGCCAGTGAGGGGAATCGAGTCCCAGTGCGGAGGTCAGTGTGGGGAATCGAGTCCCAGTGCGGAGGCCAGTGAGGAGAACCAAGTTCCAGAGCAGAGGCCAGTGAGGGGAATCGAGTCCCTGTGCAGAGGCCAGTGAGGGGAATCGAGTACCAGTGCAGAGGCCAGTGAGGGGAATCGAGTCCCAGTGCAGAGGCCAGTGAGGGGAATCGAGTCCCAGTGGGGAGGCCAGTGAGGGGAATCGAGTACCAGTGCAGAGGCCAGTGAGGGGAATCGAGTACCAGTGCAGAGGCCAGGGAGGGGAAACGAGTCCCAGTGCAGAGGCCAGTGAGGGGAATCGAGTCCCAGTGCGGAGGCCAGTGAGGGGAATCGAGTCCCAGTGCGGAGGTCAGTGTGGGGAATCGAGTCCCAGTGCGGAGGCCAGTGAGGAGAACCAAGTTCCAGAGCAGAGGCCAGTGAGGGGAATCGAGTCCCTGTGCAGAGGCCAGTGAGGGGAATCGAGTCCCAGTGCAGAGGCCAGTGAGGGGAATTGAGTCCCAGTGCGGAGGCCAGTGAGGGGAATCGAGTCCCAGTTCGGAGGCCAGTGAAGGGAATCGGGTCCCAGTGCGGAGGCCAGTGAGGGGAATCGAGTCCCAGTGCAGAAGCCAGTGAGGGGAATCGAGTACCAGTGCAGAGGCCAGTGAGGGGAATCGAGTCCCAGTGCAGAAGCCAGTGAAGGGAATCGGGTCCCAGTGCGGAGGCCAGTGAGGGGAATCGAGTCCCAGTGCAGAAGCCAGTGAGGGGAATCGAGTCCCAGTGGGGAGGCCAGTGAGGGGAATCGAGTACCAGTGCAGAGGCCAGTGAGGGGAATCGAGTACCAGTGCAGAGGCCAGGGAGGGGAATCGAGTCCCAGTGCAGAGGCCAGTGAGGGGAATCGAGTCCCAGTGCGGAGGCCAGTGAGGGGAATCGAGTCCCAGTGCGGAGGTCAGTGTGGGGAATCGAGTCCCAGTGCGGAGGCCAGTGAGGAGAACCAAGTTCCAGAGCAGAGGCCAGTGAGGGGAATCGAGTTCCAGTGCAGAAGCCAGTGAGGGGAATCGAGTTACAGTGCAGAAGCCAGTGAGGGGAATCGAGTCCCAGTGCGGAGGTCAGTGAGGGGAATCGAGTCCCAGTGTGAAGGCCATTGAGGAGAATCGAGTCCCAGTGCAGAGGCCAGTGAGGGGAATTGGGTCCCAGTGCGGAGGCCAGTGAGGGGAAACAAGTCCTGGTGCAGAGGCCAGTGAGGGGAATCGAGTCCCAGTGCGGAGACCAGTGAGGGGAATTGAGTCCCAGTGCGGAGGCCATTGAGGGGAATCGAGTCCCAGTGCAGAGGTCAGTGAGGGGAATTGAGTCCCAGTGCGGAGGCCAGTGAGCGGAATCGAGTCCAAGTGCAGAGGTCAGTGTGGGGAATCAAGTCCCAGTGCGGAGGCCAGTGAGGGGAATCGAGTCCCAGTGCAGAAGCCAGTGAGGGGAATCAAGTTCCAGTGCAGAGGCCAGTGAGGGGAATCGAATCCTGGTGCAGAGGCCAGTGAGGGGAATCAAGTTCCAGTGTGGACGTCAGTGTGGGGAATCAAGTCCCAGTGTGGAGGCCAGTGAGGGGAATCGAGTCCCAGTGTGAAGGCCATTGAGGGGAATTGAGTCCCAGTGCAGAGGCCAGTGAGGGGAATTGAGTCCCAGTGCAGAGGCCAGTGAGGGCAATCGAGTCCCAGTACGGAGGCCAGTGAGGGGAATTGTGTCCGAGTGCGGAGGCCAGTGAGGGGAATCGAGTCCCAGTGCAGAGGTCAGTGAGGGGAATCGAGTCCCAGTGCAGAGGCCAGTGAGGGAATCGAGTCCCAGTGCAGAGGCCAGTGAGGGGAATCGAGTCCCAGTGCAGAGGCCAGTGAGGGGAATCGAGTCCCAGTGCAGAGGCCAGTGAGGGGAATCGAGTCCCAGTGCAGAGGCCAGTGAGGGGAATCGAGTCCCAGTGCGGAGGCCAGTGAGGGGAATCGAGTCCCAGTTCGGAGGCCAGTGAAGGGAATCGGGTCCCAGTGCGGAGGCCAGTGAGGGGAATCGAGTCCCAGTGCAGAAGCCAGTGAGGGGAATCGAGTACCAGTGCAGAGGCCAGTGAGGGGAATCGAGTCCCAGTGCAGAAGCCAGTGAAGGGAATCGGGTCCCAGTGCGGAGGCCAGTGAGGGGAATCGAGTCCCAGTGCAGAAGCCAGTGAGGGGAATCGAGTCCCAGTGGGGAGGCCAGTGAGGGGAATCGAGTACCAGTGCAGAGGCCAGTGAGGGGAATCGAGTACCAGTGCAGAGGCCAGGGAGGGGAATCGAGTCCCAGTGCAGAGGCCAGTGAGGGGAATCGAGTCCCAGTGCGGAGGTCAGTGAGGGGAATCGAGTCCCAGTGTGAAGGCCATTGAGGAGAATCGAGTCCCAGTGCAGAGGCCAGTGAGGGGAATTGGGTCCCAGTGCGGAGGCCAGTGAGGGGAAACAAGTCCTGGTGCAGAGGCCAGTGAGGGGAATCGAGTCCCAGTGCGGAGACCAGTGCGGGGAATTGAGTCCCAGTGCGGAGGCCATTGAGGGGAATCGAGTCCCAGTGCAGAGGTCAGTGAGGGGAATTGAGTCCCAGTGCGGAGGCCAGTGAGCGGAATCGAGTCCAAGTGCAGAGGTCAGTGTGGGGAATCAAGTCCCAGTGCGGAGGCCAGTGAGGGGAATCGAGTCCCAGTGCAGAAGCCAGTGAGGGGAATCAAGTTCCAGTGCAGAGGCCAGTGAGGGGAATCGAATCCTGGTGCAGAGGCCAGTGAGGGGAATCAAGTTCCAGTGTGGACGTCAGTGTGGGGAATCAAGTCCCAGTGTGGAGGCCAGTGAGGGGAATCGAGTCCCAGTGTGAAGGCCATTGAGGGGAATTGAGTCCCAGTGCAGAGGCCAGTGAGGGGAATTGAGTCCCAGTGCAGAGGCCAGTGAGGGCAATCGAGTCCCAGTACGGAGGCCAGTGAGGGGAATTGTGTCCGAGTGCGGAGGCCAGTGAGGGGAATCGAGTCCCAGTGCAGAGGTCAGTGAGGGGAATCGAGTCCCAGTGCAGAGGCCAGTGAGGGGAATTGAGTCCCAGTGCAGAGGCCAGTGAGGGGAATTGTGTCACTGGCCTCTGTACCAGGACTCGATTCCCCTCACTGGCCTCTGCACTGGGACTCGATTCCCCTCACTGGCCTCTGCACTGGGACTCGATTCCCCTCACTGGCCTCTGCACTGGGACTCGATTCCCTCACTGGCCTCTCCACTGGGACTCGATTCCCCTCACTGACCTCTGCACTGGGACTCGATTCCCCTCACTGGCCTCCGCACTCGGACACAATTCCCCTCACTGGCCTCCGTACTGGGACTCGATTGCCCTCACTGGCCTCTGCACTGGGACTCAATTCCCCTAACTGGCCTCTGCACTGGGACTCAATTCCCCTCAATGGCCTTCACACTGGGACTCGATTCCCCTCACTGGCCTCCACACTGGGACTTGATTCCCCACACTGACGTCCACACTTGAACTTGATTCCCCTCACTGGCCTCTGCACCAGGATTCGATTCCCCTCACTGGCCTCTGCACTGGAACTTGATTCCCCTCACTGGCTTCTGCACTGGGACTCGATTCCGCTCACTGGCCTCCGCACTGGGACTCAATTCCCCTCACTGACCTCTGCACTGGGACTCGATTCCCCTCACTGACCTCTGCACTGGGACTCGATTCCCCTCAATGGCCTCTGCACTGGGACTCGATTCCCCTCACTGGCCTCTGCACCAGGACTTGTTTCCCCTCACTGGCCTCCGCACTGGGACCCAATTCCCCTCACTGGCCTCTGCACTGGGACTCGATTCTCCTCAATGGCCTTCACACTGGGACTCGATTCCCCTCACTGGCCTCTGCACTGGGACTCGATTCCCCTCACTGGCCTCTGCACTGGGTCTCGAATCCCCTCACTGGCCTCCCCACTGGGACTCGATTCCCCTCACTGGCTTCTGCACTGGGACTCGATTCCCCTCACTGGCCTCTGCACTGGTACTCGATTCCCCTCACTGGCCTCTGCACTGGTACTCGATTCCCCTCACTGGCCTCCCCACTGGGACTCGATTCCCCTCACTGGCTTCTGCACTGGGACTCGATTCCCCTCACTGGCCTCCGCACTGGGACCCGATTCCCTTCACTGGCTTCTGCACTGGGACTCGATTCCCCTCACTGGCCTCTGCACTGGTACTCGATTCCCCTCACTGGCTTCTGCACTGGGACTCAATTCCCCTCACTGGCCTCCGCACTGGGACTCGATTCCGCTCACTGGCCTCCGCACTGGGACCCGATTCCCTTCACTCGCCTCCGCACTGGGACTTGATTCCCCTCACTGGCCTCTGCAATGGAACTCGATTCCCCTCACTGGCCTCTGCACTGGTACTCGATTCCCCTCACTGGCCTCCCGACTGGGACTCGATTCCCCTCACTGGCTTCTGCACTGGGACTCGATTCCCCTCACTGGCCTCCGCACTCGGACACAATTCCCCTCACTGGCCTCCGTACTGGGACTCGATTCCCCTCACTGGCCTCTGCACTGGGACTCGATTCCCCTCACTGGCCTCCGCACTGGGACTCAATTCCCCTCACTGGCTCTGCACTGGGACTCGATTCCCCTCACTGGCCACCGCACTGGGACTCGATTCCCCAAACTGACCTCCGCACTGGGACTCGATTCCGCTCACTGGCCTCCGCACTGGGACTCGATTCCCCTCACTGACCTCTGCACTGTGACTCGATTCCCCTCACTGGTCTCCGCACTGGGACTCGATTCCCTTCACTCGCCTCCGCACTGGGACTTGATTCCCCTCACTGGCCTCTGCAATGGAACTCGATTCCCCTCACTGGCCTCCGTACTGGGACTCGATTGCCCTCACTGGCCTCTGCACTGGGACTCAATTCCCCTCACTGGCCTCTGCACTGGGACTCGATTCCCCTCACTGACCTCTGCACTGGGACTCGATTCCCCTCACTGGCCTCCGCACTCGGACACAATTCCCCTCACTGGCCTCCGTACTGGGACTCGATTCCCCTCACTGGCCTCTGCACTGGGACTCGATTCCCCTCACTGGCCTCCCCACTGGGACTCGATTCCCCTCACTGGCTTCTGCACTGGGACTCGATTCCCCTCACTTGGCTCCGCACTGGGACCCGATTCCCTTCACTGGCCTCCGAACTGGGACTCGATTCCCCTCACTGGCCTCCGCACTGGGACTCGATTCCCCTCACTGGCCTCCCCACTGGGACTCGATTCCCCTCACTGGCCTCCGCACTGGGACTCGATTCCCCTCACTGGCCTCCGCACTGGGACCCGATTCCCTTCACTGACGTCCACACTGGAACTTGATTCCCCTCACTGGCCTCTTCACCAGGATTCGATTCCCCTCACTGGCCTCCGCACTGGGACTCGATTCCCCTCACTGGCCTCTGCACAGGGACTCGATTCCCCTCACTGGCCTCTGCACTGGGACTCGATTCCCCTCACTGGCCTCTGCACTGGGACTCGATTCCCTCACTGGCCTCTGCACTGGGACTCGATTCCCCTCACTGACCTCTGCACTGGGACTCGATTCCCCTCACTGGCCTCCGCACTCGGACACAATTCCCCTCACTGGCCTCCGTACTGGGACTCGATTCCCCTCACTGGCCTCTGCACTGGGACTCGATTCCCCTCACTGGCCTCCGCACTGGGACTCAATTCCCCTCACTGGCTCTGCACTGGGACTCGATTCCCCTCACTGGCCTCCGCACTGGGACTCAATTCCCCTCACTGGCCTCTGCACCAGGATTCGATTCCCCTCACTGGCCTCTGCACTGGAACTTGATTCCCCTCACTGGCTTCTGCACTGGGACTCGATTCCCCTCACTGGCCTCTGCACTGGGACTCAATTCCCCTCAATGGCCTTCACACTGGGACTCGATTCCCCTCACTGGCCTCCACACTGGGACTCGATTCCCCTCACTGGCTTCTGCACTGTAACTCGATTCCCCTCACTGGCTTCTGCACTGGAACTCGATTCCCCTCACTGGCCTCTGCTCTGGAACTTGGTTCTCCTCACTGGCCTCCGCACTGGGACTCGATTCCCCACACTGACCTCCGCACTGGGACTCGATTCCCCTCACTGGCCTCCGCACTGGGACTCGATTCCCCTCACTGGCCTCTGCACTGGGACTCGATTCCCCTCCCTGGCCTCTGCACTGGTACTCGATTCCCCTCACTGGCCTCTGCACTGGTACTCGATTCCCCTCACTGGCCTCCCCACTGGGACTCGATTCCCCTCACTGGCTTCTGCACTGGGACTCGATTCCCCTCACTGGCCTCCGCACTGGGACCCGATTCCCTTCACTGGCTTCTGCACTGGGACTCGATTCCCCTCACTGGCCTCTGCACTGGTACTCGATTCCCCTCACTGGCTTCTGCACTGGGACTCGATTCCCCTCACTGGCCTCCGCACTGGGACCCGATTCCCTTCACTGGCCTCCGAACTGGGACTCGATTCCCCTCACTGGCCTCCGCACTGGGACTCGATTCCCCTCACTGGCCTCTGCACTGGGACTCGATTCCCCTCACTGGCCTCTGCACAGGGACTCGATTCCCCTCACTGGCCTCCCCACTGGGACTCGATTCCCCTCACTGGCTTCTGCACTGGGACTCGATTCCCCTCACTGGCCTCTGCACTGGTACTCGATTCCCCTCACTGGCCTCCCCACTGGGACTCGATTGCCCTCACTGGCTTCTGCACTGGGACTCGATTCCCCTCACTGGCCTCCGCACTGGGACCCGATTCCCTTCACTGGCCTCCGCAATGGGACTCGATTCCCCTCACTGGCCTCCGCACTGGGACTCGATTTCCCTCACTGGCTTCTGCACTGGGACTCGATTCCCCTCACTGGCCTCTGCACTGGGTCTCGAATCCCCTCACTGGCCTCCCCACTGGGACTCGATTCCCCTCACTGGCTTCTGCACTGGGACTCGATTCCCCTCACTGGCCTCCGCACTGGGACCCGATTCCCTTCACTGGCCTCCGCACTGGGACTCGATTCCCCTCACTGGCCTCCGCACTGGGACTCGATTGCCCTCACTGGCCTCTGCACTGGGACTCAATTCCCCTCACTGGCCTCTGCACTGGGACTCAATTCCCCTCAATGGCCTCCGCACTGGGACCCGATTCCCTTCACTCGCCTCCGCACTGGGACTTGATTCCCCTCACTGGCCTCTGCACTGGAACTTGATTCCCCTCACTGGCCTCTGCACTGGGACTCAATTCCCCTCAATGGCCTTCACACTGGGACTCGATTCCCCTCACTGGCCTCCACACTGGGACTTGATTCCCCACACTGACGTCCACACTGGAACTTGATTCCCCTCACTGGCCTCTGCACCAGGACTCGATTCCCCTCACTGGCCTCTGCACTGGGACTCGATTCCCCTCACTGGCCTCTGCACTGGGACTCGATTCCCCTCACTGGCCTCTGCACTGGGACTCGATTCCCTCACTGGCCTCTGCACTGGGACTCGATTCCCCTCACTGACCTCTGCACTGGGACTCGATTCCCCTCACTGGCCTCCGCACTCGGACACAATTCCCCTCACTGGCCTCCGTACTGGGACTCGATTGCCCTCACTGGCCTCTGCACTGGGACTCAATTCCCCTCACTGGCCTCTGCACTGGGACTCAATTCCCCTCAATGGCCTTCACACTGGGACTCGATTCCCCTCACTGGCCTCCACACTGGGACTTGATTCCCCACACTGACGTCCACACTGGAACTTGATTCCCCTCACTGGCCTCTGCACCAGGATTCGATTCCCCTCACTGGCCTCTGCACTGGAACTTGATTCCCCTCACTGGCTTCTGCACTGGGACTCGATTCCCCTCACTGGCCTCCGCACTGGGACTTGATTCCCCACACTGACCTCTGCACTTGGACTCGATTCCGCTCACTGGCCTCCGCACTGGGACTCAATTCCACTCACTGACCTCTGCACTGGGACTCGATTCCCCTCAATGGCCTCCGCACTGGGACTCAATTCCCCTCACTGGTCTCCGCACTGGGACTCGATTCCCCTCACTGGCCTCTGCACCAGGACTTGTTTCCCCTCACTGGCCTCCGCACTGGGACCCAATTCCCCTCACTGGCCTCTGCACTGGGACTCGATTCTCCTCAATGGCCTTCACACTGGGACTCGATTCCCCTCACTGACCTCCGCACTGGGACTCGATTCCCCTCACTGGCTTCTGCACTGTAACTCGATTCCCCTCACTGGCTTCTGCACTGGAACTCGATTCCCCTCACTGGCCTCTGCTCTGGAACTTGGTTCTCCTCACTGGCCTCTGCACTGGGACTCGATTCCCCTCACTGGCCTCTGCACTGGGACTCGATTCCCCTCACTGACCTCCGCACTTGGACTCGATTCCCCTCACTGGCTTCTGCACTGGGACTCAATTCCGCTCACTGGCCTCCACACTTGGACTTGATTCCCCACATTGACCTCCGCAGTGGGACTCGATTCCCCTCACTGGCCTCTGCACTGGGACTCGATTCCCCTCACTGACCTCCGCACTGGGACTCGATTCCCCTCACTGGCTTCTGCACTGGAACTCGATTCCCCACACTGGCCTCTGCACTGGAACTTGATTCCCCTCACTGGCCTCTGCACTGGGACTCGATTCCCCTCACTGACCTCCGCACTGGGACTCGATTCCCCACACTGACCTCCGCACTTGGACTCGATTCCGCTCACTGGCCTCCGCACTGGGACTCGATTCCCCTCACTAGCCTCCGCACTGGGACTCAATTCCCCTCACTGGCCTCCGCACTGGGACTCGATTCCGCTCACTGGCCTCCGCACTGGGACCCGATTCCCTTCACTCGCCTCCGCACTGGGACTTGATTCCCCTCACTGGCCTCTGCAATGGAACTTGATTCCCCTCACTGGCCTCTGCACTGGGACTCAATTCCCCTCAATGGCCTTCACACTGGGACTCGATTCCCCTCACTGGCCTCCACACTGGGACTTGATTCCCCACACTGACGTCCACACTGGAACTTGATTCCCCTCACTGGCCTCTGCACCAGGACTCGATTCCCCTCACTGGCCTCTGCACTGGGACTCGATTCCCCTCACTGGCCTCTGCACTGGGACTCGATTCCCCTCACTGGCCTCTGCACTGGGATTCGATTCCCTCACTGGCCTCTGCACTGGGACTCGATTCCCCTCACTGACCTCTGCACTGGGACTCGATTCCCCTCACTGGCCTCCGCACTCGGACACAATTCCCCTCACTGGCCTCCGTACTGGGACTCGATTGCCCTCACTGGCCTCTGCACTGGGACTCAATTCCCCTCACTGGCCTCTGCACTGGGACTCAATTCCCCTCAATGGCCTTCACACTGGGACTCGATTCCCCTCACTGGCCTCCACACTGGGACTTGATTCCCCACACTGACGTCCACACTGGAACTTGATTCCCCTCACTGGCCTCTGCACCAGGATTCGATTCCCCTCACTGGCCTCTGCACTGGAACTTGATTCCCCTCACTGGCTTCTGCACTGGGACTCGATTCCCCTCACTGGCCTCCGCACTGGGACTTGATTCCCCACACTGACCTCTGCACTTGGACTCGATTCCGCTCACTGGCCTCCGCACTGGGACTCAATTCCCCTCACTGACCTCTGCACTGGGACTCGATTCCCCTCACTGACCTCTGCACTGGGACTCGATTCCCCTCAATGGCCTCTGCACTGGGACTCGATTCCCCTCACTGGCCTCTGCACCAGGACTTGTTTCCCCTCACTGGCCTCCGCACTGGGACCCAATTCCCCTCACTGGCCTCTGCACTGGGACTCGATTCTCCTCAATGGCCTTCACACTGGGACTCGATTCCCCTCACTGGCCTCTGCACTGGGACTCGATTCCCCTCAATGGCCTTCACACTGGGACTCGATTCCCCTAACTGACCTCCGCAGTGGGACTCAATTCCCCTCACTGGCCTCCGCACTGGGACTCGATTCCCAACACTGACCTCCGCACTGGGACTCGATTCCCCTCAATGGCCTCCGCACTGGGACTCGATTCCCCTCACTGGCCTCTGCACCAGGACTTGTTTCCCCTCACTGGCCTCCGCACTGGGACCCAATTCCCCTAACTGGCCTCTGCACTGGGACTCGATTCTCCTCAATGGCCTTCACACTGGGACTCGATTCCCCTCACTGACCTCCGCACTGGGACTCGATTCCCCTCACTGGCTTCTGCACTGTAACTCGATTCCCCTCACTGGCTTCTGCACTGGAACTCGATTCCCCTCACTGGCCTCTGCTCTGGAACTTGGTTCTCCTCACTGGCCTCTGCACTGGGACTCGATACCCCTCACTGGCCTCTGCACTGGGACTCGATTCCCCTCACTGACCTCCGCACTTGGACTCGATTCCCCTCACTGGCTTCTGCACTGGGACTCAATTCCGCTCACTGGCCTCCACACTTGGACTTGATTCCCCACATTGACCTCCGCAGTGGGACTCGATTCCCCTCACTGGCCTCTGCACTGGGACTCGATTCCCCTCACTGACCTCCGCACTGGGACTCGATTCCCCTCACTGGCTTCTGCACTGGAACTCGATTCCCCTCACTGGCCTCTGCACTGGAACTTGATTCCCCTCACTGGCCTCTGCACTGGGACTCGATTCCCCTCACTGACCTCCGCACTTGGACTCGATTCCCCTCACTGACCTCCGCACTTGGACTCGATTCCCCTCACTGGCTTCTGCACTGGGACTCAATTCCGCTCACTGGCCTCCACACTTGGACTTGATTCCCCACATTGACCTCCGCAGTGGGACTCGATTCCCCTCACTGGCCTCTGCACTGGGACTCGATTCCCCTCACTGACCTCCGCACTGGGACTCGATTCCCCTCACTGGCTTCTGCACTGGAACTCGATTCCCCTCACTGGCCTCTGCACTGGAACTTGATTCCCCTCACTGGCCTCTGCACTGGGACTCGATTCCCCTCACTGACCTCCGCACTTGGACTCGATTCCCCTCACTGACCTCCGCACTGGGACTCGATTCCCCTCACTGGCTTCTGCACTGGAACTCGATTCCCCTCACTGGCCTCTGCACTGGAACTTGATTCCCCTCACTGGCCTCTGCACTGGGACTCGATTCCCCTCACTGACCTCCGCACTGGGACTCGATTCCCCACACTGACCTCCGCACTGGGACTCGATTCCCCTCACTGGCCTCCGCACTGGGACTCGATTCCCCTCACTGGCCTCTGCACTGGGACTCGTTTCCCCTCCCTGGCCTCTGCACTGGTACTCGATTCCCCTCACTGGCCTCTGCACTGGTACTCGATTCCCCTCACTGGCCTCCCCACTGGGACTCGATTCCCCTCACTGGCCTCTGCACTGGTACTCGATTCCCCTCACTGGCCTCCCCACTGGGACTCGATTGCCCTCACTGGCTTCTGCACTGGGACTCAATTCCCCTCACTGGCCTCCGCACTGGGACCCGATTCCCTTCACTGGCCTCCGCAATGGGACTCAATTCCCCTCACTGGTCTCCGCACTGGGACTCGATTCCCCTCACTGGCCTCTGCACCAGGACTTGTTTCCCCTCACTGGCCTCCGCACTGGGACCCAATTCCCCTCACTGGCCTCTGCACTGGGACTCGATTCTCCTCAATGGCCTTCACACTGGGACTCGATTCCCCTCACTGACCTCCGCACTGGGACTCGATTCCCCTCACTGGCTTCTGCACTGTAACTCGATTCCCCTCACTGGCTTCTGCACTGGAACTCGATTCCCCTCACTGGCCTCTGCACTGGGACTCGATTCCCCTCACTGGCCTCTGCACTGGGACTCGATTCCCTCACTGGCCTCTGCACTGGGACTCGATTCCCCTCACTGACCTCTGCACTGGGACTCGATTCCCCTCACTGACCTCCGCACTGGGACTCGATTCCCCTCACTGGCCTCTGCACCAGGACTTGTTTCCCCTCACTGGCCTCCGCACTGGGACCCAATTCCCCTCACTGGCCTCTGCACTGGGACTCGATTCTCCTCACTGGCCTCTGCACTGGTACTCGATTCCCCTCACTGGCCTCCCCACTGGGACTCGATTCCCCTCACTGGCTTCTGCACTGGGACTCGATTCCCCTCACTGGCCTCTGCACTGGGTCTCGAATCCCCTCACTGGCCTCCCCACTGGGACTCGATTCCCCTCACTGGCCTCTGCACTGGGACTCGATTCTCCTCACTGGCCTCTGCACTGGTACTCGATTCCCCTCACTGGCCTCCCCACTGGGACTCGATTCCCCTCACTGGCTTCTGCACTGGGACTCGATTCCCCTCACTGGCCTCTGCACTGGGTCTCGAATCCCCTCACTGGCCTCCCCACTGGGACTCGATTCCCCTCACTGGCTTCTGCACTGGGACTCGATTCCCCTCACTGGCCTCCGCACTGGGACCCGATTCCCTTCACTGGCCTCCGCACTGGGACTCGATTCCCCTCACTGGCCTCCGCACTGGGACTCGATTGCCCTCACTGGCCTCTGCACTGGGACTCAATTCCCCTCACTGGCCTCTGCACTGGGACTCAATTCCCCTCAATGGCCTTCACACTGGGACTCGATTCCCCTCACTGGCCTCCACACTGGGACTTGATTCACCACACTGACGTCCACACTGGAACTTGATTCCCCTCACTGGCCTCTGCACCAGGATTCGATTCCCCTCACTGGCCTCTGCACTGGAACTTGATTCCCCTCACTGGCTTCTGCACTGGGACTCGATTCCCCTCACTGGCCTCTGCACTGGAACTTGATTCCCCTCACTGGCCTCTGCACTGGGACTCGATTCCCCTCACTGACCTCCGCACTGGGACTCGATTCCCCTCACTGGCCTCTGCACCAGGACTTGTTTCCCCTCACTGGCCTCCGCACTGGGACCCAATTCCCCTCACTGGCCTCTGCACTGGGACTCGATTCTCCTCAATGGCCTTCACACTGGGACTCGATTCCCCTCACTGGCCTCTGCACTGGGACTCGATTCCCCTCAATGGCCTTCACACTGGGACTCGATTCCCCTAAGTGACCTCCGCAGTGGGACTCAATTCCCCTCACTGGCCTCCGCACTGGGACTCGATTCCCAACACTGACCTCCGCACTGGGACTCGATTCCCCTCACTGGCCTCCGCACTGGGACTCGATTCCCCTCACTGGCCTCTGCACTGGGACTCGATTCCCCTCACTGGCCTCTGCACTGGTACTCGATTCCCCTCACTGGCCTCCCCACTGGGACTCGATTCCCCTCACTGGCTTCTGCACTGGGACTCGATTCCCCTCACTGGCCTCTGCACTGGGTCTCGAATCCCCTCACTGGCCTCCCCACTGGGACTCGATTCCCCTCACTGGCTTCTGCACTGGGACTCGATTCCCCTCACTGGCCTCCGCACTCGGACACAATTCCCCTCACTGGCCTCCGTACTGGGACTCGATTGCCCTCACTGGCCTCTGCACTGGGACTCAATTCCCCTCACTGGCCTCTGCACTGGAACTTGATTCCCCACACTGACGTCCACACTGGAACTTGATTCCCCTCACTGGCCTCTGCACCAGGATTCGATTCCCCTCACTGGCCTCTGCACTGGAACTTGATTCCCCTCACTGGCTTCTGCACTGGGACTCGATTCCCCTCACTGGCCTCCGCACTGGGACTTGATTCCCCACACTGACCTCTGCACTTGGACTCGATTCCGCTCACTGGCCTCCGCACTGGGACTCAATTCCCCTCACTGACCTCTGCACTGGGACTCGATTCCCCTCAATGGCCTCTGCACTGGGACTCGATTCCCCTCACTGGCCTCTGCACTGGGTCTCGAATCCCCTCACTGGCCTCTGCACTGGGACTCGATTCTCCTCACTGGCCTCTGCACTGGGACTCGATTCCCCTCAATGGCCTTCACACTGGGACTCGATTCCCCTAACTGACCTCCGCAGTGGGACTCAATTCCCCTCACTGGCCTCCGCACTGGGACTCGATTCCCAACACTGACCTCCGCACTGGGACTCGATTCCCCTCACTGGCCTCCGCACTGGGACTCGATTCCCCTCACTGGCCTCTGCACTGGGACTCGATTCCCCTCACTGGCCTCTGCACTGGTACTCGATTCCCCTCACTGGCCTCCCCACTGGGACTCGATTCCCCTCACTGGCTTCTGCACTGGGACTCGATTCCCCTCACTGGCCTCTGCACTGGGTCTCGAATCCCCTCACTGGCCTCCCCACTGGGACTCGATTCCCCTCACTGGCTTCTGCACTGGGACTCGATTCCCCTCACTGGCCTCCGCACTCGGACACAATTCCCCTCACTGGCCTCCGTACTGGGACTCGATTGCCCTCACTGGCCTCTGCACTGGGACTCAATTCCCCTCACTGGCCTCTGCACTGGGACTCGATTCTCCTCAATGGCCTTCACACTGGGACTCGATTCCCCTCACTGGCCTCTGCACTGGGACTCGATTCCCCTCAATGGCCTTCACACTGGGACTCGATTCCCCTAACTGACCTCCGCAGTGGGACTCAATTCCCCTCACTGGCCTCCGCACTGGGACTCGATTCCCAACACTGACCTCCGCACTGGGACTCGATTCCCCTCACTGGCCTCCGCACTGGGACTCGATTCCCCTCACTGGCCTCTGCACTGGGACTCGATTCCCCTCACTGGCCTCTGCACTGGTACTCGATTCCCCTCACTGGCCTCCCCACTGGGACTCGATTCCCCTCACTGGCTTCTGCACTGGGACTCGATTCCCCTCACTGGCCTCTGCACTGGGTCTCGAATCCCCTCACTGGCCTCCCCACTGGGACTCGATTCCCCTCACTGGCTTCTGCACTGGGACTCGATTCCCCTCACTGGCCTCCGCACTGGGACCCGATTCCCTTCACTGGCCTCCGCACTGGGACTCGATTCCCCTCACTGGCCTCCGCACTGGGACTCGATTGCCCTCACTGGCCTCTGCACTGGGACTCAATTCCCCTCACTGGCCTCTGCACTGGGACTCAATTCCCCTCAATGGCCTTCACACTGGGACTCGATTCCCCTCACTGGCCTCCACACTGGGACTTGATTCACCACACTGACGTCCACACTGGAACTTGATTCCCCTCACTGGCCTCTGCACCAGGATTCGATTCCCCTCACTGGCCTCTGCACTGGAACTTGATTCCCCTCACTGGCTTCTGCACTGGGACTCGATTCCCCTCACTGGCCTCTGCACTGGGACTCAATTCCCCTCACTGGCCTCTGCACTGGGACTCAATTCCCCTCAATGGCCTTCACACTGGGACTCGATTCCCCTCACTGGCCTCCACACTGGGACTTGATTCCCCACACTGACGTCCACACTGGAACTTGATTCCCCTCACTGGCCTCTGCACCAGGATTCGATTCCCCTCACTGGCCTCTGCACTGGAACTTGATTCCCCTCACTGGCTTCTGCACTGGGACTCGATTCCCCTCACTGGCCTCCGTACTGGGACTTGATTCCCCACACTGACCTCTGCACTTGGACTCGATTCCGCTCACTGGCCTCCGCACTGGGACTCAATTCCCCTCACTGACCTCTGCACTGGGACTCGATTCCCCTCAATGGCCTCTGCACTGGGACTCGATTCCCCTCACTGGCCTCTGCACTGGGTCTCGAATCCCCTCACTGGCCTCTGCACTGGGACTCGATTCTCCTCACTGGCCTCTGCACTGGGACTCGATTCCCCTCAATGGCCTTCACACTGGGACTCGATTCCCCTAAGTGACCTCCGCAGTGGGACTCAATTCCCCTCACTGGCCTCCGCACTGGGACTCGATTCCCAACACTGACCTCCGCACTGGGACTCGATTCCCCTCACTGGCCTCCGCACTGGGACTCGATTCCCCTCACTGGCCTCTGCACTGGGACTCGATTCCCCTCACTGGCCTCTGCACTGGTACTCGATTCCCCTCACTGGCCTCCCCACTGGGACTCGATTCCCCTCACTGGCTTCTGCACTGGGACTCGATTCCCCTCACTGGCCTCTGCACTGGGTCTCGAATCCCCTCACTGGCCTCCCCACTGGGACTCGATTCCCCTCACTGGCTTCTGCACTGGGACTCGATTCCCCTCACTGGCCTCCGCACTCGGACACAATTCCCCTCACTGGCCTCCGTACTGGGACTCGATTGCCCTCACTGGCCTCTGCACTGGGACTCAATTCCCCTCACTGGCCTCTGCACTGGGACTCGATTCTCCTCAATGGCCTTCACACTGGGACTCGATTCCCCTCACTGGCCTCTGCACTGGGACTCGATTCCCCTCAATGGCCTTCACACTGGGACTCGATTCCCCTAACTGACCTCCGCAGTGGGACTCAATTCCCCTCACTGGCCTCCGCACTGGGACTCGATTCCCAACACTGACCTCCGCACTGGGACTCGATTCCCCTCACTGGCCTCCGCACTGGGACTCGATTCCCCTCACTGGCCTCTGCACTGGGACTCGATTCCCCTCACTGGCCTCTGCACTGGTACTCGATTCCCCTCACTGGCCTCCCCACTGGGACTCGATTCCCCTCACTGGCTTCTGCACTGGGACTCGATTCCCCTCACTGGCCTCTGCACTGGGTCTCGAATCCCCTCACTGGCCTCCCCACTGGGACTCGATTCCCCTCACTGGCTTCTGCACTGGGACTCGATTCCCCTCACTGGCCTCCGCACTGGGACCCGATTCCCTTCACTGGCCTCCGCACTGGGACTCGATTCCCCTCACTGGCCTCCGCACTGGGACTCGATTGCCCTCACTGGCCTCTGCACTGGGACTCAATTCCCCTCACTGGCCTCTGCACTGGGACTCGATTCCCCTCAATGGCCTCCGCACTGGGACCCGATTCCCTTCACTCGCCTCCGCACTGGGACTTGATTCCCCTCACTGGCCTCTGCACTGGAACTTGATTCCCCTCACTGGCCTCTGCACTGGGACTCAATTCCCCTCAATGGCCTTCACACTGGGACTCGATTCCCCTCACTGGCCTCCACACTGGGACTTGATTCCCCACACTGACGTCCACACTGGATCTTGATTCCCCTCACTGGCCCCTGCACCAGGACTCGATTCCCCTCACTGGCCTCTGCACTGGGACTCGATTCCCCTCACTGGCCTCTGCACTGGGACTCGATTCCCCTCACTGGCCTCTGCACTGGGACTCGATTCCCTCACTGGCCTCTGCACTGGGACTCGATTCCCCTCACTGGCCTCTGCACTGGTACTCGATTCCCCTCACTGGCCTCCCCACTGGGACTCGATTCCCCTCACTGGCCTCTGCACTGGGACTCAATTCCCCTCACTGGCCTCCCCACTGGGACTCGATTCCCCTCACTGGCTTCTGCACTGGGACTCGATTCCCCTCACTGGCCTCTGCACTGGGTCTCGAATCCCCTCACTGGCCTCCCCACTGGGACTCGATTCCCCTCACTGGCTTCTGCACTGGGACTCGATTCCCCTCACTGGCCTCCGCACTGGGACCCGATTCCCTTCACTGGCCTCCGCACTGGGACTCGATTCCCCTCACTGGCCTCCGCACTGGGACTCGATTGCCCTCACTGGCCTCTGCACTGGGACTCAATTCCCCTCACTGGCCTCTGCACTGGGACTCAATTCCCCTCAATGGCCTTCACACTGGGACTCGATTCCCCTCACTGGCCTCCACACTGGGACTTGATTCACCACACTGACGTCCACACTGGAACTTGATTCCCCTCACTGGCCTCTGCACCAGGATTCGATTCCCCTCACTGGCCTCTGCACTGGAACTTGATTCCCCTCACTGGCTTCTGCACTGGGACTCGATTCCCCTCACTGGCCTCCGCACTGGGACTTGATTCCCCACACTGACCTCTGCACTTGGACTCGATTCCGCTCACTGGCCTCCGCACTGGGACTCAATTCCACTCACTGACCTCTGCACTGGGACTCGATTCCCCTCAATGG
Source organism: Chiloscyllium punctatum (assembly GCF_047496795.1). Lineage (NCBI taxonomy): Eukaryota > Metazoa > Chordata > Chondrichthyes > Orectolobiformes > Hemiscylliidae > Chiloscyllium > Chiloscyllium punctatum. Next base: position 195,642 of record NW_027309995.1, on the reverse strand, counting down.
CCTCCGCACTGGGACTCAATTCCCCTCACTGGTCTCCGCACTGGGACTCGATTCCCCTCACTGGCCTCTGCACCAGGACTTGTTTCCCCTCACTGGCCTCCGCACTGGGACCCAATTCCCCTCACTGGCCTCTGCACTGGGACTCGATTCTCCTCAATGGCCTTCACACTGGGACTCGATTCCCCTCACTGACCTCCGCACTGGGACTCGATTCCCCTCACTGGCTTCTGCACTGTAACTCGATTCCCCTCACTGGCTTCTGCACTGGAACTCGATTCCCCTCACTGGCCTCTGCTCTGGAACTTGGTTCTCCTCACTGGCCTCTGCACTGGGACTCGATTCCCCTCACTGGCCTCTGCACTGGGACTCGATTCCCCTCACTGACCTCCGCACTTGGACTCGATTCCCCTCACTGGCTTCTGCACTGGGACTCAATTCCGCTCACTGGCCTCCACACTTGGACTTGATTCCCCACATTGACCTCCGCAGTGGGACTCGATTCCCCTCACTGGCCTCTGCACTGGGACTCGATTCCCCTCACTGACCTCCGCACTGGGACTCGATTCCCCTCACTGGCTTCTGCACTGGAACTCGATTCCCCACACTGGCCTCTGCACTGGAACTTGATTCCCCTCACTGGCCTCTGCACTGGGACTCGATTCCCCTCACTGACCTCCGCACTGGGACTCGATTCCCCACACTGACCTCCGCACTTGGACTCGATTCCGCTCACTGGCCTCCGCACTGGGACTCGATTCCCCTCACTAGCCTCCGCACTGGGACTCAATTCCCCTCACTGGCCTCCGCACTGGGACTCGATTCCGCTCACTGGCCTCCGCACTGGGACCCGATTCCCTTCACTCGCCTCCGCACTGGGACTTGATTCCCCTCACTGGCCTCTGCAATGGAACTTGATTCCCCTCACTGGCCTCTGCACTGGGACTCAATTCCCCTCAATGGCCTTCACACTGGGACTCGATTCCCCTCACTGGCCTCCACACTGGGACTTGATTCCCCACACTGACGTCCACACTGGAACTTGATTCCCCTCACTGGCCTCTGCACCAGGACTCGATTCCCCTCACTGGCCTCTGCACTGGGACTCGATTCCCCTCACTGGCCTCTGCACTGGGACTCGATTCCCCTCACTGGCCTCTGCACTGGGATTCGATTCCCTCACTGGCCTCTGCACTGGGACTCGATTCCCCTCACTGACCTCTGCACTGGGACTCGATTCCCCTCACTGGCCTCCGCACTCGGACACAATTCCCCTCACTGGCCTCCGTACTGGGACTCGATTGCCCTCACTGGCCTCTGCACTGGGACTCAATTCCCCTCACTGGCCTCTGCACTGGGACTCAATTCCCCTCAATGGCCTTCACACTGGGACTCGATTCCCCTCACTGGCCTCCACACTGGGACTTGATTCCCCACACTGACGTCCACACTGGAACTTGATTCCCCTCACTGGCCTCTGCACCAGGATTCGATTCCCCTCACTGGCCTCTGCACTGGAACTTGATTCCCCTCACTGGCTTCTGCACTGGGACTCGATTCCCCTCACTGGCCTCCGCACTGGGACTTGATTCCCCACACTGACCTCTGCACTTGGACTCGATTCCGCTCACTGGCCTCCGCACTGGGACTCAATTCCCCTCACTGACCTCTGCACTGGGACTCGATTCCCCTCACTGACCTCTGCACTGGGACTCGATTCCCCTCAATGGCCTCTGCACTGGGACTCGATTCCCCTCACTGGCCTCTGCACCAGGACTTGTTTCCCCTCACTGGCCTCCGCACTGGGACCCAATTCCCCTCACTGGCCTCTGCACTGGGACTCGATTCTCCTCAATGGCCTTCACACTGGGACTCGATTCCCCTCACTGGCCTCTGCACTGGGACTCGATTCCCCTCAATGGCCTTCACACTGGGACTCGATTCCCCTAACTGACCTCCGCAGTGGGACTCAATTCCCCTCACTGGCCTCCGCACTGGGACTCGATTCCCAACACTGACCTCCGCACTGGGACTCGATTCCCCTCAATGGCCTCCGCACTGGGACTCGATTCCCCTCACTGGCCTCTGCACCAGGACTTGTTTCCCCTCACTGGCCTCCGCACTGGGACCCAATTCCCCTAACTGGCCTCTGCACTGGGACTCGATTCTCCTCAATGGCCTTCACACTGGGACTCGATTCCCCTCACTGACCTCCGCACTGGGACTCGATTCCCCTCACTGGCTTCTGCACTGTAACTCGATTCCCCTCACTGGCTTCTGCACTGGAACTCGATTCCCCTCACTGGCCTCTGCTCTGGAACTTGGTTCTCCTCACTGGCCTCTGCACTGGGACTCGATACCCCTCACTGGCCTCTGCACTGGGACTCGATTCCCCTCACTGACCTCCGCACTTGGACTCGATTCCCCTCACTGGCTTCTGCACTGGGACTCAATTCCGCTCACTGGCCTCCACACTTGGACTTGATTCCCCACATTGACCTCCGCAGTGGGACTCGATTCCCCTCACTGGCCTCTGCACTGGGACTCGATTCCCCTCACTGACCTCCGCACTGGGACTCGATTCCCCTCACTGGCTTCTGCACTGGAACTCGATTCCCCTCACTGGCCTCTGCACTGGAACTTGATTCCCCTCACTGGCCTCTGCACTGGGACTCGATTCCCCTCACTGACCTCCGCACTTGGACTCGATTCCCCTCACTGACCTCCGCACTTGGACTCGATTCCCCTCACTGGCTTCTGCACTGGGACTCAATTCCGCTCACTGGCCTCCACACTTGGACTTGATTCCCCACATTGACCTCCGCAGTGGGACTCGATTCCCCTCACTGGCCTCTGCACTGGGACTCGATTCCCCTCACTGACCTCCGCACTGGGACTCGATTCCCCTCACTGGCTTCTGCACTGGAACTCGATTCCCCTCACTGGCCTCTGCACTGGAACTTGATTCCCCTCACTGGCCTCTGCACTGGGACTCGATTCCCCTCACTGACCTCCGCACTTGGACTCGATTCCCCTCACTGACCTCCGCACTGGGACTCGATTCCCCTCACTGGCTTCTGCACTGGAACTCGATTCCCCTCACTGGCCTCTGCACTGGAACTTGATTCCCCTCACTGGCCTCTGCACTGGGACTCGATTCCCCTCACTGACCTCCGCACTGGGACTCGATTCCCCACACTGACCTCCGCACTGGGACTCGATTCCCCTCACTGGCCTCCGCACTGGGACTCGATTCCCCTCACTGGCCTCTGCACTGGGACTCGTTTCCCCTCCCTGGCCTCTGCACTGGTACTCGATTCCCCTCACTGGCCTCTGCACTGGTACTCGATTCCCCTCACTGGCCTCCCCACTGGGACTCGATTCCCCTCACTGGCCTCTGCACTGGTACTCGATTCCCCTCACTGGCCTCCCCACTGGGACTCGATTGCCCTCACTGGCTTCTGCACTGGGACTCAATTCCCCTCACTGGCCTCCGCACTGGGACCCGATTCCCTTCACTGGCCTCCGCAATGGGACTCAATTCCCCTCACTGGTCTCCGCACTGGGACTCGATTCCCCTCACTGGCCTCTGCACCAGGACTTGTTTCCCCTCACTGGCCTCCGCACTGGGACCCAATTCCCCTCACTGGCCTCTGCACTGGGACTCGATTCTCCTCAATGGCCTTCACACTGGGACTCGATTCCCCTCACTGACCTCCGCACTGGGACTCGATTCCCCTCACTGGCTTCTGCACTGTAACTCGATTCCCCTCACTGGCTTCTGCACTGGAACTCGATTCCCCTCACTGGCCTCTGCACTGGGACTCGATTCCCCTCACTGGCCTCTGCACTGGGACTCGATTCCCTCACTGGCCTCTGCACTGGGACTCGATTCCCCTCACTGACCTCTGCACTGGGACTCGATTCCCCTCACTGACCTCCGCACTGGGACTCGATTCCCCTCACTGGCCTCTGCACCAGGACTTGTTTCCCCTCACTGGCCTCCGCACTGGGACCCAATTCCCCTCACTGGCCTCTGCACTGGGACTCGATTCTCCTCACTGGCCTCTGCACTGGTACTCGATTCCCCTCACTGGCCTCCCCACTGGGACTCGATTCCCCTCACTGGCTTCTGCACTGGGACTCGATTCCCCTCACTGGCCTCTGCACTGGGTCTCGAATCCCCTCACTGGCCTCCCCACTGGGACTCGATTCCCCTCACTGGCCTCTGCACTGGGACTCGATTCTCCTCACTGGCCTCTGCACTGGTACTCGATTCCCCTCACTGGCCTCCCCACTGGGACTCGATTCCCCTCACTGGCTTCTGCACTGGGACTCGATTCCCCTCACTGGCCTCTGCACTGGGTCTCGAATCCCCTCACTGGCCTCCCCACTGGGACTCGATTCCCCTCACTGGCTTCTGCACTGGGACTCGATTCCCCTCACTGGCCTCCGCACTGGGACCCGATTCCCTTCACTGGCCTCCGCACTGGGACTCGATTCCCCTCACTGGCCTCCGCACTGGGACTCGATTGCCCTCACTGGCCTCTGCACTGGGACTCAATTCCCCTCACTGGCCTCTGCACTGGGACTCAATTCCCCTCAATGGCCTTCACACTGGGACTCGATTCCCCTCACTGGCCTCCACACTGGGACTTGATTCACCACACTGACGTCCACACTGGAACTTGATTCCCCTCACTGGCCTCTGCACCAGGATTCGATTCCCCTCACTGGCCTCTGCACTGGAACTTGATTCCCCTCACTGGCTTCTGCACTGGGACTCGATTCCCCTCACTGGCCTCTGCACTGGAACTTGATTCCCCTCACTGGCCTCTGCACTGGGACTCGATTCCCCTCACTGACCTCCGCACTGGGACTCGATTCCCCTCACTGGCCTCTGCACCAGGACTTGTTTCCCCTCACTGGCCTCCGCACTGGGACCCAATTCCCCTCACTGGCCTCTGCACTGGGACTCGATTCTCCTCAATGGCCTTCACACTGGGACTCGATTCCCCTCACTGGCCTCTGCACTGGGACTCGATTCCCCTCAATGGCCTTCACACTGGGACTCGATTCCCCTAAGTGACCTCCGCAGTGGGACTCAATTCCCCTCACTGGCCTCCGCACTGGGACTCGATTCCCAACACTGACCTCCGCACTGGGACTCGATTCCCCTCACTGGCCTCCGCACTGGGACTCGATTCCCCTCACTGGCCTCTGCACTGGGACTCGATTCCCCTCACTGGCCTCTGCACTGGTACTCGATTCCCCTCACTGGCCTCCCCACTGGGACTCGATTCCCCTCACTGGCTTCTGCACTGGGACTCGATTCCCCTCACTGGCCTCTGCACTGGGTCTCGAATCCCCTCACTGGCCTCCCCACTGGGACTCGATTCCCCTCACTGGCTTCTGCACTGGGACTCGATTCCCCTCACTGGCCTCCGCACTCGGACACAATTCCCCTCACTGGCCTCCGTACTGGGACTCGATTGCCCTCACTGGCCTCTGCACTGGGACTCAATTCCCCTCACTGGCCTCTGCACTGGAACTTGATTCCCCACACTGACGTCCACACTGGAACTTGATTCCCCTCACTGGCCTCTGCACCAGGATTCGATTCCCCTCACTGGCCTCTGCACTGGAACTTGATTCCCCTCACTGGCTTCTGCACTGGGACTCGATTCCCCTCACTGGCCTCCGCACTGGGACTTGATTCCCCACACTGACCTCTGCACTTGGACTCGATTCCGCTCACTGGCCTCCGCACTGGGACTCAATTCCCCTCACTGACCTCTGCACTGGGACTCGATTCCCCTCAATGGCCTCTGCACTGGGACTCGATTCCCCTCACTGGCCTCTGCACTGGGTCTCGAATCCCCTCACTGGCCTCTGCACTGGGACTCGATTCTCCTCACTGGCCTCTGCACTGGGACTCGATTCCCCTCAATGGCCTTCACACTGGGACTCGATTCCCCTAACTGACCTCCGCAGTGGGACTCAATTCCCCTCACTGGCCTCCGCACTGGGACTCGATTCCCAACACTGACCTCCGCACTGGGACTCGATTCCCCTCACTGGCCTCCGCACTGGGACTCGATTCCCCTCACTGGCCTCTGCACTGGGACTCGATTCCCCTCACTGGCCTCTGCACTGGTACTCGATTCCCCTCACTGGCCTCCCCACTGGGACTCGATTCCCCTCACTGGCTTCTGCACTGGGACTCGATTCCCCTCACTGGCCTCTGCACTGGGTCTCGAATCCCCTCACTGGCCTCCCCACTGGGACTCGATTCCCCTCACTGGCTTCTGCACTGGGACTCGATTCCCCTCACTGGCCTCCGCACTCGGACACAATTCCCCTCACTGGCCTCCGTACTGGGACTCGATTGCCCTCACTGGCCTCTGCACTGGGACTCAATTCCCCTCACTGGCCTCTGCACTGGGACTCGATTCTCCTCAATGGCCTTCACACTGGGACTCGATTCCCCTCACTGGCCTCTGCACTGGGACTCGATTCCCCTCAATGGCCTTCACACTGGGACTCGATTCCCCTAACTGACCTCCGCAGTGGGACTCAATTCCCCTCACTGGCCTCCGCACTGGGACTCGATTCCCAACACTGACCTCCGCACTGGGACTCGATTCCCCTCACTGGCCTCCGCACTGGGACTCGATTCCCCTCACTGGCCTCTGCACTGGGACTCGATTCCCCTCACTGGCCTCTGCACTGGTACTCGATTCCCCTCACTGGCCTCCCCACTGGGACTCGATTCCCCTCACTGGCTTCTGCACTGGGACTCGATTCCCCTCACTGGCCTCTGCACTGGGTCTCGAATCCCCTCACTGGCCTCCCCACTGGGACTCGATTCCCCTCACTGGCTTCTGCACTGGGACTCGATTCCCCTCACTGGCCTCCGCACTGGGACCCGATTCCCTTCACTGGCCTCCGCACTGGGACTCGATTCCCCTCACTGGCCTCCGCACTGGGACTCGATTGCCCTCACTGGCCTCTGCACTGGGACTCAATTCCCCTCACTGGCCTCTGCACTGGGACTCAATTCCCCTCAATGGCCTTCACACTGGGACTCGATTCCCCTCACTGGCCTCCACACTGGGACTTGATTCACCACACTGACGTCCACACTGGAACTTGATTCCCCTCACTGGCCTCTGCACCAGGATTCGATTCCCCTCACTGGCCTCTGCACTGGAACTTGATTCCCCTCACTGGCTTCTGCACTGGGACTCGATTCCCCTCACTGGCCTCTGCACTGGGACTCAATTCCCCTCACTGGCCTCTGCACTGGGACTCAATTCCCCTCAATGGCCTTCACACTGGGACTCGATTCCCCTCACTGGCCTCCACACTGGGACTTGATTCCCCACACTGACGTCCACACTGGAACTTGATTCCCCTCACTGGCCTCTGCACCAGGATTCGATTCCCCTCACTGGCCTCTGCACTGGAACTTGATTCCCCTCACTGGCTTCTGCACTGGGACTCGATTCCCCTCACTGGCCTCCGTACTGGGACTTGATTCCCCACACTGACCTCTGCACTTGGACTCGATTCCGCTCACTGGCCTCCGCACTGGGACTCAATTCCCCTCACTGACCTCTGCACTGGGACTCGATTCCCCTCAATGGCCTCTGCACTGGGACTCGATTCCCCTCACTGGCCTCTGCACTGGGTCTCGAATCCCCTCACTGGCCTCTGCACTGGGACTCGATTCTCCTCACTGGCCTCTGCACTGGGACTCGATTCCCCTCAATGGCCTTCACACTGGGACTCGATTCCCCTAAGTGACCTCCGCAGTGGGACTCAATTCCCCTCACTGGCCTCCGCACTGGGACTCGATTCCCAACACTGACCTCCGCACTGGGACTCGATTCCCCTCACTGGCCTCCGCACTGGGACTCGATTCCCCTCACTGGCCTCTGCACTGGGACTCGATTCCCCTCACTGGCCTCTGCACTGGTACTCGATTCCCCTCACTGGCCTCCCCACTGGGACTCGATTCCCCTCACTGGCTTCTGCACTGGGACTCGATTCCCCTCACTGGCCTCTGCACTGGGTCTCGAATCCCCTCACTGGCCTCCCCACTGGGACTCGATTCCCCTCACTGGCTTCTGCACTGGGACTCGATTCCCCTCACTGGCCTCCGCACTCGGACACAATTCCCCTCACTGGCCTCCGTACTGGGACTCGATTGCCCTCACTGGCCTCTGCACTGGGACTCAATTCCCCTCACTGGCCTCTGCACTGGGACTCGATTCTCCTCAATGGCCTTCACACTGGGACTCGATTCCCCTCACTGGCCTCTGCACTGGGACTCGATTCCCCTCAATGGCCTTCACACTGGGACTCGATTCCCCTAACTGACCTCCGCAGTGGGACTCAATTCCCCTCACTGGCCTCCGCACTGGGACTCGATTCCCAACACTGACCTCCGCACTGGGACTCGATTCCCCTCACTGGCCTCCGCACTGGGACTCGATTCCCCTCACTGGCCTCTGCACTGGGACTCGATTCCCCTCACTGGCCTCTGCACTGGTACTCGATTCCCCTCACTGGCCTCCCCACTGGGACTCGATTCCCCTCACTGGCTTCTGCACTGGGACTCGATTCCCCTCACTGGCCTCTGCACTGGGTCTCGAATCCCCTCACTGGCCTCCCCACTGGGACTCGATTCCCCTCACTGGCTTCTGCACTGGGACTCGATTCCCCTCACTGGCCTCCGCACTGGGACCCGATTCCCTTCACTGGCCTCCGCACTGGGACTCGATTCCCCTCACTGGCCTCCGCACTGGGACTCGATTGCCCTCACTGGCCTCTGCACTGGGACTCAATTCCCCTCACTGGCCTCTGCACTGGGACTCGATTCCCCTCAATGGCCTCCGCACTGGGACCCGATTCCCTTCACTCGCCTCCGCACTGGGACTTGATTCCCCTCACTGGCCTCTGCACTGGAACTTGATTCCCCTCACTGGCCTCTGCACTGGGACTCAATTCCCCTCAATGGCCTTCACACTGGGACTCGATTCCCCTCACTGGCCTCCACACTGGGACTTGATTCCCCACACTGACGTCCACACTGGATCTTGATTCCCCTCACTGGCCCCTGCACCAGGACTCGATTCCCCTCACTGGCCTCTGCACTGGGACTCGATTCCCCTCACTGGCCTCTGCACTGGGACTCGATTCCCCTCACTGGCCTCTGCACTGGGACTCGATTCCCTCACTGGCCTCTGCACTGGGACTCGATTCCCCTCACTGGCCTCTGCACTGGTACTCGATTCCCCTCACTGGCCTCCCCACTGGGACTCGATTCCCCTCACTGGCCTCTGCACTGGGACTCAATTCCCCTCACTGGCCTCCCCACTGGGACTCGATTCCCCTCACTGGCTTCTGCACTGGGACTCGATTCCCCTCACTGGCCTCTGCACTGGGTCTCGAATCCCCTCACTGGCCTCCCCACTGGGACTCGATTCCCCTCACTGGCTTCTGCACTGGGACTCGATTCCCCTCACTGGCCTCCGCACTGGGACCCGATTCCCTTCACTGGCCTCCGCACTGGGACTCGATTCCCCTCACTGGCCTCCGCACTGGGACTCGATTGCCCTCACTGGCCTCTGCACTGGGACTCAATTCCCCTCACTGGCCTCTGCACTGGGACTCAATTCCCCTCAATGGCCTTCACACTGGGACTCGATTCCCCTCACTGGCCTCCACACTGGGACTTGATTCACCACACTGACGTCCACACTGGAACTTGATTCCCCTCACTGGCCTCTGCACCAGGATTCGATTCCCCTCACTGGCCTCTGCACTGGAACTTGATTCCCCTCACTGGCTTCTGCACTGGGACTCGATTCCCCTCACTGGCCTCTGCACTGGAACTTGATTCCCCTCACTGGCCTCTGCACTGGGACTCGATTCCCCTCACTGACCTCCGCACTGGGACTCGATTCCCCTCACTGGCCTCTGCACCAGGACTTGTTTCCCCTCACTGGCCTCCGCACTGGGACCCAATTCCCCTCACTGGCCTCTGCACTGGGACTCGATTCTCCTCAATGGCCTTCACACTGGGACTCGATTCCCCTCACTGGCCTCTGCACTGGGACTCGATTCCCCTCAATGGCCTTCACACTGGGACTCGATTCCCCTAAGTGACCTCCGCAGTGGGACTCAATTCCCCTCACTGGCCTCCGCACTGGGACTCGATTCCCAACACTGACCTCCGCACTGGGACTCGATTCCCCTCACTGGCCTCCGCACTGGGACTCGATTCCCCTCACTGACCTCCGCACTTGGACTCGATTCCCCTCACTGACCTCCGCACTGGGACTCGATTCCCCTCACTGGCCTCTGCACTGGGACTCGATTCCCCTCAATGGCCTCCGCACTGGGACCCGATTCCCTTCACTCGCCTCCGCACTGGGACTTGATTCCCCTCACTGGCCTCTGCACTGGAACTTGATTCCCCTCACTGGCCTCTGCACTGGGACTCAATTCCCCTCAATGGCCTTCACACTGGGACTCGATTCCCCTCACTGGCCTCCACACTGGGACTTGATTCCCCACACTGACGTCCACACTGGATCTTGATTCCCCTCACTGGCCCCTGCACCAGGACTCGATTCCCCTCACTGGCCTCTGCACTGGGACTCGATTCCCCTCACTGGCCTCTGCACTGGGACTCGATTCCCCTCACTGGCCTCTGCACTGGGACTCGATTCCCTCACTGGCCTCTGCACTGGGACACGATTCCCCTCACTGACCTCTGCACTGGGACTCGATTCCCCTCACTGGCCTCCGCACTCGGACACAATTCCCCTCACTGGCCTCCGTACTGGGACTCGATTGCCCTCACTGGCCTCTGCACTGGGACTCAATTCCCCTCACTGGCCTCCGCACTGGGACCCAATTCCCCTCACTGGCCTCTGCACTGGGACTCGATTCTCCTCAATGGCCTTCACACTGGGACTCGATTCCCCTCACTGGCCTCTGCACTGGGACTCGATTCCCCTCAATGGCCTTCACACTGGGACTCGATTCCCCTAACTGACCTCCGCAGTGGGACTCAATTCCCCTCACTGGCCTCCGCACTGGGACTCGATTCCCAACACTGACCTCCGCACTGGGACTCGATTCCCCTCAATGGCCTCCGCACTGGGACTCGATTCCCCTCACTGGCCTCTGCACCAGGACTTGTTTCACCTCACTGGCCTCCGCACTGGGACCCAATTCCCCTAACTGGCCTCTGCACTGGGACTCGATTCTCCTCAATGGCCTTCACACTGGGACTCGATTCCCCTCACTGACCTCCGCACTGGGACTCGATTCCCCTCACTGGCTTCTGCACTGTAACTCGATTCCCCTCACTGGCTTCTGCACTGGAACTCGATTCCCCTCACTGGCCTCTGCTCTGGAACTTGGTTCTCCTCACTGGCCTCTGCACTGGGACTCGATACCCCTCACTGGCCTCTGCACTGGGACTCGATTCCCCTCACTGACCTCCGCACTTGGACTCGATTCCCCTCACTGGCTTCTGCACTGGGACTCAATTCCGCTCACTGGCCTCCACACTTGGACTTGATTCCCCACATTGACCTCCGCAGTGGGACTCGATTCCCCTCACTGGCCTCTGCACTGGGACTCGATTCCCCTCACTGACCTCCGCACTGGGACTCGATTCCCCTCACTGGCTTCTGCACTGGAACTCGATTCCCCTCACTGGCCTCTGCACTGGAACTTGATTCCCCTCACTGGCCTCTGCACTGGGACTCGATTCCCCTCACTGACCTCCGCACTTGGACTCGATTCCCCTCACTGACCTCCGCACTTGGACTCGATTCCCCTCACTGGCTTCTGCACTGGGACTCAATTCCGCTCACTGGCCTCCACACTTGGACTTGATTCCCCACATTGACCTCCGCAGTGGGACTCGATTCCCCTCACTGGCCTCTGCACTGGGACTCGATTCCCCTCACTGACCTCCGCACTGGGACTCGATTCCCCTCACTGGCTTCTGCACTGGAACTCGATTCCCCTCACTGGCCTCTGCACTGGAACTTGATTCCCCTCACTGGCCTCTGCACTGGGACTCGATTCCCCTCACTGACCTCCGCACTTGGACTCGATTCCCCTCACTGACCTCCGCACTGGGACTCGATTCCCCTCACTGGCTTCTGCACTGGAACTCGATTCCCCTCACTGGCCTCTGCACTGGAACTTGATTCCCCTCACTGGCCTCTGCACTGGGACTCGATTCCCCTCACTGACCTCCGCACTGGGACTCGATTCCCCACACTGACCTCCGCACTGGGACTCGATTCCCCTCACTGGCCTCCGCACTGGGACTCGATTCCCCTCACTGGCCTCTGCACTGGGACTCGTTTCCCCTCCCTGGCCTCTGCACTGGTACTCGATTCCCCTCACTGGCCTCTGCACTGGTACTCGATTCCCCTCACTGGCCTCCCCACTGGGACTCGATTCCCCTCACTGGCCTCTGCACTGGTACTCGATTCCCCTCACTGGCCTCCCCACTGGGACTCGATTGCCCTCACTGGCTTCTGCACTGGGACTCAATTCCCCTCACTGGCCTCCGCACTGGGACCCGATTCCCTTCACTGGCCTCCGCAATGGGACTCAATTCCCCTCACTGGTCTCCGCACTGGGACTCGATTCCCCTCACTGGCCTCTGCACCAGGACTTGTTTCCCCTCACTGGCCTCCGCACTGGGACCCAATTCCCCTCACTGGCCTCTGCACTGGGACTCGATTCTCCTCAATGGCCTTCACACTGGGACTCGATTCCCCTCACTGACCTCCGCACTGGGACTCGATTCCCCTCACTGGCTTCTGCACTGTAACTCGATTCCCCTCACTGGCTTCTGCACTGGAACTCGATTCCCCTCACTGGCCTCTGCACTGGGACTCGATTCCCCTCACTGGCCTCTGCACTGGGACTCGATTCCCTCACTGGCCTCTGCACTGGGACTCGATTCCCCTCACTGACCTCTGCACTGGGACTCGATTCCCCTCACTGACCTCCGCACTGGGACTCGATTCCCCTCACTGGCCTCTGCACCAGGACTTGTTTCCCCTCACTGGCCTCCGCACTGGGACCCAATTCCCCTCACTGGCCTCTGCACTGGGACTCGATTCTCCTCACTGGCCTCTGCACTGGTACTCGATTCCCCTCACTGGCCTCCCCACTGGGACTCGATTCCCCTCACTGGCTTCTGCACTGGGACTCGATTCCCCTCACTGGCCTCTGCACTGGGTCTCGAATCCCCTCACTGGCCTCCCCACTGGGACTCGATTCCCCTCACTGGCCTCTGCACTGGGACTCGATTCTCCTCACTGGCCTCTGCACTGGTACTCGATTCCCCTCACTGGCCTCCCCACTGGGACTCGATTCCCCTCACTGGCTTCTGCACTGGGACTCGATTCCCCTCACTGGCCTCTGCACTGGGTCTCGAATCCCCTCACTGGCCTCCCCACTGGGACTCGATTCCCCTCACTGGCTTCTGCACTGGGACTCGATTCCCCTCACTGGCCTCCGCACTGGGACCCGATTCCCTTCACTGGCCTCCGCACTGGGACTCGATTCCCCTCACTGGCCTCCGCACTGGGACTCGATTGCCCTCACTGGCCTCTGCACTGGGACTCAATTCCCCTCACTGGCCTCTGCACTGGGACTCAATTCCCCTCAATGGCCTTCACACTGGGACTCGATTCCCCTCACTGGCCTCCACACTGGGACTTGATTCCCCACACTGACGTCCACACTGGAACTTGATTCCCCTCACTGGCCTCTGCACCAGGATTCGATTCCCCTCACTGGCCTCTGCACTGGAACTTGATTCCCCTCACTGGCTTCTGCACTGGGACTCGATTCCCCTCACTGGCCTCTGCACTGGAACTTGATTCCCCTCACTGGCCTCTGCACTGGGACTCGATTCCCCTCACTGACCTCCGCACTGGGACTCGATTCCCCTCACTGGCCTCTGCACCAGGACTTGTTTCCCCTCACTGGCCTCCGCACTGGGACCCAATTCCCCTCACTGGCCTCTGCACTGGGACTCGATTCTCCTCAATGGCCTTCACACTGGGACTCGATTCCCCTCACTGGCCTCTGCACTGGGACTCGATTCCCCTCAATGGCCTTCACACTGGGACTCGATTCCCCTAAGTGACCTCCGCAGTGGGACTCAATTCCCCTCACTGGCCTCCGCACTGGGACTCGATTCCCAACACTGACCTCCGCACTGGGACTCGATTCCCCTCACTGGCCTCCGCACTGGGACTCGATTCCCCTCACTGGCCTCTGCACTGGGACTCGATTCCCCTCACTGGCCTCTGCACTGGTACTCGATTCCCCTCACTGGCCTCCCCACTGGGACTCGATTCCCCTCACTGGCTTCTGCACTGGGACTCGATTCCCCTCACTGGCCTCTGCACTGGGTCTCGAATCCCCTCACTGGCCTCCCCACTGGGACTCGATTCCCCTCACTGGCTTCTGCACTGGGACTCGATTCCCCTCACTGGCCTCCGCACTCGGACACAATTCCCCTCACTGGCCTCCGTACTGGGACTCGATTGCCCTCACTGGCCTCTGCACTGGGACTCAATTCCCCTCACTGGCCTCTGCACTGGGACTCAATTCCCCTCAATGGCCTTCACACTGGGACTCGATTCCCCTCACTGGCCTCCACACTGGGACTTGATTCCCCACACTGACGTCCACACTGGAACTTGATTCCCCTCACTGGCCTCTGCACCAGGATTCGATTCCCCTCACTGGCCTCTGCACTGGAACTTGATTCCCCTCACTGGCTTCTGCACTGGGACTCGATTCCCCTCACTGGCCTCCGCACTGGGACTTGATTCCCCACACTGACCTCTGCACTTGGACTCGATTCCGCTCACTGGCCTCCGCACTGGGACTCAATTCCCCTCACTGACCTCTGCACTGGGACTCGATTCCCCTCAATGGCCTCTGCACTGGGACTCGATTCCCCTCACTGGCCTCTGCACCAGGACTTGTTTCCCCTCACTGGCCTCCGCACTGGGACCCAATTCCCCTCACTGGCCTCTGCACTGGGACTCGATTCTCCTCAATGGCCTTCACACTGGGACTCGATTCCCCTCACTGGCCTCTGCACTGGGACTCGATTCCCCTCAATGGCCTTCACACTGGGACTCGATTCCCCTAACTGACCTCCGCAGTGGGACTCAATTCCCCTCACTGGCCTCCGCACTGGGACTCGATTCCCAACACTGACCTCCGCACTGGGACTCGATTCCCCTCACTGGCCTCCGCACTGGGACTCGATTCCCCTCACTGGCCTCTGCACTGGGACTCGATTCCCCTCACTGGCCTCTGCACTGGTACTCGATTCCCCTCACTGGCCTCCCCACTGGGACTCGATTCCCCTCACTGGCTTCTGCACTGGGACTCGATTCCCCTCACTGGCCTCTGCACTGGGTCTCGAATCCCCTCACTGGCCTCCCCACTGGGACTCGATTCCCCTCACTGGCTTCTGCACTGGGACTCGATTCCCCTCACTGGCCTCCGCACTGGGACCCGATTCCCTTCACTGGCCTCCGCACTGGGACTCGATTCCCCTCACTGGCCTCCGCACTGGGACTCGATTGCCCTCACTGGCCTCTGCACTGGGACCCAATTCCCCTCACTGGCCTCTGCACTGGGACTCGATTCTCCTCAATGGCCTTCACACTGGGACTCGATTCCCCTCACTGGCCTCTGCACTGGGACTCGATTCCCCTCAATGGCCTTCACACTGGGACTCGATTCCCCTAACTGACCTCCGCAGTGGGACTCAATTCCCCTCACTGGCCTCCGCACTGGGACTCGATTCCCAACACTGACCTCCGCACTGGGACTCGATTCCCCTCAATGGCCTCCGCACTGGGACTCGATTCCCCTCACTGGCCTCTGCACCAGGACTTGTTTCCCCTCACTGGCCTCCGCACTGGGACCCAATTCCCCTAACTGGCCTCTGCACTGGGACTCGATTCTCCTCAATGGCCTTCACACTGGGACTCGATTCCCCTCACTGACCTCCGCACTGGGACTCGATTCCCCTCACTGGCTTCTGCACTGTAACTCGATTCCCCTCACTGGCTTCTGCACTGGAACTCGATTCCCCTCACTGGCCTCTGCTCTGGAACTTGGTTCTCCTCACTGGCCTCTGCACTGGGACTCGATACCCCTCACTGGCCTCTGCACTGGGACTCGATTCCCCTCACTGACCTCCGCACTTGGACTCGATTCCCCTCACTGGCTTCTGCACTGGGACTCAATTCCGCTCACTGGCCTCCACACTTGGACTTGATTCCCCACATTGACCTCCGCAGTGGGACTCGATTCCCCTCACTGGCCTCTGCACTGGGACTCGATTCCCCTCACTGACCTCCGCACTGGGACTCGATTCCCCTCACTGGCTTCTGCACTGGAACTCGATTCCCCTCACTGGCCTCTGCACTGGAACTTGATTCCCCTCACTGGCCTCTGCACTGGGACTCGATTCCCCTCACTGACCTCCGCACTTGGACTCGATTCCCCTCACTGACCTCCGCACTTGGACTCGATTCCCCTCACTGGCTTCTGCACTGGGACTCAATTCCGCTCACTGGCCTCCACACTTGGACTTGATTCCCCACATTGACCTCCGCAGTGGGACTCGATTCCCCTCACTGGCCTCTGCACTGGGACTCGATTCCCCTCACTGACCTCCGCACTGGGACTCGATTCCCCTCACTGGCTTCTGCACTGGAACTCGATTCCCCTCACTGGCCTCTGCACTGGAACTTGATTCCCCTCACTGGCCTCTGCACTGGGACTCGATTCCCCTCACTGACCTCCGCACTTGGACTCGATTCCCCTCACTGACCTCCGCACTGGGACTCGATTCCCCTCACTGGCTTCTGCACTGGAACTCGATTCCCCTCACTGGCCTCTGCACTGGAACTTGATTCCCCTCACTGGCCTCTGCACTGGGACTCGATTCCCCTCACTGACCTCCGCACTGGGACTCGATTCCCCACACTGACCTCCGCACTGGGACTCGATTCCCCTCACTGGCCTCCGCACTGGGACTCGATTCCCCTCACTGGCCTCTGCACTGGGACTCGTTTCCCCTCCCTGGCCTCTGCACTGGTACTCGATTCCCCTCACTGGCCTCTGCACTGGTACTCGATTCCCCTCACTGGCCTCCCCACTGGGACTCGATTCCCCTCACTGGCCTCTGCACTGGTACTCGATTCCCCTCACTGGCCTCCCCACTGGGACTCGATTGCCCTCACTGGCTTCTGCACTGGGACTCAATTCCCCTCACTGGCCTCCGCACTGGGACCCGATTCCCTTCACTGGCCTCCGCAATGGGACTCAATTCCCCTCACTGGTCTCCGCACTGGGACTCGATTCCCCTCACTGGCCTCTGCACCAGGACTTGTTTCCCCTCACTGGCCTCCGCACTGGGACCCAATTCCCCTCACTGGCCTCTGCACTGGGACTCGATTCTCCTCAATGGCCTTCACACTGGGACTCGATTCCCCTCACTGACCTCCGCACTGGGACTCGATTCCCCTCACTGGCTTCTGCACTGTAACTCGATTCCCCTCACTGGCTTCTGCACTGGAACTCGATTCCCCTCACTGGCCTCTGCACTGGGACTCGATTCCCCTCACTGGCCTCTGCACTGGGACTCGATTCCCTCACTGGCCTCTGCACTGGGACTCGATTCCCCTCACTGACCTCTGCACTGGGACTCGATTCCCCTCACTGACCTCCGCACTGGGACTCGATTCCCCTCACTGGCCTCTGCACCAGGACTTGTTTCCCCTCACTGGCCTCCGCACTGGGACCCAATTCCCCTCACTGGCCTCTGCACTGGGACTCGATTCTCCTCACTGGCCTCTGCACTGGTACTCGATTCCCCTCACTGGCCTCCCCACTGAGACTCGATTCCCCTCACTGGCTTCTGCACTGGGACTCGATTCCCCTCACTGGCCTCTGCACTGGGTCTCGAATCCCCTCACTGGCCTCCCCACTGGGACTCGATTCCCCTCACTGGCCTCTGCACTGGGACTCGATTCTCCTCACTGGCCTCTGCACTGGTACTCGATTCCCCTCACTGGCCTCCCCACTGGGACTCGATTCCCCTCACTGGCTTCTGCACTGGGACTCGATTCCCCTCACTGGCCTCTGCACTGGGTCTCGAATCCCCTCACTGGCCTCCCCACTGGGACTCGATTCCCCTCACTGGCCTCTGCACTGGGTCTCGAATCCCCTCACTGGCCTCCCCACTGGGACTCGATTCCCCTCACTGGCTTCTGCACTGGGACTCGATTCCCCTCACTGGCCTCCGCACTGGGACCCGATTCCCTTCACTGGCCTCCGCACTGGGACTCGATTCCCCTCACTGGCCTCCGCACTGGGACTCGATTGCCCTCACTGGCCTCTGCACTGGGACTCAATTCCCCTCACTGGCCTCTGCACTGGGACTCAATTCCCCTCAATGGCCTTCACACTGGGACTCGATTCCCCTCACTGGCCTCCACACTGGGACTTGATTCACCACACTGACGTCCACACTGGAACTTGATTCCCCTCACTGGCCTCTGCACCAGGATTCGATTCCCCTCACTGGCCTCTGCACTGGAACTTGATTCCCCTCACTGGCTTCTGCACTGGGACTCGATTCCCCTCACTGGCCTCTGCACTGGAACTTGATTCCCCTCACTGGCCTCTGCACTGGGACTCGATTCCCCTCACTGACCTCCGCACTGGGACTCGATTCCCCTCACTGGCCTCTGCACCAGGACTTGTTTCCCCTCACTGGCCTCCGCACTGGGACCCAATTCCCCTCACTGGCCTCTGCACTGGGACTCGATTCTCCTCAATGGCCTTCACACTGGGACTCGATTCCCCTCACTGGCCTCTGCACTGGGACTCGATTCCCCTCAATGGCCTTCACACTGGGACTCGATTCCCCTAAGTGACCTCCGCAGTGGGACTCAATTCCCCTCACTGGCCTCCGCACTGGGACTCGATTCCCAACACTGACCTCCGCACTGGGACTCGATTCCCCTCACTGGCCTCCGCACTGGGACTCGATTCCCCTCACTGGCCTCTGCACTGGGACTCGATTCCCCTCACTGGCCTCTGCACTGGTACTCGATTCCCCTCACTGGCCTCCCCACTGGGACTCGATTCCCCTCACTGGCTTCTGCACTGGGACTCGATTCCCCTCACTGGCCTCTGCACTGGGTCTCGAATCCCCTCACTGGCCTCCCCACTGGGACTCGATTCCCCTCACTGGCTTCTGCACTGGGACTCGATTCCCCTCACTGGCCTCCGCACTCGGACACAATTCCCCTCACTGGCCTCCGTACTGGGACTCGATTGCCCTCACTGGCCTCTGCACTGGGACTCAATTCCCCTCACTGGCCTCTGCACTGGGACTCAATTCCCCTCAATGGCCTTCACACTGGGACTCGATTCCCCTCACTGGCCTCCACACTGGGACTTGATTCCCCACACTGACGTCCACACTGGAACTTGATTCCCCTCACTGGCCTCTGCACCAGGATTCGATTCCCCTCACTGGCCTCTGCACTGGAACTTGATTCCCCTCACTGGCTTCTGCACTGGGACTCGATTCCCCTCACTGGCCTCCGCACTGGGACTTGATTCCCCACACTGACCTCTGCACTTGGACTCGATTCCGCTCACTGGCCTCCGCACTGGGACTCAATTCCCCTCACTGACCTCTGCACTGGGACTCGATTCCCCTCAATGGCCTCTGCACTGGGACTCGATTCCCCTCACTGGCCTCTGCACCAGGACTTGTTTCCCCTCACTGGCCTCCGCACTGGGACCCAATTCCCCTCACTGGCCTCTGCACTGGGACTCGATTCTCCTCAATGGCCTTCACACTGGGACTCGATTCCCCTCACTGGCCTCTGCACTGGGACTCGATTCCCCTCAATGGCCTTCACACTGGGACTCGATTCCCCTAAGTGACCTCCGCAGTGGGACTCAATTCCCCTCACTGGCCTCCGCACTGGGACTCGATTCCCAACACTGACCTCCGCACTGGGACTCGATTCCCCTCACTGGCCTCCGCACTGGGACTCGATTCCCCTCACTGGCCTCTGCACTGGGACTCGATTCCCCTCACTGGCCTCTGCACTGGTACTCGATTCCCCTCACTGGCCTCCCCACTGGGACTCGATTCCCCTCACTGGCTTCTGCACTGGGACTCGATTCCCCTCACTGGCCTCTGCACTGGGTCTCGAATCCCCTCACTGGCCTCCCCACTGGGACTCGATTCCCCTCACTGGCTTCTGCACTGGGACTCGATTCCCCTCACTGGCCTCCGCACTGGGACCCGATTCCCTTCACTGGCCTCCGCACTGGGACTCGATTCCCCTCACTGGCCTCCGCACTGGGACTCGATTGCCCTCACTGGCCTCTGCACTGGGACCCAATTCCCCTCACTGGCCTCTGCACTGGGACTCGATTCTCCTCAATGGCCTTCACACTGGGACTCGATTCCCCTCACTGGCCTCTGCACTGGGACTCGATTCCCCTCAATGGCCTTCACACTGGGACTCGATTCCCCTAACTGACCTCCGCAGTGGGACTCAATTCCCCTCACTGGCCTCCGCACTGGGACTCGATTCCCAACACTGACCTCCGCACTGGGACTCGATTCCCCTCAATGGCCTCCGCACTGGGACTCGATTCCCCTCACTGGCCTCTGCACCAGGACTTGTTTCCCCTCACTGGCCTCCGCACTGGGACCCAATTCCCCTAACTGGCCTCTGCACTGGGACTCGATTCTCCTCAATGGCCTTCACACTGGGACTCGATTCCCCTCACTGACCTCCGCACTGGGACTCGATTCCCCTCACTGGCTTCTGCACTGTAACTCGATTCCCCTCACTGGCTTCTGCACTGGAACTCGATTCCCCTCACTGGCCTCTGCTCTGGAACTTGGTTCTCCTCACTGGCCTCTGCACTGGGACTCGATACCCCTCACTGGCCTCTGCACTGGGACTCGATTCCCCTCACTGACCTCCGCACTTGGACTCGATTCCCCTCACTGGCTTCTGCACTGGGACTCAATTCCGCTCACTGGCCTCCACACTTGGACTTGATTCCCCACATTGACCTCCGCAGTGGGACTCGATTCCCCTCACTGGCCTCTGCACTGGGACTCGATTCCCCTCACTGACCTCCGCACTGGGACTCGATTCCCCTCACTGGCTTCTGCACTGGAACTCGATTCCCCTCACTGGCCTCTGCACTGGAACTTGATTCCCCTCACTGGCCTCTGCACTGGGACTCGATTCCCCTCACTGACCTCCGCACTTGGACTCGATTCCCCTCACTGACCTCCGCACTTGGACTCGATTCCCCTCACTGGCTTCTGCACTGGGACTCAATTCCGCTCACTGGCCTCCACACTTGGACTTGATTCCCCACATTGACCTCCGCAGTGGGACTCGATTCCCCTCACTGGCCTCTGCACTGGGACTCGATTCCCCTCACTGACCTCCGCACTGGGACTCGATTCCCCTCACTGGCTTCTGCACTGGAACTCGATTCCCCTCACTGGCCTCTGCACTGGAACTTGATTCCCCTCACTGGCCTCTGCACTGGGACTCGATTCCCCTCACTGACCTCCGCACTTGGACTCGATTCCCCTCACTGACCTCCGCACTGGGACTCGATTCCCCTCACTGGCTTCTGCACTGGAACTCGATTCCCCTCACTGGCCTCTGCACTGGAACTTGATTCCCCTCACTGGCCTCTGCACTGGGACTCGATTCCCCTCACTGACCTCCGCACTGGGACTCGATTCCCCACACTGACCTCCGCACTGGGACTCGATTCCCCTCACTGGCCTCCGCACTGGGACTCGATTCCCCTCACTGGCCTCTGCACTGGGACTCGTTTCCCCTCCCTGGCCTCTGCACTGGTACTCGATTCCCCTCACTGGCCTCTGCACTGGTACTCGATTCCCCTCACTGGCCTCCCCACTGGGACTCGATTCCCCTCACTGGCCTCTGCACTGGTACTCGATTCCCCTCACTGGCCTCCCCACTGGGACTCGATTGCCCTCACTGGCTTCTGCACTGGGACTCAATTCCCCTCACTGGCCTCCGCACTGGGACCCGATTCCCTTCACTGGCCTCCGCAATGGGACTCAATTCCCCTCACTGGTCTCCGCACTGGGACTCGATTCCCCTCACTGGCCTCTGCACCAGGACTTGTTTCCCCTCACTGGCCTCCGCACTGGGACCCAATTCCCCTCACTGGCCTCTGCACTGGGACTCGATTCTCCTCAATGGCCTTCACACTGGGACTCGATTCCCCTCACTGACCTCCGCACTGGGACTCGATTCCCCTCACTGGCTTCTGCACTGTAACTCGATTCCCCTCACTGGCTTCTGCACTGGAACTCGATTCCCCTCACTGGCCTCTGCACTGGGACTCGATTCCCCTCACTGGCCTCTGCACTGGGACTCGATTCCCTCACTGGCCTCTGCACTGGGACTCGATTCCCCTCACTGACCTCTGCACTGGGACTCGATTCCCCTCACTGACCTCCGCACTGGGACTCGATTCCCCTCACTGGCCTCTGCACCAGGACTTGTTTCCCCTCACTGGCCTCCGCACTGGGACCCAATTCCCCTCACTGGCCTCTGCACTGGGACTCGATTCTCCTCACTGGCCTCTGCACTGGTACTCGATTCCCCTCACTGGCCTCCCCACTGGGACTCGATTCCCCTCACTGGCTTCTGCACTGGGACTCGATTCCCCTCACTGGCCTCTGCACTGGGTCTCGAATCCCCTCACTGGCCTCCCCACTGGGACTCGATTCCCCTCACTGGCCTCTGCACTGGGACTCGATTCTCCTCACTGGCCTCTGCACTGGTACTCGATTCCCCTCACTGGCCTCCCCACTGGGACTCGATTCCCCTCACTGGCTTCTGCACTGGGACTCGATTCCCCTCACTGGCCTCTGCACTGGGTCTCGAATCCCCTCACTGGCCTCCCCACTGGGACTCGATTCCCCTCACTGGCCTCTGCACTGGGTCTCGAATCCCCTCACTGGCCTCCCCACTGGGACTCGATTCCCCTCACTGGCTTCTGCACTGGGACTCGATTCCCCTCACTGGCCTCCGCACTGGGACCCGATTCCCTTCACTGGCCTCCGCACTGGGACTCGATTCCCCTCACTGGCCTCCGCACTGGGACTCGATTGCCCTCACTGGCCTCTGCACTGGGACTCAATTCCCCTCACTGGCCTCTGCACTGGGACTCAATTCCCCTCAATGGCCTTCACACTGGGACTCGATTCCCCTCACTGGCCTCCACACTGGGACTTGATTCACCACACTGACGTCCACACTGGAACTTGATTCCCCTCACTGGCCTCTGCACCAGGATTCGATTCCCCTCACTGGCCTCTGCACTGGAACTTGATTCCCCTCACTGGCTTCTGCACTGGGACTCGATTCCCCTCACTGGCCTCTGCACTGGAACTTGATTCCCCTCACTGGCCTCTGCACTGGGACTCGATTCCCCTCACTGACCTCCGCACTGGGACTCGATTCCCCTCACTGGCCTCTGCACCAGGACTTGTTTCCCCTCACTGGCCTCCGCACTGGGACCCAATTCCCCTCACTGGCCTCTGCACTGGGACTCGATTCTCCTCAATGGCCTTCACACTGGGACTCGATTCCCCTCACTGGCCTCTGCACTGGGACTCGATTCCCCTCAATGGCCTTCACACTGGGACTCGATTCCCCTAAGTGACCTCCGCAGTGGGACTCAATTCCCCTCACTGGCCTCCGCACTGGGACTCGATTCCCAACACTGACCTCCGCACTGGGACTCGATTCCCCTCACTGGCCTCCGCACTGGGACTCGATTCCCCTCACTGGCCTCTGCACTGGGACTCGATTCCCCTCACTGGCCTCTGCACTGGTACTCGATTCCCCTCACTGGCCTCCCCACTGGGACTCGATTCCCCTCACTGGCTTCTGCACTGGGACTCGATTCCCCTCACTGGCCTCTGCACTGGGTCTCGAATCCCCTCACTGGCCTCCCCACTGGGACTCGATTCCCCTCACTGGCTTCTGCACTGGGACTCGATTCCCCTCACTGGCCTCCGCACTCGGACACAATTCCCCTCACTGGCCTCCGTACTGGGACTCGATTGCCCTCACTGGCCTCTGCACTGGGACTCAATTCCCCTCACTGGCCTCTGCACTGGGACTCAATTCCCCTCAATGGCCTTCACACTGGGACTCGATTCCCCTCACTGGCCTCCACACTGGGACTTGATTCCCCACACTGACGTCCACACTGGAACTTGATTCCCCTCACTGGCCTCTGCACCAGGATTCGATTCCCCTCACTGGCCTCTGCACTGGAACTTGATTCCCCTCACTGGCTTCTGCACTGGGACTCGATTCCCCTCACTGGCCTCCGCACTGGGACTTGATTCCCCACACTGACCTCTGCACTTGGACTCGATTCCGCTCACTGGCCTCCGCACTGGGACTCAATTCCCCTCACTGACCTCTGCACTGGGACTCGATTCCCCTCAATGGCCTCTGCACTGGGACTCGATTCCCCTCACTGGCCTCTGCACCAGGACTTGTTTCCCCTCACTGGCCTCCGCACTGGGACCCAATTCCCCTCACTGGCCTCTGCACTGGGACTCGATTCTCCTCAATGGCCTTCACACTGGGACTCGATTCCCCTCACTGGCCTCTGCACTGGGACTCGATTCCCCTCAATGGCCTTCACACTGGGACTCGATTCCCCTAACTGACCTCCGCAGTGGGACTCAATTCCCCTCACTGGCCTCCGCACTGGGACTCGATTCCCAACACTGACCTCCGCACTGGGACTCGATTCCCCTCACTGGCCTCCGCACTGGGACTCGATTCCCCTCACTGGCCTCTGCACTGGGACTCGATTCCCCTCACTGGCCTCTGCACTGGTACTCGATTCCCCTCACTGGCCTCCCCACTGGGACTCGATTCCCCTCACTGGCTTCTGCACTGGGACTCGATTCCCCTCACTGGCCTCTGCACTGGGTCTCGAATCCCCTCACTGGCCTCCCCACTGGGACTCGATTCCCCTCACTGGCTTCTGCACTGGGACTCGATTCCCCTCACTGGCCTCCGCACTGGGACCCGATTCCCTTCACTGGCCTCCGCACTGGGACTCGATTCCCCTCACTGGCCTCCGCACTGGGACTCGATTGCCCTCACTGGCCTCTGCACTGGGACTCAATTCCCCTCACTGGCCTCTGCACTGGGACTCGATTCCCCTCAAT
This sequence comes from Chiloscyllium punctatum, assembly GCF_047496795.1. Classification (NCBI taxonomy): domain Eukaryota; kingdom Metazoa; phylum Chordata; class Chondrichthyes; order Orectolobiformes; family Hemiscylliidae; genus Chiloscyllium; species Chiloscyllium punctatum. The sequence continues at coordinate 170,243 of NW_027309995.1, read as the reverse complement.
GGCCTCCGCACTGGGACCCGATTCCCTTCACTCGCCTCCGCACTGGGACTTGATTCCCCTCACTGGCCTCTGCACTGGAACTTGATTCCCCTCACTGGCCTCTGCACTGGGACTCAATTCCCCTCAATGGCCTTCACACTGGGACTCGATTCCCCTCACTGGCCTCCACACTGGGACTTGATTCCCCACACTGACGTCCACACTGGATCTTGATTCCCCTCACTGGCCCCTGCACCAGGACTCGATTCCCCTCACTGGCCTCTGCACTGGGACTCGATTCCCCTCACTGGCCTCTGCACTGGGACTCGATTCCCCTCACTGGCCTCTGCACTGGGACTCGATTCCCTCACTGGCCTCTGCACTGGGACTCGATTCCCCTCACTGACCTCTGCACTGGGACTCGATTCCCCTCACTGGCCTCCGCACTCGGACACAATTCCCCTCACTGGCCTCCGTACTGGGACTCGATTGCCCTCACTGGCCTCTGCACTGGGACTCAATTCCCCTCACTGGCCTCCGCACTGGGACCCAATTCCCCTCACTGGCCTCTGCACTGGGACTCGATTCTCCTCAATGGCCTTCACACTGGGACTCGATTCCCCTCACTGGCCTCTGCACTGGGACTCGATTCCCCTCAATGGCCTTCACACTGGGACTCGATTCCCCTAACTGACCTCCGCAGTGGGACTCAATTCCCCTCACTGGCCTCCGCACTGGGACTCGATTCCCAACACTGACCTCCGCACTGGGACTCGATTCCCCTCAATGGCCTCCGCACTGGGACTCGATTCCCCTCACTGGCCTCTGCACCAGGACTTGTTTCCCCTCACTGGCCTCCGCACTGGGACCCAATTCCCCTAACTGGCCTCTGCACTGGGACTCGATTCTCCTCAATGGCCTTCACACTGGGACTCGATTCCCCTCACTGACCTCCGCACTGGGACTCGATTCCCCTCACTGGCTTCTGCACTGTAACTCGATTCCCCTCACTGGCTTCTGCACTGGAACTCGATTCCCCTCACTGGCCTCTGCTCTGGAACTTGGTTCTCCTCACTGGCCTCTGCACTGGGACTCGATACCCCTCACTGGCCTCTGCACTGGGACTCGATTCCCCTCACTGACCTCCGCACTTGGACTCGATTCCCCTCACTGGCTTCTGCACTGGGACTCAATTCCGCTCACTGGCCTCCACACTTGGACTTGATTCCCCACATTGACCTCCGCAGTGGGACTCGATTCCCCTCACTGGCCTCTGCACTGGGACTCGATTCCCCTCACTGACCTCCGCACTGGGACTCGATTCCCCTCACTGGCTTCTGCACTGGAACTCGATTCCCCTCACTGGCCTCTGCACTGGAACTTGATTCCCCTCACTGGCCTCTGCACTGGGACTCGATTCCCCTCACTGACCTCCGCACTTGGACTCGATTCCCCTCACTGACCTCCGCACTTGGACTCGATTCCCCTCACTGGCTTCTGCACTGGGACTCAATTCCGCTCACTGGCCTCCACACTTGGACTTGATTCCCCACATTGACCTCCGCAGTGGGACTCGATTCCCCTCACTGGCCTCTGCACTGGGACTCGATTCCCCTCACTGACCTCCGCACTGGGACTCGATTCCCCTCACTGGCTTCTGCACTGGAACTCGATTCCCCTCACTGGCCTCTGCACTGGAACTTGATTCCCCTCACTGACCTCCGCACTTGGACTCGATTCCCCTCACTGACCTCCGCACTGGGACTCGATTCCCCTCACTGGCTTCTGCACTGGAACTCGATTCCCCTCACTGGCCTCTGCACTGGAACTTGATTCCCCTCACTGGCCTCTGCACTGGGACTCGATTCCCCTCACTGACCTCCGCACTGGGACTCGATTCCCCACACTGACCTCCGCACTGGGACTCGATTCCCCTCACTGGCCTCCGCACTGGGACTCGATTCCCCTCACTGGCCTCTGCACTGGGACTCGTTTCCCCTCCCTGGCCTCTGCACTGGTACTCGATTCCCCTCACTGGCCTCTGCACTGGTACTCGATTCCCCTCACTGGCCTCCCCACTGGGACTCGATTCCCCTCACTGGCCTCTGCACTGGTACTCGATTCCCCTCACTGGCCTCCCCACTGGGACTCGATTGCCCTCACTGGCTTCTGCACTGGGACTCAATTCCCCTCACTGGCCTCCGCACTGGGACCCGATTCCCTTCACTGGCTTCTGCACTGTAACTCGATTCCCCTCACTGGCTTCTGCACTGGAACTCGATTCCCCTCACTGGCCTCTGCACTGGGACTCGATTCCCCTCACTGGCCTCTGCACTGGGACTCGATTCCCTCACTGGCCTCTGCACTGGGACTCGATTCCCCTCACTGGCCTCTGCACTGGGACTCGATTCCCTCACTGGCCTCTGCACTGGGACTCGATTCCCCTCACTGACCTCTGCACTGGGACTCGATTCCCCTCACTGACCTCCGCACTGGGACTCGATTCCCCTCACTGGCCTCTGCACCAGGACTTGTTTCCCCTCACTGGCCTCCGCACTGGGACCCAATTCCCCTCACTGGCCTCTGCACTGGGACTCGATTCTCCTCACTGGCCTCTGCACTGGTACTCGATTCCCCTCACTGGCCTCCCCACTGGGACTCGATTCCCCTCACTGGCTTCTGCACTGGGACTCGATTCCCCTCACTGGCCTCTGCACTGGGTCTCGAATCCCCTCACTGGCCTCCCCACTGGGACTCGATTCCCCTCACTGGCCTCTGCACTGGGACTCGATTCTCCTCACTGGCCTCTGCACTGGTACTCGATTCCCCTCACTGGCCTCCCCACTGGGACTCGATTCCCCTCACTGGCTTCTGCACTGGGACTCGATTCCCCTCACTGGCCTCTGCACTGGGTCTCGAATCCCCTCACTGGCCTCCCCACTGGGACTCGATTCCCCTCACTGGCTTCTGCACTGGGACTCGATTCCCCTCACTGGCCTCCGCACTGGGACCCGATTCCCTTCACTGGCCTCCGCACTGGGACTCGATTCCCCTCACTGGCCTCCGCACTGGGACTCGATTGCCCTCACTGGCCTCTGCACTGGGACTCAATTCCCCTCACTGGCCTCTGCACTGGGACTCAATTCCCCTCAATGGCCTTCACACTGGGACTCGATTCCCCTCACTGGCCTCCACACTGGGACTTGATTCCCCACACTGACGTCCACACTGGAACTTGATTCCCCTCACTGGCCTCTGCACCAGGATTCGATTCCCCTCACTGGCCTCTGCACTGGAACTTGATTCCCCTCACTGGCTTCTGCACTGGGACTCGATTCCCCTCACTGGCCTCTGCACTGGAACTTGATTCCCCTCACTGGCCTCTGCACTGGGACTCGATTCCCCTCACTGACCTCCGCACTGGGACTCGATTCCCCTCACTGGCCTCTGCACCAGGACTTGTTTCCCCTCACTGGCCTCCGCACTGGGACCCAATTCCCCTCACTGGCCTCTGCACTGGGACTCGATTCTCCTCAATGGCCTTCACACTGGGACTCGATTCCCCTCACTGGCCTCTGCACTGGGACTCGATTCCCCTCAATGGCCTTCACACTGGGACTCGATTCCCCTAAGTGACCTCCGCAGTGGGACTCAATTCCCCTCACTGGCCTCCGCACTGGGACTCGATTCCCAACACTGACCTCCGCACTGGGACTCGATTCCCCTCACTGGCCTCCGCACTGGGACTCGATTCCCCTCACTGGCCTCTGCACTGGGACTCGATTCCCCTCACTGGCCTCTGCACTGGTACTCGATTCCCCTCACTGGCCTCCCCACTGGGACTCGATTCCCCTCACTGGCTTCTGCACTGGGACTCGATTCCCCTCATTGGCCTCTGCACTGGGTCTCGAATCCCCTCACTGGCCTCCCCACTGGGACTCGATTCCCCTCACTGGCTTCTGCACTGGGACTCGATTCCCCTCACTGGCCTCCGCACTCGGACACAATTCCCCTCACTGGCCTCCGTACTGGGACTCGATTGCCCTCACTGGCCTCTGCACTGGGACTCAATTCCCCTCACTGGCCTCTGCACTGGGACTCAATTCCCCTCAATGGCCTTCACACTGGGACTCGATTCCCCTCACTGGCCTCCACACTGGGACTTGATTCCCCACACTGACGTCCACACTGGAACTTGATTCCCCTCACTGGCCTCTGCACCAGGATTCGATTCCCCTCACTGGCCTCTGCACTGGAACTTGATTCCCCTCACTGGCTTCTGCACTGGGACTCGATTCCCCTCACTGGCCTCCGCACTGGGACTTGATTCCCCACACTGACCTCTGCACTTGGACTCGATTCCGCTCACTGGCCTCCGCACTGGGACTCAATTCCCCTCACTGACCTCTGCACTGGGACTCGATTCCCCTCAATGGCCTCTGCACTGGGACTCGATTCCCCTCACTGGCCTCTGCACCAGGACTTGTTTCCCCTCACTGGCCTCCGCACTGGGACCCAATTCCCCTCACTGGCCTCTGCACTGGGACTCGATTCTCCTCAATGGCCTTCACACTGGGACTCGATTCCCCTCACTGGCCTCTGCACTGGGACTCGATTCCCCTCAATGGCCTTCACACTGGGACTCGATTCCCCTAACTGACCTCCGCAGTGGGACTCAATTCCCCTCACTGGCCTCCGCACTGGGACTCGATTCCCAACACTGACCTCCGCACTGGGACTCGATTCCCCTCACTGGCCTCCGCACTGGGACTCGATTCCCCTCACTGGCCTCTGCACTGGGACTCGATTCCCCTCACTGGCCTCTGCACTGGTACTCGATTCCCCTCACTGGCCTCCCCACTGGGACTCGATTCCCCTCACTGGCTTCTGCACTGGGACTCGATTCCCCTCACTGGCCTCTGCACTGGGTCTCGAATCCCCTCACTGGCCTCCCCACTGGGACTCGATTCCCCTCACTGGCTTCTGCACTGGGACTCGATTCCCCTCACTGGCCTCCGCACTGGGACCCGATTCCCTTCACTGGCCTCCGCACTGGGACTCGATTCCCCTCACTGGCCTCCGCACTGGGACTCGATTGCCCTCACTGGCCTCTGCACTGGGACTCAATTCCCCTCACTGGCCTCTGCACTGGGACTCGATTCCCCTCAATGGCCTCCGCACTGGGACCCGATTCCCTTCACTCGCCTCCGCACTGGGACTTGATTCCCCTCACTGGCCTCTGCACTGGAACTTGATTCCCCTCACTGGCCTCTGCACTGGGACTCAATTCCCCTCAATGGCCTTCACACTGGGACTCGATTCCCCTCACTGGCCTCCACACTGGGACTTGATTCCCCACACTGACGTCCACACTGGATCTTGATTCCCCTCACTGGCCCCTGCACCAGGACTCGATTCCCCTCACTGGCCTCTGCACTGGGACTCGATTCCCCTCACTGGCCTCTGCACTGGGACTCGATTCCCCTCACTGGCCTCTGCACTGGGACTCGATTCCCTAACTGGCCTCTGCACTGGGACTCGATTCCCCTCACTGACCTCTGCACTGGGACTCGATTCCCCTCACTGGCCTCCGCACTCGGACACAATTCCCCTCACTGGCCTCCGTACTGGGACTCGATTGCCCTCACTGGCCTCTGCACTGGGACTCAATTCCCCTCACTGGCCTCTGCACTGGGACTCGATTCCCCTCACTGACCTCTGCACTGGGACTCGATTCCCCTCACTGGCCTCCGCACTCGGACACAATTCCCCTCACTGGCCTCCGTACTGGGACTCGAATGCCCTCACTGGCCTCTGCACTGGGACTCAATTCCCCTCACTGGCCTCTGCACTGGGACTCAATTCCCCTCAATGGCCTTCACACTGGGACTCGATTCCCCTCACTGGCCTCCACACTGGGACTTGATTCCCCACACTGACGTCCACACTGGAACTTGATTCCCCTCACTGGCCTCTGCACCAGGATTCGATTCCCCTCACTGGCCTCTGCACTGGAACTTGATTCCCCTCACTGGCTTCTGCACTGGGACTCGATTCCCCTCACTGGCCTCCGCACTGGGACTTGATTCCCCACACTGACCTCTGCACTTGGACTCGATTCCGCTCACTGGCCTCCGCACTGGGACTCAATTCCCCTCACTGACCTCTGCACTGGGACTCGATTCCCCTCAATGGCCTCCGCACTGGGACTCAATTCCCCGCACTGGTCTCCGCACTGGGACTCGATTCCCCTCACTGGCCTCTGCACCAGGACTTGTTTCCCCTCACTGGCCTCCGCACTGGGACCCAATTCCCCTCACTGGCCTCTGCACTGGGACTCGATTCTCCTCAATGGCCTTCACACTGGGACTCGATTCCCCTCACTGACCTCCGCACTGGGACTCGATTCCCCTCACTGGCCTCTGCACTGGGACTCGATTCCCCTCCCTGGCCTCTGCACTGGTACTCGATTCCCCTCACTGGCCTCTGCACTGGTACTCGATTCCCCTCACTGGCCTCCGCACTGGGACCCGATTCCCTTCACTGGCCTCCGAACTGGGACTCGATTCCCCTCACTGGCCTCCGCACTGGGACTCGATTCCCCTCACTGGCCTCTGCACTGGGACTCGATTCCCCTCACTGGCCTCTGCACTGGGACTCGATTCCCCTCACTGGCCTCTGCACTGGGACTCGATTCCCCTCACTGGCCTCTGCACTGGGACTCGATTCCCTCACTGGCCTCTGCACTGGGACTCGATTCCCCTCACTGACCTCTGCACTGGGACTCGATTCCCCTCACTGGCCTCCGCACTCGGACACAATTCCCCTCACTGGCCTCCGTACTGGGACTCGATTGCCCTCACTGGCCTCTGCACTGGGACTCAATTCCCCTCACTGGCCTCTGCACTGGGACTCAATTCCCCTCAATGGCCTTCACACTGGGACTCGATTCCCCTCACTGGCCTCCACACTGGGACTTGATTCCCCACACTGACGTCCACACTGGAACTTGATTCCCCTCACTGGCCTCTGCACCAGGATTCGATTCCCCTCACTGGCCTCTGCACTGGAACTTGATTCCCCTCACTGGCTTCTGCACTGGGACTCGATTCCCCTCACTGGCCTCCGCACTGGGACTTGATTCCCCACACTGACCTCTGCACTTGGACTCGATTCCGCTCACTGGCCTCCGCACTGGGACTCAATTCCCCTCACTGACCTCTGCACTGGGACTCGATTCCCCTCAATGGCCTCCGCACTGGGACTCAATTCCCCTCACTGGTCTCCGCACTGGGACTCGATTCCCCTCACTGGCCTCTGCACCAGGACTTGTTTCCCCTCACTGGCCTCCGCACTGGGACCCAATTCCCCTCACTGGCCTCTGCACTGGGACTCGATTCTCCTCAATGGCCTTCACACTGGGACTCGATTCCCCTCACTGACCTCCGCACTGGGACTCGATTCCCCTCACTGGCTTCTGCACTGTAACTCGATTCCCCTCACTGGCTTCTGCACTGGAACTCGATTCCCCTCACTGGCCTCTGCTCTGGAACTTGGTTCTCCTCACTGGCCTCCGCACTGGGACTCGATTCCCCACACTGACCTCCGCACTGGGACTCGATTCCCCTCACTGGCCTCCGCACTGGGACTCGATTCCCCTCACTGGCCTCTGCACTGGGACTCGATTCCCCTCCCTGGCCTCTGCACTGGTACTCGATTCCCCTCACTGGCCTCTGCACTGGTACTCGATTCCCCTCACTGGCCTCCCCACTGGGACTCGATTCCCCTCACTGGCTTCTGCACTGGGACTCGATTCCCCTCACTGGCCTCCGCACTGGGACCCGATTCCCTTCACTGGCTTCTGCACTGGGACTCGATTCCCCTCACTGGCCTCTGCACTGGTACTCGATTCCCCTCACTGGCTTCTGCACTGGGACTCGATTCCCCTCACTGGCCTCCGCACTGGGACCCGATTCCCTTCACTGGCCTCCGAACTGGGACTCGATTCCCCTCACTGGCCTCCGCACTGGGACTCAATTCCCCTCACTGGCCTCTGCACTGGGACTCGATTCCCCTCACTGGCCTCTGCACAGGGACTCGATTCCCCTCACTGGCCTCTGCTCTGGAACTTGGTTCTCCTCACTGGCCTCCGCACTGGGACTCGATTCCCCACACTGACCTCCGCACTGGGACTCGATTCCCCTCACTGGCCTCCGCACTGGGACTCGATTCCCCTCACTGGCCTCTGCACTGGGACTCGTTTCCCCTCCCTGGCCTCTGCACTGGTACTCGATTCCCCTCACTGGCCTCTGCACTGGTACTCGATTCCCCTCACTGGCCTCCCCACTGGGACTCGATTCCCCTCACTGGCCTCTGCACTGGGACTCGATTCCCTTCACTGGCCTCTGCACTGGTACTCGATTCCCCTCACTGGCCTCTGCACAGGGACTCGATTCCCCTCACTGGCCTCTGCTCTGGAACTTGGTTCTCCTCACTGGCCTCCGCACTGGGACTCGATTCCCCACACTGACCTCCGCACTGGGACTCGATTCCCCTCACTGGCCTCCGCACTGGGACTCGATTCCCCTCACTGGCCTCTGCACTGGGACTCGTTTCCCCTCCCTGGCCTCTGCACTGGTACTCGATTCCCCTCACTGGCCTCTGCACTGGTACTCGATTCCCCTCACTGGCCTCCCCACTGGGACTCGATTCCCCTCACTGGCCTCTGCACTGGTACTCGATTCCCCTCACTGGCCTCCCCACTGGGACTCGATTGCCCTCACTGGCTTCTGCACTGGGACTCAATTCCCCTCACTGGCCTCCGCACTGGGACCCGATTCCCTTCACTGGCCTCCGCAATGGGACTCGATTCCCCTCACTGGCCTCCGCACTGGGACTCGATTCCCCTCACTGGCCTCTGCACTGGGACTCGATTCCCCTCACTGGCCTCTGCACAGGGACTCGATTCCCCTCACTGACCTCTGCACTGGGACTCGATTCCCCTCACTGGCCTCTGCACTGGGACTCGATTCCCTCACTGGCCTCTGCACTGGGACTCGATTCCCCTCACTGACCTCTGCACTGGGACTCGATTCCCCTCACTGGCCTCCGCACTCGGACACAATTCACCTCACTGGCCTCCGTACTGGGACTCGATTCCCCTCACTGGCCTCTGCACTGGGACTCGATTCCCCTCACTGGCCTCCCCACTGGGACTCGATTCCCCTCACTGGCTTCTGCACTGGGACTCGATTCCCCTCACTGGCCTCCGCACTGGGACCCGATTCCCTTCACTGGCCTCCGAACTGGGACTCGATTCCCCTCACTGGCCTCCGCACTGGGACTCGATTCCCCTCACTGGCCTCTGCACTGGGACTCGATTCCCCTCACTGGCCTCTGCACAGGGACTCGATTCCACTCACTGGCCTCCCCACTGGGACTCGATTCCCCTCACTGGCTTCTGCACTGGGACTCGATTCCCCTCACTGGCCTCTGCACTGGTACTCGATTCCCCTCACTGGCCTCCCCACTGGGACTCGATTCCCCTCACTGGCTTCTGCACTGGGAATCGATTCCCCTCACTGGCCTCCGCACTGGGACCCGATTCCCTTCACTGGCCTCCGCACTGGGACTCGATTCCCCTCACTGGCCTCCGCACTGGGACTCGATTCCCCTCACTGGCCTCTGCACAGGGACTCGATTCCCCTCACTGGCCTCTGCACTGGGACTCGATTCCCCTCACTGGCCTCTGCACTGGGACTCGATTCCCTCACTGGCCTCTGCACTGGGACTCGATTCCCCTCACTGACCTCTGCACTGGGACTCGATTCCCCTCACTGGCCTCCGCACTCGGACACAATTCCCCTCACTGGCCTCCGTACTGGGACTCGATTCCCCTCACTGGCCTCTGCACTGGGACTCGATTCCCCTCACTGGCCTCCGCACTGGGACTCAATTCCCCTCACTGGCTCTGCACTGGGACTCGATTCCCCTCACTGGCCACCGCACTGGGACTCGATTCCCCAAACTGACCTCCGCACTGGGACTCGATTTCGCTCACTGGCCTCTGCACTGGGACTCGATTCCCCTCACTGACCTCCGCACTGGGACTCGATTCCCCACACTGACCTCCGCACTTGGACTCGATTCCGCTCACTGGCCTCCGCACTGGGACTCGATTCCCCTCACTAGCCTCCGCACTGGGACTCAATTCCCCTCACTGGCCTCCGCACTGGGACTCGATTCCGCTCACTGGCCTCCGCACTGGGACCCGATTCCCTTCACTCGCCTCCGCACTGGGACTTGATTCCCCTCACTGGCCTCTGCACTGGAACTTGATTCCCCTCACTGGCCTCTGCACTGGGACTCAATTCCCCTCAATGGCCTTCACACTGGGACTCGATTCCCCTCACTGGCCTCCACACTGGGACTTGATTCCCCACACTGACGTCCACACTGGAACTTGATTCCCCTCACTGGCCTCTGCACCAGGACTCGATTCCCCTCACTGGCCTTCACACTGGGACTCGATTCCCCTCACTGGCCTCCACACTGGGACTTGATTCCCCACACTGACGTCCACACTGGAACTTGATTCCCCTCACTGGCCTCTGCACCAGGATTCGATTCCCCTCACTGGCCTCTGCACTGGAACTTGATTCCCCTCACTGGCTTCTGCACTGGGACTCGATTCCCCTCACTGGCCTCCGCACTGGGACTTGATTCCCCACACTGACCTCTGCACTTGGACTCGATTCCGCTCACTGGCCTCCGCACTGGGACTCGATTCCGCTCACTGGCCTCCGCACTGGGACTCGATTCCCCTCACTGACCTCTGCACTGTGACTCGATTCCCCTCACTGGCCTCCGCACTGGGACTCGATTCTCCTCACTGACCTCCGCACTGGGACTCGATTCCCCTCACTGACCTCCGCACTGGGACTCGATTCCCCTCACTGGCCTCCGCACTTGGACTCGATTCCCCTCACTGGCCTCCGCACTGGGACTCGATTCCCCTCACTGGCCTCTGCACTGGGACTCGATTCCCCTCACTGACCTCCGCACTGGGACTCGATTCCCCACACTGACCTCCGCACTTGGACTCGATTCCGCTCACTGGCCTCCGCACTGGGACTCGATTCCCCTCACTAGCCTCCGCACTGGGACTCAATTCCCCTCACTGGCCTCCGCACTGGGACTCGATTCCGCTCACTGGCCTCCGCACTGGGACCCGATTCCCTTCACTCGCCTCCGCACTGGGACTTGATTCCCCTCACTGGCCTCTGCACTGGAACTTGATTCCCCTCACTGGCCTCTGCACTGGGACTCAATTCCCCTCAATGGCCTTCACACTGGGACTCGATTCCCCTCACTGGCCTCCACACTGGGACTTGATTCCCCACACTGACGTCCACACTGGAACTTGATTCCCCTCACTGGCCTCTGCACCAGGACTCGATTCCCCTCACTGGCCTCTGCACTGGGACTCGATTCCCCTCACTGGCCTCTGCACTGGGACTCGATTCCCCTCACTGGCCTCTGCACTGGGACTCGATTCCCTCACTGGCCTCTGCACTGGGACTCGATTCCCCTCACTGACCTCTGCACTGGGACTCGATTCCCCTCACTGGCCTCCGCACTCGGACACAATTCCCCTCACTGGCCTCCGTACTGGGACTCGATTGCCCTCACTGGCCTCTGCACTGGGACTCAATTCCCCTCACTGGCCTCTGCACTGGGACTCAATTCCCCTCAATGGCCTTCACACTGGGACTCGATTCCCCTCACTGGCCTCCACACTGGGACTTGATTCCCCACACTGACGTCCACACTGGAACTTGATTCCCCTCACTGGCCTCTGCACCAGGATTCGATTCCCCTCACTGGCCTCTGCACTGGAACTTGATTCCCCTCACTGGCTTCTGCACTGGGACTCGATTCCCCTCACTGGCCTCCGCACTGGGACTTGATTCCCCACACTGACCTCTGCACTTGGACTCGATTCCGCTCACTGGCCTCCGCACTGGGACTCAATTCCCCTCACTGACCTCTGCACTGGGACTCGATTCCCCTCACTGACCTCTGCACTGGGACTCGATTCCCCTCAATGGCCTCTGCACTGGGACACGATTCCCCTCACTGGCCTCTGCACCAGGACTTGTTTCCCCTCACTGGCCTCCGCACTGGGACCCAATTCCCCTCACTGGCCTCTGCACTGGGACTCGATTCTCCTCAATGGCCTTCACACTGGGACTCGATTCCCCTCACTGGCCTCTGCACTGGGACTCGATTCCCCTCAATGGCCTTCACACTGGGACTCGATTCCCAACACTGACCTCCGCACTGGGACTCAATTCCCCTCACTGGCCTCCGCACTGGGACTCGATTCCCAACACTGACCTCCGCACTGGGACTCGATTCCCCTCACTGGCCTCCGCACTGGGACTCGATTCCCCTCACTGGCCTCTGCACTGGGACTCGATTCCCCTCACTGGCCTCTGCACTGGTACTCGATTCCCCTCACTGGCCTCCCCACTGGGACTCGATTCCCCTCACTGGCTTCTGCACTGGGACTCGATTCCCCTCACTGGCCTCTGCACTGGGTCTCGAATCCCCTCACTGGCCTCCCCACTGGGACTCGATTCCCCTCACTGGCTTCTGCACTGGGACTCGATTCCCCTCACTGGCCTCCGCACTGGGACCCGATTCCCTTCACTGGCCTCCGCACTGGGACTCGATTCCCCTCACTGGCCTCCGCACTGGGACTCGATTGCCCTCACTGGCCTCTGCACTGGGACTCAATTCCCCTCACTGGCCTCTGCACTGGGACTCAATTCCCCTCAATGGCCTCCGCACTGGGACCCGATTCCCTTCACTCGCCTCCGCACTGGGACTTGATTCCCCTCACTGGCCTCTGCACTGGAACTTGATTCCCCTCACTGGCCTCTGCACTGGGACTCGATTCTCCTCACTGGCCTCTGCACTGGTACTCGATTCCCCTCACTGGCCTCCCCACTGGGACTCGATTCCCCTCACTGGCTTCTGCACTGGGACTCGATTCCCCTCACTGGCCTCTGCACTGGGTCTCGAATCCCCTCACTGGCCTCCCCACTGGGACTCGATTCCCCTCACTGGCTTCTGCACTGGGACTCGATTCCCCTCACTGGCCTCTGCACTGGGACTCAATTCCCCTCAATGGCCTTCACACTGGGACTCGATTCCCCTCACTGGCCTCCACACTGGGACTTGATTCCCCACACTGACGTCCACACTGGAACTTGATTCCCCTCACTGGCCTCTGCACCAGGATTCGATTCCCCTCACTGGCCTCTGCACTGGAACTCGATTCCCCTCACTGGCCTCCGCACTCGGACACAATTCCCCTCACTGGCCTCCGTACTGGGACTCAATTCCCCTCAATGGCCTCCGCACTGGGACCCGATTCCCTTCACTCGCCTCCGCACTGGGACCCAATTCCCCTCACTGGCCTCTGCACTGGGACTCGATTCTCCTCAATGGCCTTCACACTGGGACTCGATTCCCCTCACTGGCCTCTGCACTGGGACTCGATTCCCCTCAATGGCCTTCACACTGGGACTCGATTCCCCTAACTGACCTCCGCAGTGGGACTCAATTCCCCTCACTGGCCTCCGCACTGGGACTCGATTCCCAACACTGACCTCCGCACTGGGACTCGATTCCCCTCACTGGCCTCCCCACTGGGACTCGATTCCCCTCACTGGCCTCTGCACTGGGACTCGATTCCCCTCACTGGCCTCTGCACTGGTACTCGATTCCCCTCACTGGCCTCCCCACTGGGACTCGATTCCCCTCACTGGCTTCTGCACTGGGACTCGATTCCCCTCACTGGCCTCTGCACTGGGTCTCGAATCCCCTCACTGGCCTCCCCACTGGGACTCGATTCCCCTCACTGGCTTCTGCACTGGGACTCGATTCCCCTCACTGGCCTCCGCACTGGGACCCGATTCCCTTCACTGGCCTCCGCACTGGGACTCGATTCCCCTCACTGACCTCCGCACTGGGACTCGATTGCCCTCACTGGCCTCTGCACTGGGACTCAATTCCCCTCACTGGCCTCTGCACTGGGACTCAATTCCCCTCAATGGCTTCCGCACTGGGACCCGATTCCCTTCACTCGCCTCCGCACTGGGACTTGATTCCCCTCACTGGCCTCTGCACTGGAACTTGATTCCCCTCACTGGCCTCTGCACTTGGACTCAATTCCCCTCAATGGCCTTCACACTGGGACTCGATTCCCCTCACTGGCCTCCACACTGGGACTTGATTCCCCACACTGACGTCCACACTGGAACTTGATTCCCCTCACTGGCCTCTGCACCAGGACTCGATTCCCCTCACTGGCCTCTGCACTGGGACTCGATTCCCCTCACTGGCCTCTGCACTGGGACTCGATTCCCCTCACTGGCCTCTGCACTGGGACTCGATTCCCTCACTGGCCTCTGCACTGGGACTCGATTCCCCTCACTGACCTCTGCACTGGGACTCGATTCCCCTCACTGGCCTCCGCACTCGGACACAATTCCCCTCACTGGCCTCCGTACTGGGACTCGATTGCCCTCACTGGCCTCTGCACTGGGACTCAATTCCCCTCACTGGCCTCTGCACTGGGACTCAATTCCCCTCAATGGCCTTCACACTGGGACTCGATTCCCCTCACTGGCCTCCACACTGGGACTTGATTCCCCACACTGACGTCCACACTGGAACTTGATTCCCCTCACTGGCCTCTGCACCAGGATTCGATTCCCCTCACTGGCCTCTGCACTGGAACTTGATTCCCCTCACTGGCTTCTGCACTGGGACTCGATTCCCCTCACTGGCCTCCGCACTGGGACTTGATTCCCCACACTGACCTCTGCACTTGGACTCGATTCCGCTCACTGGCCTCCGCACTGGGACTCAATTCCACTCACTGACCTCTGCACTGGGACTCGATTCCCCTCAATGGCCTCCGCACTGGGACTCAATTCCCCTCACTGGTCTCCGCACTGGGACTCGATTCCCCTCACTGGCCTCTGCACCAGGACTTGTTTCCCCTCACTGGCCTCCGCACTGGGACCCAATTCCCCTCACTGGCCTCTGCACTGGGACTCGATTCTCCTCAATGGCCTTCACACTGGGACTCGATTCCCCTCACTGACCTCCGCACTGGGACTCGATTCCCCTCACTGGCTTCTGCACTGTAACTCGATTCCCCTCACTGGCTTCTGCACTGGAACTCGATTCCCCTCACTGGCCTCTGCTCTGGAACTTGGTTCTCCTCACTGGCCTCTGCACTGGGACTCGATACCCCTCACTGGCCTCTGCACTGGGACTCGATTCCCCTCACTGACCTCCGCACTTGGACTCGATTCCCCTCACTGGCTTCTGCACTGGGACTCAATTCCGCTCACTGGCCTCCACACTTGGACTTGATTCCCCACATTGACCTCCGCAGTGGGACTCGATTCCCCTCACTGGCCTCTGCACTGGGACTCGATTCCCCTCACTGACCTCCGCACTGGGACTCGATTCCCCTCACTGGCTTCTGCACTGGAACTCGATTCCCCTCACTGGCCTCTGCACTGGAACTTGATTCCCCTCACTGGCCTCTGCACTGGGACTCGATTCCCCTCACTGACCTCCGCACTTGGACTCGATTCCCCTCACTGACCTCCGCACTTGGACTCGATTCCCCTCACTGGCTTCTGCACTGGGACTCAATTCCGCTCACTGGCCTCCACACTTGGACTTGATTCCCCACATTGACCTCCGCAGTGGGACTCGATTCCCCTCACTGGCCTCTGCACTGGGACTCGATTCCCCTCACTGACCTCCGCACTGGGACTCGATTCCCCTCACTGGCTTCTGCACTGGAACTCGATTCCCCTCACTGGCCTCTGCACTGGAACTTGATTCCCCTCACTGGCCTCTGCACTGGGACTCGATTCCCCTCACTGACCTCCGCACTTGGACTCGATTCCCCTCACTGACCTCCGCACTGGGACTCGATTCCCCTCACTGGCTTCTGCACTGGAACTCGATTCCCCTCACTGGCCTCTGCACTGGAACTTGATTCCCCTCACTGGCCTCTGCACTGGGACTCGATTCCCCTCACTGACCTCCGCACTGGGACTCGATTCCCCACACTGACCTCCGCACTGGGACTCGATTCCCCTCACTGGCCTCCGCACTGGGACTCGATTCCCCTCACTGGCCTCTGCACTGGGACTCGTTTCCCCTCCCTGGCCTCTGCACTGGTACTCGATTCCCCTCACTGGCCTCTGCACTGGTACTCGATTCCCCTCACTGGCCTCCCCACTGGGACTCGATTCCCCTCACTGGCCTCTGCACTGGTACTCGATTCCCCTCACTGGCCTCCCCACTGGGACTCGATTGCCCTCACTGGCTTCTGCACTGGGACTCAATTCCCCTCACTGGCCTCCGCACTGGGACCCGATTCCCTTCACTGGCCTCCGCAATGGGACTCAATTCCCCTCACTGGTCTCCGCACTGGGACTCGATTCCCCTCACTGGCCTCTGCACCAGGACTTGTTTCCCCTCACTGGCCTCCGCACTGGGACCCAATTCCCCTCACTGGCCTCTGCACTGGGACTCGATTCTCCTCAATGGCCTTCACACTGGGACTCGATTCCCCTCACTGACCTCCGCACTGGGACTCGATTCCCCTCACTGGCTTCTGCACTGTAACTCGATTCCCCTCACTGGCTTCTGCACTGGAACTCGATTCCCCTCACTGGCCTCTGCACTGGGACTCGATTCCCCTCACTGGCCTCTGCACTGGGACTCGATTCCCTCACTGGCCTCTGCACTGGGACTCGATTCCCCTCACTGACCTCTGCACTGGGACTCGATTCCCCTCACTGACCTCCGCACTGGGACTCGATTCCCCTCACTGGCCTCTGCACCAGGACTTGTTTCCCCTCACTGGCCTCCGCACTGGGACCCAATTCCCCTCACTGGCCTCTGCACTGGGACTCGATTCTCCTCACTGGCCTCTGCACTGGTACTCGATTCCCCTCACTGGCCTCCCCACTGGGACTCGATTCCCCTCACTGGCTTCTGCACTGGGACTCGATTCCCCTCACTGGCCTCTGCACTGGGTCTCGAATCCCCTCACTGGCCTCCCCACTGGGACTCGATTCCCCTCACTGGCCTCTGCACTGGGACTCGATTCTCCTCACTGGCCTCTGCACTGGTACTCGATTCCCCTCACTGGCCTCCCCACTGGGACTCGATTCCCCTCACTGGCTTCTGCACTGGGACTCGATTCCCCTCACTGGCCTCTGCACTGGGTCTCGAATCCCCTCACTGGCCTCCCCACTGGGACTCGATTCCCCTCACTGGCTTCTGCACTGGGACTCGATTCCCCTCACTGGCCTCCGCACTGGGACCCGATTCCCTTCACTGGCCTCCGCACTGGGACTCGATTCCCCTCACTGGCCTCCGCACTGGGACTCGATTGCCCTCACTGGCCTCTGCACTGGGACTCAATTCCCCTCACTGGCCTCTGCACTGGGACTCAATTCCCCTCAATGGCCTTCACACTGGGACTCGATTCCCCTCACTGGCCTCCACACTGGGACTTGATTCCCCACACTGACGTCCACACTGGAACTTGATTCCCCTCACTGGCCTCTGCACCAGGATTCGATTCCCCTCACTGGCCTCTGCACTGGAACTTGATTCCCCTCACTGGCTTCTGCACTGGGACTCGATTCCCCTCACTGGCCTCTGCACTGGAACTTGATTCCCCTCACTGGCCTCTGCACTGGGACTCGATTCCCCTCACTGACCTCCGCACTGGGACTCGATTCCCCTCACTGGCCTCTGCACCAGGACTTGTTTCCCCTCACTGGCCTCCGCACTGGGACCCAATTCCCCTCACTGGCCTCTGCACTGGGACTCGATTCTCCTCAATGGCCTTCACACTGGGACTCGATTCCCCTCACTGGCCTCTGCACTGGGACTCGATTCCCCTCAATGGCCTTCACACTGGGACTCGATTCCCCTAAGTGACCTCCGCAGTGGGACTCAATTCCCCTCACTGGCCTCCGCACTGGGACTCGATTCCCAACACTGACCTCCGCACTGGGACTCGATTCCCCTCACTGGCCTCCGCACTGGGACTCGATTCCCCTCACTGGCCTCTGCACTGGGACTCGATTCCCCTCACTGGCCTCTGCACTGGTACTCGATTCCCCTCACTGGCCTCCCCACTGGGACTCGATTCCCCTCACTGGCTTCTGCACTGGGACTCGATTCCCCTCACTGGCCTCTGCACTGGGTCTCGAATCCCCTCACTGGCCTCCCCACTGGGACTCGATTCCCCTCACTGGCTTCTGCACTGGGACTCGATTCCCCTCACTGGCCTCCGCACTCGGACACAATTCCCCTCACTGGCCTCCGTACTGGGACTCGATTGCCCTCACTGGCCTCTGCACTGGGACTCAATTCCCCTCACTGGCCTCTGCACTGGGACTCAATTCCCCTCAATGGCCTTCACACTGGGACTCGATTCCCCTCACTGGCCTCCACACTGGGACTTGATTCCCCACACTGACGTCCACACTGGAACTTGATTCCCCTCACTGGCCTCTGCACCAGGATTCGATTCCCCTCACTGGCCTCTGCACTGGAACTTGATTCCCCTCACTGGCTTCTGCACTGGGACTCGATTCCCCTCACTGGCCTCCGCACTGGGACTTGATTCCCCACACTGACCTCTGCACTTGGACTCGATTCCGCTCACTGGCCTCCGCACTGGGACTCAATTCCCCTCACTGACCTCTGCACTGGGACTCGATTCCCCTCAATGGCCTCTGCACTGGGACTCGATTCCCCTCACTGGCCTCTGCACCAGGACTTGTTTCCCCTCACTGGCCTCCGCACTGGGACCCAATTCCCCTCACTGGCCTCTGCACTGGGACTCGATTCTCCTCAATGGCCTTCACACTGGGACTCGATTCCCCTCACTGGCCTCTGCACTGGGACTCGATTCCCCTCAATGGCCTTCACACTGGGACTCGATTCCCCTAACTGACCTCCGCAGTGGGACTCAATTCCCCTCACTGGCCTCCGCACTGGGACTCGATTCCCAACACTGACCTCCGCACTGGGACTCGATTCCCCTCACTGGCCTCCGCACTGGGACTCGATTCCCCTCACTGGCCTCTGCACTGGGACTCGATTCCCCTCACTGGCCTCTGCACTGGTACTCGATTCCCCTCACTGGCCTCCCCACTGGGACTCGATTCCCCTCACTGGCTTCTGCACTGGGACTCGATTCCCCTCACTGGCCTCTGCACTGGGTCTCGAATCCCCTCACTGGCCTCCCCACTGGGACTCGATTCCCCTCACTGGCTTCTGCACTGGGACTCGATTCCCCTCACTGGCCTCCGCACTGGGACCCGATTCCCTTCACTGGCCTCCGCACTGGGACTCGATTCCCCTCACTGGCCTCCGCACTGGGACTCGATTGCCCTCACTGGCCTCTGCACTGGGACCCAATTCCCCTCACTGGCCTCTGCACTGGGACTCGATTCTCCTCAATGGCCTTCACACTGGGACTCGATTCCCCTCACTGGCCTCTGCACTGGGACTCGATTCCCCTCAATGGCCTTCACACTGGGACTCGATTCCCCTAACTGACCTCCGCAGTGGGACTCAATTCCCCTCACTGGCCTCCGCACTGGGACTCGATTCCCAACACTGACCTCCGCACTGGGACTCGATTCCCCTCAATGGCCTCCGCACTGGGACTCGATTCCCCTCACTGGCCTCTGCACCAGGACTTGTTTCCCCTCACTGGCCTCCGCACTGGGACCCAATTCCCCTAACTGGCCTCTGCACTGGGACTCGATTCTCCTCAATGGCCTTCACACTGGGACTCGATTCCCCTCACTGACCTCCGCACTGGGACTCGATTCCCCTCACTGGCTTCTGCACTGTAACTCGATTCCCCTCACTGGCTTCTGCACTGGAACTCGATTCCCCTCACTGGCCTCTGCTCTGGAACTTGGTTCTCCTCACTGGCCTCTGCACTGGGACTCGATACCCCTCACTGGCCTCTGCACTGGGACTCGATTCCCCTCACTGACCTCCGCACTTGGACTCGATTCCCCTCACTGGCTTCTGCACTGGGACTCAATTCCGCTCACTGGCCTCCACACTTGGACTTGATTCCCCACATTGACCTCCGCAGTGGGACTCGATTCCCCTCACTGGCCTCTGCACTGGGACTCGATTCCCCTCACTGACCTCCGCACTGGGACTCGATTCCCCTCACTGGCTTCTGCACTGGAACTCGATTCCCCTCACTGGCCTCTGCACTGGAACTTGATTCCCCTCACTGGCCTCTGCACTGGGACTCGATTCCCCTCACTGACCTCCGCACTTGGACTCGATTCCCCTCACTGACCTCCGCACTTGGACTCGATTCCCCTCACTGGCTTCTGCACTGGGACTCAATTCCGCTCACTGGCCTCCACACTTGGACTTGATTCCCCACATTGACCTCCGCAGTGGGACTCGATTCCCCTCACTGGCCTCTGCACTGGGACTCGATTCCCCTCACTGACCTCCGCACTGGGACTCGATTCCCCTCACTGGCTTCTGCACTGGAACTCGATTCCCCTCACTGGCCTCTGCACTGGAACTTGATTCCCCTCACTGGCCTCTGCACTGGGACTCGATTCCCCTCACTGACCTCCGCACTTGGACTCGATTCCCCTCACTGACCTCCGCACTGGGACTCGATTCCCCTCACTGGCTTCTGCACTGGAACTCGATTCCCCTCACTGGCCTCTGCACTGGAACTTGATTCCCCTCACTGGCCTCTGCACTGGGACTCGATTCCCCTCACTGACCTCCGCACTGGGACTCGATTCCCCACACTGACCTCCGCACTGGGACTCGATTCCCCTCACTGGCCTCCGCACTGGGACTCGATTCCCCTCACTGGCCTCTGCACTGGGACTCGTTTCCCCTCCCTGGCCTCTGCACTGGTACTCGATTCCCCTCACTGGCCTCTGCACTGGTACTCGATTCCCCTCACTGGCCTCCCCACTGGGACTCGATTCCCCTCACTGGCCTCTGCACTGGTACTCGATTCCCCTCACTGGCCTCCCCACTGGGACTCGATTGCCCTCACTGGCTTCTGCACTGGGACTCAATTCCCCTCACTGGCCTCCGCACTGGGACCCGATTCCCTTCACTGGCCTCCGCAATGGGACTCAATTCCCCTCACTGGTCTCCGCACTGGGACTCGATTCCCCTCACTGGCCTCTGCACCAGGACTTGTTTCCCCTCACTGGCCTCCGCACTGGGACCCAATTCCCCTCACTGGCCTCTGCACTGGGACTCGATTCTCCTCAATGGCCTTCACACTGGGACTCGATTCCCCTCACTGACCTCCGCACTGGGACTCGATTCCCCTCACTGGCTTCTGCACTGTAACTCGATTCCCCTCACTGGCTTCTGCACTGGAACTCGATTCCCCTCACTGGCCTCTGCACTGGGACTCGATTCCCCTCACTGGCCTCTGCACTGGGACTCGATTCCCTCACTGGCCTCTGCACTGGGACTCGATTCCCCTCACTGACCTCTGCACTGGGACTCGATTCCCCTCACTGACCTCCGCACTGGGACTCGATTCCCCTCACTGGCCTCTGCACCAGGACTTGTTTCCCCTCACTGGCCTCCGCACTGGGACCCAATTCCCCTCACTGGCCTCTGCACTGGGACTCGATTCTCCTCACTGGCCTCTGCACTGGTACTCGATTCCCCTCACTGGCCTCCCCACTGGGACTCGATTCCCCTCACTGGCTTCTGCACTGGGACTCGATTCCCCTCACTGGCCTCTGCACTGGGTCTCGAATCCCCTCACTGGCCTCCCCACTGGGACTCGATTCCCCTCACTGGCCTCTGCACTGGGACTCGATTCTCCTCACTGGCCTCTGCACTGGTACTCGATTCCCCTCACTGGCCTCCCCACTGGGACTCGATTCCCCTCACTGGCTTCTGCACTGGGACTCGATTCCCCTCACTGGCCTCTGCACTGGGTCTCGAATCCCCTCACTGGCCTCCCCACTGGGACTCGATTCCCCTCACTGGCCTCTGCACTGGGTCTCGAATCCCCTCACTGGCCTCCCCACTGGGACTCGATTCCCCTCACTGGCTTCTGCACTGGGACTCGATTCCCCTCACTGGCCTCCGCACTGGGACCCGATTCCCTTCACTGGCCTCCGCACTGGGACTCGATTCCCCTCACTGGCCTCCGCACTGGGACTCGATTGCCCTCACTGGCCTCTGCACTGGGACTCAATTCCCCTCACTGGCCTCTGCACTGGGACTCAATTCCCCTCAATGGCCTTCACACTGGGACTCGATTCCCCTCACTGGCCTCCACACTGGGACTTGATTCACCACACTGACGTCCACACTGGAACTTGATTCCCCTCACTGGCCTCTGCACCAGGATTCGATTCCCCTCACTGGCCTCTGCACTGGAACTTGATTCCCCTCACTGGCTTCTGCACTGGGACTCGATTCCCCTCACTGGCCTCTGCACTGGAACTTGATTCCCCTCACTGGCCTCTGCACTGGGACTCGATTCCCCTCACTGACCTCCGCACTGGGACTCGATTCCCCTCACTGGCCTCTGCACCAGGACTTGTTTCCCCTCACTGGCCTCCGCACTGGGACCCAATTCCCCTCACTGGCCTCTGCACTGGGACTCGATTCTCCTCAATGGCCTTCACACTGGGACTCGATTCCCCTCACTGGCCTCTGCACTGGGACTCGATTCCCCTCAATGGCCTTCACACTGGGACTCGATTCCCCTAAGTGACCTCCGCAGTGGGACTCAATTCCCCTCACTGGCCTCCGCACTGGGACTCGATTCCCAACACTGACCTCCGCACTGGGACTCGATTCCCCTCACTGGCCTCCGCACTGGGACTCGATTCCCCTCACTGGCCTCTGCACTGGGACTCGATTCCCCTCACTGGCCTCTGCACTGGTACTCGATTCCCCTCACTGGCCTCCCCACTGGGACTCGATTCCCCTCACTGGCTTCTGCACTGGGACTCGATTCCCCTCACTGGCCTCTGCACTGGGTCTCGAATCCCCTCACTGGCCTCCCCACTGGGACTCGATTCCCCTCACTGGCTTCTGCACTGGGACTCGATTCCCCTCACTGGCCTCCGCACTCGGACACAATTCCCCTCACTGGCCTCCGTACTGGGACTCGATTGCCCTCACTGGCCTCTGCACTGGGACTCAATTCCCCTCACTGGCCTCTGCACTGGGACTCAATTCCCCTCAATGGCCTTCACACTGGGACTCGATTCCCCTCACTGGCCTCCACACTGGGACTTGATTCCCCACACTGACGTCCACACTGGAACTTGATTCCCCTCACTGGCCTCTGCACCAGGATTCGATTCCCCTCACTGGCCTCTGCACTGGAACTTGATTCCCCTCACTGGCTTCTGCACTGGGACTCGATTCCCCTCACTGGCCTCCGCACTGGGACTTGATTCCCCACACTGACCTCTGCACTTGGACTCGATTCCGCTCACTGGCCTCCGCACTGGGACTCAATTCCCCTCACTGACCTCTGCACTGGGACTCGATTCCCCTCAATGGCCTCTGCACTGGGACTCGATTCCCCTCACTGGCCTCTGCACCAGGACTTGTTTCCCCTCACTGGCCTCCGCACTGGGACCCAATTCCCCTCACTGGCCTCTGCACTGGGACTCGATTCTCCTCAATGGCCTTCACACTGGGACTCGATTCCCCTCACTGGCCTCTGCACTGGGACTCGATTCCCCTCAATGGCCTTCACACTGGGACTCGATTCCCCTAACTGACCTCCGCAGTGGGACTCAATTCCCCTCACTGGCCTCCGCACTGGGACTCGATTCCCAACACTGACCTCCGCACTGGGACTCGATTCCCCTCACTGGCCTCCGCACTGGGACTCGATTCCCCTCACTGGCCTCTGCACTGGGACTCGATTCCCCTCACTGGCCTCTGCACTGGTACTCGATTCCCCTCACTGGCCTCCCCACTGGGACTCGATTCCCCTCACTGGCTTCTGCACTGGGACTCGATTCCCCTCACTGGCCTCTGCACTGGGTCTCGAATCCCCTCACTGGCCTCCCCACTGGGACTCGATTCCCCTCACTGGCTTCTGCACTGGGACTCGATTCCCCTCACTGGCCTCCGCACTGGGACCCGATTCCCTTCACTGGCCTCCGCACTGGGACTCGATTCCCCTCACTGGCCTCCGCACTGGGACTCGATTGCCCTCACTGGCCTCTGCACTGGGACCCAATTCCCCTCACTGGCCTCTGCACTGGGACTCGATTCTCCTCAATGGCCTTCACACTGGGACTCGATTCCCCTCACTGGCCTCTGCACTGGGACTCGATTCCCCTCAATGGCCTTCACACTGGGACTCGATTCCCCTAACTGACCTCCGCAGTGGGACTCAATTCCCCTCACTGGCCTCCGCACTGGGACTCGATTCCCAACACTGACCTCCGCACTGGGACTCGATTCCCCTCAATGGCCTCCGCACTGGGACTCGATTCCCCTCACTGGCCTCTGCACCAGGACTTGTTTCCCCTCACTGGCCTCCGCACTGGAACTTGATTCCCCTCACTGGCCTCTGCACTGGGACTCGATTCCCCTCACTGACCTCCGCACTTGGACTCGATTCCCCTCACTGACCTCCGCACTGGGACTCGATTCCCCTCACTGGCTTCTGCACTGGAACTCGATTCCCCTCACTGGCCTCTGCACTGGAACTTGATTCCCCTCACTGGCCTCTGCACTGGGACTCGATTCCCCTCACTGACCTCCGCACTGGGACTCGATTCCCCACACTGACCTCCGCACTGGGACTCGATTCCCCTCACTGGCCTCCGCACTGGGACTCGATTCCCCTCACTGGCCTCTGCACTGGGACTCGTTTCCCCTCCCTGGCCTCTGCACTGGTACTCGATTCCCCTCACTGGCCTCTGCACTGGTACTCGATTCCCCTCACTGGCCTCCCCACTGGGACTCGATTCCCCTCACTGGCCTCTGCACTGGTACTCGATTCCCCTCACTGGCCTCCCCACTGGGACTCGATTGCCCTCACTGGCTTCTGCACTGGGACTCAATTCCCCTCACTGGCCTCCGCACTGGGACCCGATTCCCTTCACTGGCCTCCGCAATGGGACTCAATTCCCCTCACTGGTCTCCGCACTGGGACTCGATTCCCCTCACTGGCCTCTGCACCAGGACTTGTTTCCCCTCACTGGCCTCCGCACTGGGACCCAATTCCCCTCACTGGCCTCTGCACTGGGACTCGATTCTCCTCAATGGCCTTCACACTGGGACTCGATTCCCCTCACTGACCTCCGCACTGGGACTCGATTCCCCTCACTGGCTTCTGCACTGTAACTCGATTCCCCTCACTGGCTTCTGCACTGGAACTCGATTCCCCTCACTGGCCTCTGCACTGGGACTCGATTCCCCTCACTGGCCTCTGCACTGGGACTCGATTCCCTCACTGGCCTCTGCACTGGGACTCGATTCCCCTCACTGACCTCTGCACTGGGACTCGATTCCCCTCACTGACCTCCGCACTGGGACTCGATTCCCCTCACTGGCCTCTGCACCAGGACTTGTTTCCCCTCACTGGCCTCCGCACTGGGACCCAATTCCCCTCACTGGCCTCTGCACTGGGACTCGATTCTCCTCACTGGCCTCTGCACTGGTACTCGATTCCCCTCACTGGCCTCCCCACTGGGACTCGATTCCCCTCACTGGCTTCTGCACTGGGACTCGATTCCCCTCACTGGCCTCTGCACTGGGTCTCGAATCCCCTCACTGGCCTCCCCACTGGGACTCGATTCCCCTCACTGGCCTCTGCACTGGGACTCGATTCTCCTCACTGGCCTCTGCACTGGTACTCGATTCCCCTCACTGGCCTCCCCACTGGGACTCGATTCCCCTCACTGGCTTCTGCACTGGGACTCGATTCCCCTCACTGGCCTCTGCACTGGGTCTCGAATCCCCTCACTGGCCTCCCCACTGGGACTCGATTCCCCTCACT
The DNA here is from genome assembly GCF_047496795.1 of Chiloscyllium punctatum. Classification (NCBI taxonomy): domain Eukaryota; kingdom Metazoa; phylum Chordata; class Chondrichthyes; order Orectolobiformes; family Hemiscylliidae; genus Chiloscyllium; species Chiloscyllium punctatum. The sequence goes on along the minus strand of NW_027309995.1, from coordinate 144,112 downwards.
GGCCTCTGCACTGGGTCTCGAATCCCCTCACTGGCCTCCCCACTGGGACTCGATTCCCCTCACTGGCTTCTGCACTGGGACTCGATTCCCCTCACTGGCCTCCGCACTGGGACCCGATTCCCTTCACTGGCCTCCGCACTGGGACTCGATTCCCCTCACTGGCCTCCGCACTGGGACTCGATTGCCCTCACTGGCCTCTGCACTGGGACTCAATTCCCCTCACTGGCCTCTGCACTGGGACTCAATTCCCCTCAATGGCCTTCACACTGGGACTCGATTCCCCTCACTGGCCTCCACACTGGGACTTGATTCACCACACTGACGTCCACACTGGAACTTGATTCCCCTCACTGGCCTCTGCACCAGGATTCGATTCCCCTCACTGGCCTCTGCACTGGAACTTGATTCCCCTCACTGGCTTCTGCACTGGGACTCGATTCCCCTCACTGGCCTCTGCACTGGAACTTGATTCCCCTCACTGGCCTCTGCACTGGGACTCGATTCCCCTCACTGACCTCCGCACTGGGACTCGATTCCCCTCACTGGCCTCTGCACCAGGACTTGTTTCCCCTCACTGGCCTCCGCACTGGGACCCAATTCCCCTCACTGGCCTCTGCACTGGGACTCGATTCTCCTCAATGGCCTTCACACTGGGACTCGATTCCCCTCACTGGCCTCTGCACTGGGACTCGATTCCCCTCAATGGCCTTCACACTGGGACTCGATTCCCCTAAGTGACCTCCGCAGTGGGACTCAATTCCCCTCACTGGCCTCCGCACTGGGACTCGATTCCCAACACTGACCTCCGCACTGGGACTCGATTCCCCTCACTGGCCTCCGCACTGGGACTCGATTCCCCTCACTGGCCTCTGCACTGGGACTCGATTCCGCTCACTGGCCTCCGCACTGGGACTCAATTCCCCTCACTGGCCTCCCCACTGGGACTCGATTCCCCTCAATGGCCTCTGCACTGGGACTCGATTCCCCTCACTGGCCTCTGCACTGGGTCTCGAATCCCCTCACTGGCCTCCCCACTGGGACTCGATTCCCCTCACTGGCTTCTGCACTGGGACTCGATTCCCCTCACTGGCCTCCGCACTCGGACACAATTCCCCTCACTGGCCTCCGTACTGGGACTCGATTGCCCTCACTGGCCTCTGCACTGGGACTCAATTCCCCTCACTGGCCTCTGCACTGGGACTCAATTCCCCTCAATGGCCTTCACACTGGGACTCGATTCCCCTCACTGGCCTCCACACTGGGACTTGATTCCCCACACTGACGTCCACACTGGAACTTGATTCCCCTCACTGGCCTCTGCACCAGGATTCGATTCCCCTCACTGGCCTCTGCACTGGAACTTGATTCCCCTCACTGGCTTCTGCACTGGGACTCGATTCCCCTCACTGGCCTCCGCACTGGGACTTGATTCCCCACACTGACCTCTGCACTTGGACTCGATTCCGCTCACTGGCCTCCGCACTGGGACTCAATTCCCCTCACTGACCTCTGCACTGGGACTCGATTCCCCTCAATGGCCTCTGCACTGGGACTCGATTCCCCTCACTGGCCTCTGCACCAGGACTTGTTTCCCCTCACTGGCCTCCGCACTGGGACCCAATTCCCCTCACTGGCCTCTGCACTGGGACTCGATTCTCCTCAATGGCCTTCACACTGGGACTCGATTCCCCTCACTGGCCTCTGCACTGGGACTCGATTCCCCTCAATGGCCTTCACACTGGGACTCGATTCCCCTAACTGACCTCCGCAGTGGGACTCAATTCCCCTCACTGGCCTCCGCACTGGGACTCGATTCCCAACACTGACCTCCGCACTGGGACTCGATTCCCCTCACTGGCCTCCGCACTGGGACTCGATTCCCCTCACTGGCCTCTGCACTGGGACTCGATTCCCCTCACTGGCCTCTGCACTGGTACTCGATTCCCCTCACTGGCCTCCCCACTGGGACTCGATTCCCCTCACTGGCTTCTGCACTGGGACTCGATTCCCCTCACTGGCCTCTGCACTGGGTCTCGAATCCCCTCACTGGCCTCCCCACTGGGACTCGATTCCCCTCACTGGCTTCTGCACTGGGACTCGATTCCCCTCACTGGCCTCCGCACTGGGACCCGATTCCCTTCACTGGCCTCCGCACTGGGACTCGATTCCCCTCACTGGCCTCCGCACTGGGACTCGATTGCCCTCACTGGCCTCTGCACTGGGACTCAATTCCCCTCACTGGCCTCTGCACTGGGACTCGATTCCCCTCAATGGCCTCCGCACTGGGACCCGATTCCCTTCACTCGCCTCCGCACTGGGACTTGATTCCCCTCACTGGCCTCTGCACTGGAACTTGATTCCCCTCACTGGCCTCTGCACTGGGACTCAATTCCCCTCAATGGCCTTCACACTGGGACTCGATTCCCCTCACTGGCCTCCACACTGGGACTTGATTCCCCACACTGACGTCCACACTGGATCTTGATTCCCCTCACTGGCCCCTGCACCAGGACTCGATTCCCCTCACTGGCCTCTGCACTGGGACTCGATTCCCCTCACTGGCCTCTGCACTGGGACTCGATTCCCCTCACTGGCCTCTGCACTGGGACTCGATTCCCTCACTGGCCTCTGCACTGGGACTCGATTCCCCTCACTGACCTCTGCACTGGGACTCGATTCCCCTCACTGGCCTCCGCACTCGGACACAATTCCCCTCACTGGCCTCCGTACTGGGACTCGATTGCCCTCACTGGCCTCTGCACTGGGACTCAATTCCCCTCACTGGCCTCCGCACTGGGACCCAATTCCCCTCACTGGCCTCTGCACTGGGACTCGATTCTCCTCAATGGCCTTCACACTGGGACTCGATTCCCCTCACTGGCCTCTGCACTGGGACTCGATTCCCCTCAATGGCCTTCACACTGGGACTCGATTCCCCTAACTGACCTCCGCAGTGGGACTCAATTCCCCTCACTGGCCTCCGCACTGGGACTCGATTCCCAACACTGACCTCCGCACTGGGACTCGATTCCCCTCAATGGCCTCCGCACTGGGACTCGATTCCCCTCACTGGCCTCTGCACCAGGACTTGTTTCCCCTCACTGGCCTCCGCACTGGGACCCAATTCCCCTAACTGGCCTCTGCACTGGGACTCGATTCTCCTCAATGGCCTTCACACTGGGACTCGATTCCCCTCACTGACCTCCGCACTGGGACTCGATTCCCCTCACTGGCTTCTGCACTGTAACTCGATTCCCCTCACTGGCTTCTGCACTGGAACTCGATTCCCCTCACTGGCCTCTGCTCTGGAACTTGGTTCTCCTCACTGGCCTCTGCACTGGGACTCGATACCCCTCACTGGCCTCTGCACTGGGACTCGATTCCCCTCACTGACCTCCGCACTTGGACTCGATTCCCCTCACTGGCTTCTGCACTGGGACTCAATTCCGCTCACTGGCCTCCACACTTGGACTTGATTCCCCACATTGACCTCCGCAGTGGGACTCGATTCCCCTCACTGGCCTCTGCACTGGGACTCGATTCCCCTCACTGGCCTCTGCACTGGGACTCGATTCCCCTCACTGACCTCCGCACTGGGACTCGATTCCCCTCACTGGCTTCTGCACTGGGACTCAATTCCGCTCACTGGCCTCCACACTTGGACTTGATTCCCCACATTGACCTCCGCAGTGGGACTCGATTCCCCTCACTGGCCTCTGCACTGGGACTCGATTCCCCTCACTGACCTCCGCACTGGGACTCGATTCCCCTCACTGGCTTCTGCACTGGAACTCGATTCCCCTCACTGGCCTCTGCACTGGAACTTGATTCCCCTCACTGACCTCCGCACTTGGACTCGATTCCCCTCACTGACCTCCGCACTGGGACTCGATTCCCCTCACTGGCTTCTGCACTGGAACTCGATTCCCCTCACTGGCCTCTGCACTGGAACTTGATTCCCCTCACTGGCCTCTGCACTGGGACTCGATTCCCCTCACTGACCTCCGCACTGGGACTCGATTCCCCACACTGACCTCCGCACTGGGACTCGATTCCCCTCACTGGCCTCCGCACTGGGACTCGATTCCCCTCACTGGCCTCTGCACTGGGACTCGTTTCCCCTCCCTGGCCTCTGCACTGGTACTCGATTCCCCTCACTGGCCTCTGCACTGGTACTCGATTCCCCTCACTGGCCTCCCCACTGGGACTCGATTCCCCTCACTGGCCTCTGCACTGGTACTCGATTCCCCTCACTGGCCTCCCCACTGGGACTCGATTGCCCTCACTGGCTTCTGCACTGGGACTCAATTCCCCTCACTGGCCTCCGCACTGGGACCCGATTCCCTTCACTGGCTTCTGCACTGTAACTCGATTCCCCTCACTGGCTTCTGCACTGGAACTCGATTCCCCTCACTGGCCTCTGCACTGGGACTCGATTCCCCTCACTGGCCTCTGCACTGGGACTCGATTCCCTCACTGGCCTCTGCACTGGGACTCGATTCCCCTCACTGGCCTCTGCACTGGGACTCGATTCCCTCACTGGCCTCTGCACTGGGACTCGATTCCCCTCACTGACCTCTGCACTGGGACTCGATTCCCCTCACTGACCTCCGCACTGGGACTCGATTCCCCTCACTGGCCTCTGCACCAGGACTTGTTTCCCCTCACTGGCCTCCGCACTGGGACCCAATTCCCCTCACTGGCCTCTGCACTGGGACTCGATTCTCCTCACTGGCCTCTGCACTGGTACTCGATTCCCCTCACTGGCCTCCCCACTGGGACTCGATTCCCCTCACTGGCTTCTGCACTGGGACTCGATTCCCCTCACTGGCCTCTGCACTGGGTCTCGAATCCCCTCACTGGCCTCCCCACTGGGACTCGATTCCCCTCACTGGCCTCTGCACTGGGACTCGATTCTCCTCACTGGCCTCTGCACTGGTACTCGATTCCCCTCACTGGCCTCCCCACTGGGACTCGATTCCCCTCACTGGCTTCTGCACTGGGACTCGATTCCCCTCACTGGCCTCTGCACTGGGTCTCGAATCCCCTCACTGGCCTCCCCACTGGGACTCGATTCCCCTCACTGGCTTCTGCACTGGGACTCGATTCCCCTCACTGGCCTCCGCACTGGGACCCGATTCCCTTCACTGGCCTCCGCACTGGGACTCGATTCCCCTCACTGGCCTCCGCACTGGGACTCGATTGCCCTCACTGGCCTCTGCACTGGGACTCAATTCCCCTCACTGGCCTCTGCACTGGGACTCAATTCCCCTCAATGGCCTTCACACTGGGACTCGATTCCCCTCACTGGCCTCCACACTGGGACTTGATTCCCCACACTGACGTCCACACTGGAACTTGATTCCCCTCACTGGCCTCTGCACCAGGATTCGATTCCCCTCACTGGCCTCTGCACTGGAACTTGATTCCCCTCACTGGCTTCTGCACTGGGACTCGATTCCCCTCACTGGCCTCTGCACTGGAACTTGATTCCCCTCACTGGCCTCTGCACTGGGACTCGATTCCCCTCACTGACCTCCGCACTGGGACTCGATTCCCCTCACTGGCCTCTGCACCAGGACTTGTTTCCCCTCACTGGCCTCCGCACTGGGACCCAATTCCCCTCACTGGCCTCTGCACTGGGACTCGATTCTCCTCAATGGCCTTCACACTGGGACTCGATTCCCCTCACTGGCCTCTGCACTGGGACTCGATTCCCCTCAATGGCCTTCACACTGGGACTCGATTCCCCTAAGTGACCTCCGCAGTGGGACTCAATTCCCCTCACTGGCCTCCGCACTGGGACTCGATTCCCAACACTGACCTCCGCACTGGGACTCGATTCCCCTCACTGGCCTCCGCACTGGGACTCGATTCCCCTCACTGGCCTCTGCACTGGGACTCGATTCCCCTCACTGGCCTCTGCACTGGTACTCGATTCCCCTCACTGGCCTCCCCACTGGGACTCGATTCCCCTCACTGGCTTCTGCACTGGGACTCGATTCCCCTCATTGGCCTCTGCACTGGGTCTCGAATCCCCTCACTGGCCTCCCCACTGGGACTCGATTCCCCTCACTGGCTTCTGCACTGGGACTCGATTCCCCTCACTGGCCTCCGCACTCGGACACAATTCCCCTCACTGGCCTCCGTACTGGGACTCGATTGCCCTCACTGGCCTCTGCACTGGGACTCAATTCCCCTCACTGGCCTCTGCACTGGGACTCAATTCCCCTCAATGGCCTTCACACTGGGACTCGATTCCCCTCACTGGCCTCCACACTGGGACTTGATTCCCCACACTGACGTCCACACTGGAACTTGATTCCCCTCACTGGCCTCTGCACCAGGATTCGATTCCCCTCACTGGCCTCTGCACTGGAACTTGATTCCCCTCACTGGCTTCTGCACTGGGACTCGATTCCCCTCACTGGCCTCCGCACTGGGACTTGATTCCCCACACTGACCTCTGCACTTGGACTCGATTCCGCTCACTGGCCTCCGCACTGGGACTCAATTCCCCTCACTGACCTCTGCACTGGGACTCGATTCCCCTCAATGGCCTCTGCACTGGGACTCGATTCCCCTCACTGGCCTCTGCACCAGGACTTGTTTCCCCTCACTGGCCTCCGCACTGGGACCCAATTCCCCTCACTGGCCTCTGCACTGGGACTCGATTCTCCTCAATGGCCTTCACACTGGGACTCGATTCCCCTCACTGGCCTCTGCACTGGGACTCGATTCCCCTCAATGGCCTTCACACTGGGACTCGATTCCCCTAACTGACCTCCGCAGTGGGACTCAATTCCCCTCACTGGCCTCCGCACTGGGACTCGATTCCCAACACTGACCTCCGCACTGGGACTCGATTCCCCTCACTGGCCTCCGCACTGGGACTCGATTCCCCTCACTGGCCTCTGCACTGGGACTCGATTCCCCTCACTGGCCTCTGCACTGGTACTCGATTCCCCTCACTGGCCTCCCCACTGGGACTCGATTCCCCTCACTGGCTTCTGCACTGGGACTCGATTCCCCTCACTGGCCTCTGCACTGGGTCTCGAATCCCCTCACTGGCCTCCCCACTGGGACTCGATTCCCCTCACTGGCTTCTGCACTGGGACTCGATTCCCCTCACTGGCCTCCGCACTGGGACCCGATTCCCTTCACTGGCCTCCGCACTGGGACTCGATTCCCCTCACTGGCCTCCGCACTGGGACTCGATTGCCCTCACTGGCCTCTGCACTGGGACTCAATTCCCCTCACTGGCCTCTGCACTGGGACTCGATTCCCCTCAATGGCCTCCGCACTGGGACCCGATTCCCTTCACTCGCCTCCGCACTGGGACTTGATTCCCCTCACTGGCCTCTGCACTGGAACTTGATTCCCCTCACTGGCCTCTGCACTGGGACTCAATTCCCCTCAATGGCCTTCACACTGGGACTCGATTCCCCTCACTGGCCTCCACACTGGGACTTGATTCCCCACACTGACGTCCACACTGGATCTTGATTCCCCTCACTGGCCCCTGCACCAGGACTCGATTCCCCTCACTGGCCTCTGCACTGGGACTCGATTCCCCTCACTGGCCTCTGCACTGGGACTCGATTCCCCTCACTGGCCTCTGCACTGGGACTCGATTCCCTAACTGGCCTCTGCACTGGGACTCGATTCCCCTCACTGACCTCTGCACTGGGACTCGATTCCCCTCACTGGCCTCCGCACTCGGACACAATTCCCCTCACTGGCCTCCGTACTGGGACTCGATTGCCCTCACTGGCCTCTGCACTGGGACTCAATTCCCCTCACTGGCCTCTGCACTGGGACTCGATTCCCCTCACTGACCTCTGCACTGGGACTCGATTCCCCTCACTGGCCTCCGCACTCGGACACAATTCCCCTCACTGGCCTCCGTACTGGGACTCGAATGCCCTCACTGGCCTCTGCACTGGGACTCAATTCCCCTCACTGGCCTCTGCACTGGGACTCAATTCCCCTCAATGGCCTTCACACTGGGACTCGATTCCCCTCACTGGCCTCCACACTGGGACTTGATTCCCCACACTGACGTCCACACTGGAACTTGATTCCCCTCACTGGCCTCTGCACCAGGATTCGATTCCCCTCACTGGCCTCTGCACTGGAACTTGATTCCCCTCACTGGCTTCTGCACTGGGACTCGATTCCCCTCACTGGCCTCCGCACTGGGACTTGATTCCCCACACTGACCTCTGCACTTGGACTCGATTCCGCTCACTGGCCTCCGCACTGGGACTCAATTCCCCTCACTGACCTCTGCACTGGGACTCGATTCCCCTCAATGGCCTCCGCACTGGGACTCAATTCCCCGCACTGGTCTCCGCACTGGGACTCGATTCCCCTCACTGGCCTCTGCACCAGGACTTGTTTCCCCTCACTGGCCTCCGCACTGGGACCCAATTCCCCTCACTGGCCTCTGCACTGGGACTCGATTCTCCTCAATGGCCTTCACACTGGGACTCGATTCCCCTCACTGACCTCCGCACTGGGACTCGATTCCCCTCACTGGCCTCTGCACTGGGACTCGATTCCCCTCCCTGGCCTCTGCACTGGTACTCGATTCCCCTCACTGGCCTCTGCACTGGTACTCGATTCCCCTCACTGGCCTCCGCACTGGGACCCGATTCCCTTCACTGGCCTCCGAACTGGGACTCGATTCCCCTCACTGGCCTCCGCACTGGGACTCGATTCCCCTCACTGGCCTCTGCACTGGGACTCGATTCCCCTCACTGGCCTCTGCACTGGGACTCGATTCCCCTCACTGGCCTCTGCACTGGGACTCGATTCCCCTCACTGGCCTCTGCACTGGGACTCGATTCCCTCACTGGCCTCTGCACTGGGACTCGATTCCCCTCACTGACCTCTGCACTGGGACTCGATTCCCCTCACTGGCCTCCGCACTCGGACACAATTCCCCTCACTGGCCTCCGTACTGGGACTCGATTGCCCTCACTGGCCTCTGCACTGGGACTCAATTCCCCTCACTGGCCTCTGCACTGGGACTCAATTCCCCTCAATGGCCTTCACACTGGGACTCGATTCCCCTCACTGGCCTCCACACTGGGACTTGATTCCCCACACTGACGTCCACACTGGAACTTGATTCCCCTCACTGGCCTCTGCACCAGGATTCGATTCCCCTCACTGGCCTCTGCACTGGAACTTGATTCCCCTCACTGGCTTCTGCACTGGGACTCGATTCCCCTCACTGGCCTCCGCACTGGGACTTGATTCCCCACACTGACCTCTGCACTTGGACTCGATTCCGCTCACTGGCCTCCGCACTGGGACTCAATTCCCCTCACTGACCTCTGCACTGGGACTCGATTCCCCTCAATGGCCTCCGCACTGGGACTCAATTCCCCTCACTGGTCTCCGCACTGGGACTCGATTCCCCTCACTGGCCTCTGCACCAGGACTTGTTTCCCCTCACTGGCCTCCGCACTGGGACCCAATTCCCCTCACTGGCCTCTGCACTGGGACTCGATTCTCCTCAATGGCCTTCACACTGGGACTCGATTCCCCTCACTGACCTCCGCACTGGGACTCGATTCCCCTCACTGGCTTCTGCACTGTAACTCGATTCCCCTCACTGGCTTCTGCACTGGAACTCGATTCCCCTCACTGGCCTCTGCTCTGGAACTTGGTTCTCCTCACTGGCCTCCGCACTGGGACTCGATTCCCCACACTGACCTCCGCACTGGGACTCGATTCCCCTCACTGGCCTCCGCACTGGGACTCGATTCCCCTCACTGGCCTCTGCACTGGGACTCGATTCCCCTCCCTGGCCTCTGCACTGGTACTCGATTCCCCTCACTGGCCTCTGCACTGGTACTCGATTCCCCTCACTGGCCTCCCCACTGGGACTCGATTCCCCTCACTGGCTTCTGCACTGGGACTCGATTCCCCTCACTGGCCTCCGCACTGGGACCCGATTCCCTTCACTGGCTTCTGCACTGGGACTCGATTCCCCTCACTGGCCTCTGCACTGGTACTCGATTCCCCTCACTGGCTTCTGCACTGGGACTCGATTCCCCTCACTGGCCTCCGCACTGGGACCCGATTCCCTTCACTGGCCTCCGAACTGGGACTCGATTCCCCTCACTGGCCTCCGCACTGGGACTCAATTCCCCTCACTGGCCTCTGCACTGGGACTCGATTCCCCTCACTGGCCTCTGCACAGGGACTCGATTCCCCTCACTGGCCTCTGCTCTGGAACTTGGTTCTCCTCACTGGCCTCCGCACTGGGACTCGATTCCCCACACTGACCTCCGCACTGGGACTCGATTCCCCTCACTGGCCTCCGCACTGGGACTCGATTCCCCTCACTGGCCTCTGCACTGGGACTCGTTTCCCCTCCCTGGCCTCTGCACTGGTACTCGATTCCCCTCACTGGCCTCTGCACTGGTACTCGATTCCCCTCACTGGCCTCCCCACTGGGACTCGATTCCCCTCACTGGCCTCTGCACTGGGACTCGATTCCCTTCACTGGCCTCTGCACTGGTACTCGATTCCCCTCACTGGCCTCTGCACAGGGACTCGATTCCCCTCACTGGCCTCTGCTCTGGAACTTGGTTCTCCTCACTGGCCTCCGCACTGGGACTCGATTCCCCACACTGACCTCCGCACTGGGACTCGATTCCCCTCACTGGCCTCCGCACTGGGACTCGATTCCCCTCACTGGCCTCTGCACTGGGACTCGTTTCCCCTCCCTGGCCTCTGCACTGGTACTCGATTCCCCTCACTGGCCTCTGCACTGGTACTCGATTCCCCTCACTGGCCTCCCCACTGGGACTCGATTCCCCTCACTGGCCTCTGCACTGGTACTCGATTCCCCTCACTGGCCTCCCCACTGGGACTCGATTGCCCTCACTGGCTTCTGCACTGGGACTCAATTCCCCTCACTGGCCTCCGCACTGGGACCCGATTCCCTTCACTGGCCTCCGCAATGGGACTCGATTCCCCTCACTGGCCTCCGCACTGGGACTCGATTCCCCTCACTGGCCTCTGCACTGGGACTCGATTCCCCTCACTGGCCTCTGCACAGGGACTCGATTCCCCTCACTGACCTCTGCACTGGGACTCGATTCCCCTCACTGGCCTCTGCACTGGGACTCGATTCCCTCACTGGCCTCTGCACTGGGACTCGATTCCCCTCACTGACCTCTGCACTGGGACTCGATTCCCCTCACTGGCCTCCGCACTCGGACACAATTCACCTCACTGGCCTCCGTACTGGGACTCGATTCCCCTCACTGGCCTCTGCACTGGGACTCGATTCCCCTCACTGGCCTCCCCACTGGGACTCGATTCCCCTCACTGGCTTCTGCACTGGGACTCGATTCCCCTCACTGGCCTCCGCACTGGGACCCGATTCCCTTCACTGGCCTCCGAACTGGGACTCGATTCCCCTCACTGGCCTCCGCACTGGGACTCGATTCCCCTCACTGGCCTCTGCACTGGGACTCGATTCCCCTCACTGGCCTCTGCACAGGGACTCGATTCCACTCACTGGCCTCCCCACTGGGACTCGATTCCCCTCACTGGCTTCTGCACTGGGACTCGATTCCCCTCACTGGCCTCTGCACTGGTACTCGATTCCCCTCACTGGCCTCCCCACTGGGACTCGATTCCCCTCACTGGCTTCTGCACTGGGAATCGATTCCCCTCACTGGCCTCCGCACTGGGACCCGATTCCCTTCACTGGCCTCCGCACTGGGACTCGATTCCCCTCACTGGCCTCCGCACTGGGACTCGATTCCCCTCACTGGCCTCTGCACAGGGACTCGATTCCCCTCACTGGCCTCTGCACTGGGACTCGATTCCCCTCACTGGCCTCTGCACTGGGACTCGATTCCCTCACTGGCCTCTGCACTGGGACTCGATTCCCCTCACTGACCTCTGCACTGGGACTCGATTCCCCTCACTGGCCTCCGCACTCGGACACAATTCCCCTCACTGGCCTCCGTACTGGGACTCGATTCCCCTCACTGGCCTCTGCACTGGGACTCGATTCCCCTCACTGGCCTCCGCACTGGGACTCAATTCCCCTCACTGGCTCTGCACTGGGACTCGATTCCCCTCACTGGCCACCGCACTGGGACTCGATTCCCCAAACTGACCTCCGCACTGGGACTCGATTTCGCTCACTGGCCTCTGCACTGGGACTCGATTCCCCTCACTGACCTCCGCACTGGGACTCGATTCCCCACACTGACCTCCGCACTTGGACTCGATTCCGCTCACTGGCCTCCGCACTGGGACTCGATTCCCCTCACTAGCCTCCGCACTGGGACTCAATTCCCCTCACTGGCCTCCGCACTGGGACTCGATTCCGCTCACTGGCCTCCGCACTGGGACCCGATTCCCTTCACTCGCCTCCGCACTGGGACTTGATTCCCCTCACTGGCCTCTGCACTGGAACTTGATTCCCCTCACTGGCCTCTGCACTGGGACTCAATTCCCCTCAATGGCCTTCACACTGGGACTCGATTCCCCTCACTGGCCTCCACACTGGGACTTGATTCCCCACACTGACGTCCACACTGGAACTTGATTCCCCTCACTGGCCTCTGCACCAGGACTCGATTCCCCTCACTGGCCTTCACACTGGGACTCGATTCCCCTCACTGGCCTCCACACTGGGACTTGATTCCCCACACTGACGTCCACACTGGAACTTGATTCCCCTCACTGGCCTCTGCACCAGGATTCGATTCCCCTCACTGGCCTCTGCACTGGAACTTGATTCCCCTCACTGGCTTCTGCACTGGGACTCGATTCCCCTCACTGGCCTCCGCACTGGGACTTGATTCCCCACACTGACCTCTGCACTTGGACTCGATTCCGCTCACTGGCCTCCGCACTGGGACTCGATTCCGCTCACTGGCCTCCGCACTGGGACTCGATTCCCCTCACTGACCTCTGCACTGTGACTCGATTCCCCTCACTGGCCTCCGCACTGGGACTCGATTCTCCTCACTGACCTCCGCACTGGGACTCGATTCCCCTCACTGACCTCCGCACTGGGACTCGATTCCCCTCACTGGCCTCCGCACTTGGACTCGATTCCCCTCACTGGCCTCCGCACTGGGACTCGATTCCCCTCACTGGCCTCTGCACTGGGACTCGATTCCCCTCACTGACCTCCGCACTGGGACTCGATTCCCCACACTGACCTCCGCACTTGGACTCGATTCCGCTCACTGGCCTCCGCACTGGGACTCGATTCCCCTCACTAGCCTCCGCACTGGGACTCAATTCCCCTCACTGGCCTCCGCACTGGGACTCGATTCCGCTCACTGGCCTCCGCACTGGGACCCGATTCCCTTCACTCGCCTCCGCACTGGGACTTGATTCCCCTCACTGGCCTCTGCACTGGAACTTGATTCCCCTCACTGGCCTCTGCACTGGGACTCAATTCCCCTCAATGGCCTTCACACTGGGACTCGATTCCCCTCACTGGCCTCCACACTGGGACTTGATTCCCCACACTGACGTCCACACTGGAACTTGATTCCCCTCACTGGCCTCTGCACCAGGACTCGATTCCCCTCACTGGCCTCTGCACTGGGACTCGATTCCCCTCACTGGCCTCTGCACTGGGACTCGATTCCCCTCACTGGCCTCTGCACTGGGACTCGATTCCCTCACTGGCCTCTGCACTGGGACTCGATTCCCCTCACTGACCTCTGCACTGGGACTCGATTCCCCTCACTGGCCTCCGCACTCGGACACAATTCCCCTCACTGGCCTCCGTACTGGGACTCGATTGCCCTCACTGGCCTCTGCACTGGGACTCAATTCCCCTCACTGGCCTCTGCACTGGGACTCAATTCCCCTCAATGGCCTTCACACTGGGACTCGATTCCCCTCACTGGCCTCCACACTGGGACTTGATTCCCCACACTGACGTCCACACTGGAACTTGATTCCCCTCACTGGCCTCTGCACCAGGATTCGATTCCCCTCACTGGCCTCTGCACTGGAACTTGATTCCCCTCACTGGCTTCTGCACTGGGACTCGATTCCCCTCACTGGCCTCCGCACTGGGACTTGATTCCCCACACTGACCTCTGCACTTGGACTCGATTCCGCTCACTGGCCTCCGCACTGGGACTCAATTCCCCTCACTGACCTCTGCACTGGGACTCGATTCCCCTCACTGACCTCTGCACTGGGACTCGATTCCCCTCAATGGCCTCTGCACTGGGACACGATTCCCCTCACTGGCCTCTGCACCAGGACTTGTTTCCCCTCACTGGCCTCCGCACTGGGACCCAATTCCCCTCACTGGCCTCTGCACTGGGACTCGATTCTCCTCAATGGCCTTCACACTGGGACTCGATTCCCCTCACTGGCCTCTGCACTGGGACTCGATTCCCCTCAATGGCCTTCACACTGGGACTCGATTCCCCTAACTGACCTCCGCAGTGGGACTCAATTCCCCTCACTGGCCTCCGCACTGGGACTCGATTCCCAACACTGACCTCCGCACTGGGACTCGATTCCCCTCACTGGCCTCCGCACTGGGACTCGATTCCCCTCACTGGCCTCTGCACTGGGACTCGATTCCCCTCACTGGCCTCTGCACTGGTACTCGATTCCCCTCACTGGCCTCCCCACTGGGACTCGATTCCCCTCACTGGCTTCTGCACTGGGACTCGATTCCCCTCACTGGCCTCTGCACTGGGTCTCGAATCCCCTCACTGGCCTCCCCACTGGGACTCGATTCCCCTCACTGGCTTCTGCACTGGGACTCGATTCCCCTCACTGGCCTCCGCACTGGGACCCGATTCCCTTCACTGGCCTCCGCACTGGGACTCGATTCCCCTCACTGGCCTCCGCACTGGGACTCGATTGCCCTCACTGGCCTCTGCACTGGGACTCAATTCCCCTCACTGGCCTCTGCACTGGGACTCAATTCCCCTCAATGGCCTCCGCACTGGGACCCGATTCCCTTCACTCGCCTCCGCACTGGGACTTGATTCCCCTCACTGGCCTCTGCACTGGAACTTGATTCCCCTCACTGGCCTCTGCACTGGGACTCGATTCTCCTCACTGGCCTCTGCACTGGTACTCGATTCCCCTCACTGGCCTCCCCACTGGGACTCGATTCCCCTCACTGGCTTCTGCACTGGGACTCGATTCCCCTCACTGGCCTCTGCACTGGGTCTCGAATCCCCTCACTGGCCTCCCCACTGGGACTCGATTCCCCTCACTGGCTTCTGCACTGGGACTCGATTCCCCTCACTGGCCTCTGCACTGGGACTCAATTCCCCTCAATGGCCTTCACACTGGGACTCGATTCCCCTCACTGGCCTCCACACTGGGACTTGATTCCCCACACTGACGTCCACACTGGAACTTGATTCCCCTCACTGGCCTCTGCACCAGGATTCGATTCCCCTCACTGGCCTCTGCACTGGAACTCGATTCCCCTCACTGGCCTCCGCACTCGGACACAATTCCCCTCACTGGCCTCCGTACTGGGACTCAATTCCCCTCAATGGCCTCCGCACTGGGACCCGATTCCCTTCACTCGCCTCCGCACTGGGACCCAATTCCCCTCACTGGCCTCTGCACTGGGACTCGATTCTCCTCAATGGCCTTCACACTGGGACTCGATTCCCCTCACTGGCCTCTGCACTGGGACTCGATTCCCCTCAATGGCCTTCACACTGGGACTCGATTCCCCTAACTGACCTCCGCAGTGGGACTCAATTCCCCTCACTGGCCTCCGCACTGGGACTCGATTCCCAACACTGACCTCCGCACTGGGACTCGATTCCCCTCACTGGCCTCCCCACTGGGACTCGATTCCCCTCACTGGCCTCCACACTGGGACTCGATTCCCCTCACTGGCCTCTGCACTGGTACTCGATTCCCCTCACTGGCCTCCCCACTGGGACTCGATTCCCCTCACTGGCTTCTGCACTGGGACTCGATTCCCCTCACTGGCCTCTGCACTGGGTCTCGAATCCCCTCACTGGCCTCCCCACTGGGACTCGATTCCCCTCACTGGCTTCTGCACTGGGACTCGATTCCCCTCACTGGCCTCCGCACTGGGACCCGATTCCCTTCACTGGCCTCCGCACTGGGACTCGATTCCCCTCACTGACCTCCGCACTGGGACTCGATTGCCCTCACTGGCCTCTGCACTGGGACTCAATTCCCCTCACTGGCCTCTGCACTGGGACTCAATTCCCCTCAATGGCCTCCGCACTGGGACCCGATTCCCTTCACTCGCCTCCGCACTGGGACTTGATTCCCCTCACTGGCCTCTGCACTGGAACTTGATTCCCCTCACTGGCCTCTGCACTTGGACTCAATTCCCCTCAATGGCCTTCACACTGGGACTCGATTCCCCTCACTGGCCTCCACACTGGGACTTGATTCCCCACACTGACGTCCACACTGGAACTTGATTCCCCTCACTGGCCTCTGCACCAGGACTCGATTCCCCTCACTGGCCTCTGCACTGGGACTCGATTCCCCTCACTGGCCTCTGCACTGGGACTCGATTCCCCTCACTGGCCTCTGCACTGGGACTCGATTCCCTCACTGGCCTCTGCACTGGGACTCGATTCCCCTCACTGACCTCTGCACTGGGACTCGATTCCCCTCACTGGCCTCCGCACTCGGACACAATTCCCCTCACTGGCCTCCGTACTGGGACTCGATTGCCCTCACTGGCCTCTGCACTGGGACTCAATTCCCCTCACTGGCCTCTGCACTGGGACTCAATTCCCCTCAATGGCCTTCACACTGGGACTCGATTCCCCTCACTGGCCTCCACACTGGGACTTGATTCCCCACACTGACGTCCACACTGGAACTTGATTCCCCTCACTGGCCTCTGCACCAGGATTCGATTCCCCTCACTGGCCTCTGCACTGGAACTTGATTCCCCTCACTGGCTTCTGCACTGGGACTCGATTCCCCTCACTGGCCTCCGCACTGGGACTTGATTCCCCACACTGACCTCTGCACTTGGACTCGATTCCGCTCACTGGCCTCCGCACTGGGACTCAATTCCACTCACTGACCTCTGCACTGGGACTCGATTCCCCTCAATGGCCTCCGCACTGGGACTCAATTCCCCTCACTGGTCTCCGCACTGGGACTCGATTCCCCTCACTGGCCTCTGCACCAGGACTTGTTTCCCCTCACTGGCCTCCGCACTGGGACCCAATTCCCCTCACTGGCCTCTGCACTGGGACTCGATTCTCCTCAATGGCCTTCACACTGGGACTCGATTCCCCTCACTGACCTCCGCACTGGGACTCGATTCCCCTCACTGGCTTCTGCACTGTAACTCGATTCCCCTCACTGGCTTCTGCACTGGAACTCGATTCCCCTCACTGGCCTCTGCTCTGGAACTTGGTTCTCCTCACTGGCCTCTGCACTGGGACTCGATTCCCCTCACTGGCCTCTGCACTGGGACTCGATTCCCCTCACTGACCTCCGCACTTGGACTCGATTCCCCTCACTGGCTTCTGCACTGGGACTCAATTCCGCTCACTGGCCTCCACACTTGGACTTGATTCCCCACATTGACCTCCGCAGTGGGACTCGATTCCCCTCACTGGCCTCTGCACTGGGACTCGATTCCCCTCACTGACCTCCGCACTGGGACTCGATTCCCCTCACTGGCTTCTGCACTGGAACTCGATTCCCCTCACTGGCCTCTGCACTGGAACTTGATTCCCCTCACTGGCCTCTGCACTGGGACTCGATTCCCCTCACTGACCTCCGCACTTGGACTCGATTCCCCTCACTGGCCTCTGCACTGGAACTTGATTCCCCTCACTGGCCTCTGCACTGGGACTCGATTCCCCTCACTGACCTCCGCACTGGGACTCGATTCCCCACACTGACCTCCGCACTTGGACTCGATTCCGCTCACTGGCCTCCGCACTGGGACTCGATTCCCCTCACTAGCCTCCGCACTGGGACTCAATTCCCCTCACTGGCCTCCGCACTGGGACTCGATTCCGCTCACTGGCCTCCGCACTGGGACCCGATTCCCTTCACTCGCCTCCGCACTGGGACTTGATTCCCCTCACTGGCCTCTGCAATGGAACTTGATTCCCCTCACTGGCCTCTGCACTGGGACTCAATTCCCCTCAATGGCCTTCACACTGGGACTCGATTCCCCTCACTGGCCTCCACACTGGGACTTGATTCCCCACACTGACGTCCACACTGGAACTTGATTCCCCTCACTGGCCTCTGCACCAGGACTCGATTCCCCTCACTGGCCTCTGCACTGGGACTCGATTCCCCTCACTGGCCTCTGCACTGGGACTCGATTCCCCTCACTGGCCTCTGCACTGGGATTCGATTCCCTCACTGGCCTCTGCACTGGGACTCGATTCCCCTCACTGACCTCTGCACTGGGACTCGATTCCCCTCACTGGCCTCCGCACTCGGACACAATTCCCCACACTGGCCTCCGTACTGGGACTCGATTGCCCTCACTGGCCTCTGCACTGGGACTCAATTCCCCTCACTGGCCTCTGCACTGGGACTCAATTCCCCTCAATGGCCTTCACACTGGGACTCGATTCCCCTCACTGGCCTCCACACTGGGACTTGATTCCCCACACTGACGTCCACACTGGAACTTGATTCCCCTCACTGGCCTCTGCACCAGGATTCGATTCCCCTCACTGGCCTCTGCACTGGAACTTGATTCCCCTCACTGGCTTCTGCACTGGGACTCGATTCCCCTCACTGGCCTCCGCACTGGGACTTGATTCCCCACACTGACCTCTGCACTTGGACTCGATTCCGCTCACTGGCCTCCGCACTGGGACTCAATTCCCCTCACTGACCTCTGCACTGGGACTCGATTCCCCTCACTGACCTCTGCACTGGGACTCGATTCCCCTCAATGGCCTCTGCACTGGGACTCGATTCCCCTCACTGGCCTCTGCACCAGGACTTGTTTCCCCTCACTGGCCTCCGCACTGGGACCCAATTCCCCTCACTGGCCTCTGCACTGGGACTCGATTCTCCTCAATGGCCTTCACACTGGGACTCGATTCCCCTCACTGGCCTCTGCACTGGGACTCGATTCCCCTCAATGGCCTTCACACTGGGACTCGATTCCCCTAACTGACCTCCGCAGTGGGACTCAATTCCCCTCACTGGCCTCCGCACTGGGACTCGATTCCCAACACTGACCTCCGCACTGGGACTCGATTCCCCTCAATGGCCTCCGCACTGGGACTCGATTCCCCTCACTGGCCTCTGCACCAGGACTTGTTTCCCCTCACTGGCCTCCGCACTGGGACCCAATTCCCCTAACTGGCCTCTGCACTGGGACTCGATTCTCCTCAATGGCCTTCACACTGGGACTCGATTCCCCTCACTGACCTCCGCACTGGGACTCGATTCCCCTCACTGGCTTCTGCACTGTAACTCGATTCCCCTCACTGGCTTCTGCACTGGAACTCGATTCCCCTCACTGGCCTCTGCTCTGGAACTTGGTTCTCCTCACTGGCCTCTGCACTGGGACTCGATACCCCTCACTGGCCTCTGCACTGGGACTCGATTCCCCTCACTGACCTCCGCACTTGGACTCGATTCCCCTCACTGGCTTCTGCACTGGGACTCAATTCCGCTCACTGGCCTCCACACTTGGACTTGATTCCCCACATTGACCTCCGCAGTGGGACTCGATTCCCCTCACTGGCCTCTGCACTGGGACTCGATTCCCCTCACTGACCTCCGCACTGGGACTCGATTCCCCTCACTGGCTTCTGCACTGGAACTCGATTCCCCTCACTGGCCTCTGCACTGGAACTTGATTCCCCTCACTGGCCTCTGCACTGGGACTCGATTCCCCTCACTGACCTCCGCACTTGGACTCGATTCCCCTCACTGACCTCCGCACTTGGACTCGATTCCCCTCACTGGCTTCTGCACTGGGACTCAATTCCGCTCACTGGCCTCCACACTTGGACTTGATTCCCCACATTGACCTCCGCAGTGGGACTCGATTCCCCTCACTGGCCTCTGCACTGGGACTCGATTCCCCTCACTGACCTCCGCACTGGGACTCGATTCCCCTCACTGGCTTCTGCACTGGAACTCGATTCCCCTCACTGGCCTCTGCACTGGAACTTGATTCCCCTCACTGGCCTCTGCACTGGGACTCGATTCCCCTCACTGACCTCCGCACTTGGACTCGATTCCCCTCACTGACCTCCGCACTGGGACTCGATTCCCCTCACTGGCTTCTGCACTGGAACTCGATTCCCCTCACTGGCCTCTGCACTGGAACTTGATTCCCCTCACTGGCCTCTGCACTGGGACTCGATTCCCCTCACTGACCTCCGCACTGGGACTCGATTCCCCACACTGACCTCCGCACTGGGACTCGATTCCCCTCACTGGCCTCCGCACTGGGACTCGATTCCCCTCACTGGCCTCTGCACTGGGACTCGTTTCCCCTCCCTGGCCTCTGCACTGGTACTCGATTCCCCTCACTGGCCTCTGCACTGGTACTCGATTCCCCTCACTGGCCTCCCCACTGGGACTCGATTCCCCTCACTGGCCTCTGCACTGGTACTCGATTCCCCTCACTGGCCTCCCCACTGGGACTCGATTGCCCTCACTGGCTTCTGCACTGGGACTCAATTCCCCTCACTGGCCTCCGCACTGGGACCCGATTCCCTTCACTGGCCTCCGCAATGGGACTCAATTCCCCTCACTGGTCTCCGCACTGGGACTCGATTCCCCTCACTGGCCTCTGCACCAGGACTTGTTTCCCCTCACTGGCCTCCGCACTGGGACCCAATTCCCCTCACTGGCCTCTGCACTGGGACTCGATTCTCCTCAATGGCCTTCACATTGGGACTCGATTCCCCTCACTGACCTCCGCACTGGGACTCGATTCCCCTCACTGGCTTCTGCACTGTAACTCGATTCCCCTCACTGGCTTCTGCACTGGAACTCGATTCCCCTCACTGGCCTCTGCACTGGGACTCGATTCCCCTCACTGGCCTCTGCACTGGGACTCGATTCCCTCACTGGCCTCTGCACTGGGACTCGATTCCCCTCACTGACCTCTGCACTGGGACTCGATTCCCCTCACTGACCTCCGCACTGGGACTCGATTCCCCTCACTGGCCTCTGCACCAGGACTTGTTTCCCTTCACTGGCCTCCGCACTGGGACCCAATTCCCCTCACTGGCCTCTGCACTGGGACTCGATTCTCCTCACTGGCCTCTGCACTGGTACTCGATTCCCCTCACTGGCCTCCCCACTGGGACTCGATTCCCCTCACTGGCTTCTGCACTGGGACTCGATTCCCCTCACTGGCCTCTGCACTGGGTCTCGAATCCCCTCACTGGCCTCCCCACTGGGACTCGATTCCCCTCACTGGCCTCTGCACTGGGACTCGATTCTCCTCACTGGCCTCTGCACTGGTACTCGATTCCCCTCACTGGCCTCCCCACTGGGACTCGATTCCCCTCACTGGCTTCTGCACTGGGACTCGATTCCCCTCACTGGCCTCTGCACTGGGTCTCGAATCCCCTCACTGGCCTCCCCACTGGGACTCGATTCCCCTCACTGGCTTCTGCACTGGGACTCGATTCCCCTCACTGGCCTCCGCACTGGGACCCGATTCCCTTCACTGGCCTCCGCACTGGGACTCGATTCCCCTCACTGGCCTCCGCACTGGGACTCGATTGCCCTCACTGGCCTCTGCACTGGGACTCAATTCCCCTCACTGGCCTCTGCACTGGGACTCAATTCCCCTCAATGGCCTTCACACTGGGACTCGATTCCCCTCACTGGCCTCCACACTGGGACTTGATTCACCACACTGACGTCCACACTGGAACTTGATTCCCCTCACTGGCCTCTGCACCAGGATTCGATTCCCCTCACTGGCCTCTGCACTGGAACTTGATTCCCCTCACTGGCTTCTGCACTGGGACTCGATTCCCCTCACTGGCCTCTGCACTGGAACTTGATTCCCCTCACTGGCCTCTGCACTGGGACTCGATTCCCCTCACTGACCTCCGCACTGGGACTCGATTCCCCTCACTGGCCTCTGCACCAGGACTTGTTTCCCCTCACTGGCCTCCGCACTGGGACCCAATTCCCCTCACTGGCCTCTGCACTGGGACTCGATTCTCCTCAATGGCCTTCACACTGGGACTCGATTCCCCTCACTGGCCTCTGCACTGGGACTCGATTCCCCTCAATGGCCTTCACACTGGGACTCGATTCCCCTAAGTGACCTCCGCAGGGGGACTCAATTCCCCTCACTGGCCTCCGCACTGGGACTCGATTCCCAACACTGACCTCCGCACTGGGACTCGATTCCCCTCACTGGCCTCCGCACTGGGACTCGATTCCCCTCACTGGCCTCTGCACTGGGACTCGATTCCCCTCACTGGCCTCTGCACTGGTACTCGATTCCCCTCACTGGCCTCCCCACTGGGACTCGATTCCCCTCACTGGCTTCTGCACTGGGACTCGATTCCCCTCACTGGCCTCTGCACTGGGTCTCGAATCCCCTCACTGGCCTCCCCACTGGGACTCGATTCCCCTCACTGGCTTCTGCACTGGGACTCGATTCCCCTCACTGGCCTCCGCACTCGGACACAATTCCCCTCACTGGCCTCCGTACTGGGACTCGATTGCCCTCACTGGCCTCTGCACTGGGACTCAATTCCCCTCACTGGCCTCTGCACTGGGACTCAATTCCCCTCAATGGCCTTCACACTGGGACTCGATTCCCCTCACTGGCCTCCACACTGGGACTTGATTCCCCACACTGACGTCCACACTGGAACTTGATTCCCCTCACTGGCCTCTGCACCAGGATTCGATTCCCCTCACTGGCCTCTGCACTGGAACTTGATTCCCCTCACTGGCTTCTGCACTGGGACTCGATTCCCCTCACTGGCCTCCGCACTGGGACTTGATTCCCCACACTGACCTCTGCACTTGGACTCGATTCCGCTCACTGGCCTCCGCACTGGGACTCAATTCCCCTCACTGACCTCTGCACTGGGACTCGATTCCCCTCAATGGCCTCTGCACTGGGACTCGATTCCCCTCACTGGCCTCTGCACTGGGACTTGTTTCCCCTCACTGGCCTCCGCACTGGGACCCAATTCCCCTCACTGGCCTCTGCACTGGGACTCGATTCTCCTCAATGGCCTTCACACTGGGACTCGATTCCCCTCACTGGCCTCTGCACTGGGACTCGATTCCCCTCAATGGCCTTCACACTGGGACTCGATTCCCCTAACTGACCTCCGCAGTGGGACTCAATTCCCCTCACTGGCCTCCGCACTGGGACTCGATTCCCAACACTGACCTCCGCACTGGGACTCGATTCCCCTCACTGGCCTCCGCACTGGGACTCGATTCCCCTCACTGGCCTCTGCACTGGGACTCGATTCCCCTCACTGGCCTCTGCACTGGTACTCGATTCCCCTCACTGGCCTCCCCACTGGGACTCGATTCCCCTCACTGGCTTCTGCACTGGGACTCGATTCCCCTCACTGGCCTCTGCACTGGGTCTCGAATCCCCTCACTGGCCTCCCCACTGGGACTCGATTCCCCTCACTGGCTTCTGCACTGGGACTCGATTCCCCTCACTGGCCTCCGCACTGGGACCCGATTCCCTTCACTGGCCTCCGCACTGGGACTCGATTCCCCTCACTGGCCTCCGCACTGGGACTCGATTGCCCTCACTGGCCTCTGCACTGGGACTCAATTCCCCTCACTGGCCTCTGCACTGGGACTCGATTCCCCTCAATGGCCTCCGCACTGGGACCCGATTCCCTTCACTCGCCTCCGCACTGGGACTTGATTCCCCTCACTGGCCTCTGCACTGGAACTTGATTCCCCTCACTGGCCTCTGCACTGGGACTCAATTCCCCTCAATGGCCTTCACACTGGGACTCGATTCCCCTCACTGGCCTCCACACTGGGACTTGATTCCCCACACTGACGTCCACACTGGATCTTGATTCCCCTCACTGGCCCCTGCACCAGGACTCGATTCCCCTCACTGGCCTCTGCACTGGGACTCGATTCCCCTCACTGGCCTCTGCACTGGGACTCGATTCCCCTCACTGGCCTCTGCACTGGGACTCGATTCCCTCACTGGCCTCTGCACTGGGACTCGATTCCCCTCACTGACCTCTGCACTGGGACTCGATTCCCCTCACTGGCCTCCGCACTCGGACACAATTCCCCTCACTGGCCTCCGTACTGGGACTCGATTGCCCTCACTGGCCTCTGCACTGGGACTCAATTCCCCTCACTGGCCTCCGCACTGGGACCCAATTCCCCTCACTGGCCTCTGCACTGGGACTCGATTCTCCTCAATGGCCTTCACACTGGGACTCGATTCCCCTCACTGGCCTCTGCACTGGGACTCGATTCCCCTCAATGGCCTTCACACTGGGACTCGATTCCCCTAACTGACCTCCGCAGTGGGACTCAATTCCCCTCACTGGCCTCCGCACTGGGACTCGATTCCCAACACTGACCTCCGCACTGGGACTCGATTCCCCTCAATGGCCTCCGCACTGGGACTCGATTCCCCTCACTGGCCTCTGCACCAGGACTTGTTTCCCCTCACTGGCCTCCGCACTGGGACCCAATTCCCCTAACTGGCCTCTGCACTGGGACTCGATTCTCCTCAATGGCCTTCACACTGGGACTCGATTCCCCTCACTGACCTCCGCACTGGGACTCGATTCCCCTCACTGGCTTCTGCACTGTAACTCGATTCCCCTCACTGGCTTCTGCACTGGAACTCGATTCCCCTCACTGGCCTCTGCTCTGGAACTTGGTTCTCCTCACTGGCCTCTGCACTGGGACTCGATACCCCTCACTGGCCTCTGCACTGGGACTCGATTCCCCTCACTGACCTCCGCACTTGGACTCGATTCCCCTCACTGGCTTCTGCACTGGGACTCAATTCCGCTCACTGGCCTCCACACTTGGACTTGATTCCCCACATTGACCTCCGCAGTGGGACTCGATTCCCCTCACTGGCCTCTGCACTGGGACTCGATTCCCCTCACTGACCTCCGCACTGGGACTCGATTCCCCTCACTGGCTTCTGCACTGGAACTCGATTCCCCTCACTGGCCTCTGCACTGGAACTTGATTCCCCTCACTGGCCTCTGCACTGGGACTCGATTCCCCTCACTGACCTCCGCACTTGGACTCGATTCCCCTCACTGACCTCCGCACTTGGACTCGATTCCCCTCACTGGCTTCTGCACTGGGACTCAATTCCGCTCACTGGCCTCCACACTTGGACTTGATTCCCCACATTGACCTCCGCAGTGGGACTCGATTCCCCTCACTGGCCTCTGCACTGGGACTCGATTCCCCTCACTGACCTCCGCACTGGGACTCGATTCCCCTCACTGGCTTCTGCACTGGAACTCGATTCCCCTCACTGGCCTCTGCACTGGAACTTGATTCCCCTCACTGGCCTCTGCACTGGGACTCGATTCCCCTCACTGACCTCCGCACTTGGACTCGATTCCCCTCACTGACCTCCGCACTGGGACTCGATTCCCCTCACTGGCTTCTGCACTGGAACTCGATTCCCCTCACTGGCCTCTGCACTGGAACTTGATTCCCCTCACTGGCCTCTGCACTGGGACTCGATTCCCCTCACTGACCTCCGCACTGGGACTCGATTCCCCACACTGACCTCCGCACTGGGACTCGATTCCCCTCACTGGCCTCCGCACTGGGACTCGATTCCCCTCACTGGCCTCTGCACTGGGACTCGTTTCCCCTCCCTGGCCTCTGCACTGGTACTCGATTCCCCTCACTGGCCTCTGCACTGGTACTCGATTCCCCTCACTGGCCTCCCCACTGGGACTCGATTCCCCTCACTGGCCTCTGCACTGGTACTCGATTCCCCTCACTGGCCTCCCCACTGGGACTCGATTGCCCTCACTGGCTTCTGCACTGGGACTCAATTCCCCTCACTGGCCTCCGCACTGGGACCCGATTCCCTTCACTGGCCTCCGCAATGGGACTCAATTCCCCTCACTGGTCTCCGCACTGGGACTCGATTCCCCTCACTGGCCTCTGCACCAGGACTTGTTTCCCCTCACTGGCCTCCGCACTGGGACCCAATTCCCCTCACTGGCCTCTGCACTGGGACTCGATTCTCCTCAATGGCCTTCACACTGGGACTCGATTCCCCTCACTGACCTCCGCACTGGGACTCGATTCCCCTCACTGGCTTCTGCACTGTAACTCGATTCCCCTCACTGGCTTCTGCACTGGAACTCGATTCCCCTCACTGGCCTCAGCACTGGGACTCGATTCCCCTCACTGGCCTCTGCACTGGGACTCGATTCCCTCACTGGCCTCTGCACTGGGACTCGATTCCCCTCACTGATCTCTGCACTGGGACTCGATTCCCCTCACTGACCTCCGCACTGGGACTCGATTCCCCTCACTGGCCTCTGCACCAGGACTTGTTTCCCCTCACTGGCCTCCGCACTGGGACCCAATTCCCCTCACTGGCCTCTGCACTGGGACTCGATTCTCCTCACTGGCCTCTGCACTGGTACTCGATTCCCCTCACTGGCCTCCCCACTGGGACTCGATTCCCCTCACTGGCTTCTGCACTGGGACTCGATTCCCCTCACTGGCCTCTGCACTGGGTCTCGAATCCCCTCACTGGCCTCCCCACTGGGACTCGATTCCCCTCACTGGCCTCTGCACTGGGACTCGATTCTCCTCACTGGCCTCTGCACTGGTACTCGATTCCCCTCACTGGCCTCCCCACTGGGACTCGATTCCCCTCACTGGCTTCTGCACTGGGACTCGATTCCCCTCACTGGCCTCTGCACTGGGTCTCGAATCCCCTCACTGGCCTCCCCACTGGGACTCGATTCCCCTCACTGGCTTCTGCACTGGGACTCGATTCCCCTCACTGGCCTCCGCACTGGGACCCGATTCCCTTCACTGGCCTCCGCACTGGGACTCGATTCCCCTCACTGGCCTCCGCACTGGGACTCGATTGCCCTCACTGGCCTCTGCACTGGGACTCAATTCCCCTCACTGGCCTCTGCACTGGGACTCAATTCCCCTCAATGGCCTTCACACTGGGACTCGATTCCCCTCACTGGCCTCCACACTGGGACTTGATTCCCCACACTGACGTCCACACTGGAACTTGATTCCCCTCACTGGCCTCTGCACCAGGATTCGATTCCCCTCACTGGCCTCTGCACTGGAACTTGATTCCCCTCACTGGCTTCTGCACTGGGACTCGATTCCCCTCACTGGCCTCTGCACTGGAACTTGATTCCCCTCACTGGCCTCTGCACTGGGACTCGATTCCCCTCACTGACCTCCGCACTGGGACTCGATTCCCCTCACTGGCCTCTGCACCAGGACTTGTTTCCCCTCACTGGCCTCCGCACTGGGACCCAATTCCCCTCACTGGCCTCTGCACTGGGACTCGATTCTCCTCAATGGCCTTCACACTGGGACTCGATTCCCCTCACTGGCCTCTGCACTGGGACTCGATTCCCCTCAATGGCCTTCACACTGGGACTCGATTCCCCTAAGTGACCTCCGCAGTGGGACTCAATTCCCCTCACTGGCCTCCGCACTGGGACTCGATTCCCAACACTGACCTCCGCACTGGGACTCGATTCCCCTCACTGGCCTCCGCACTGGGACTCGATTCCCCTCACTGGCCTCTGCACTGGGACTCGATTCCCCTCACTGGCCTCTGCACTGGTACTCGATTCCCCTCACTGGCCTCCCCACTGGGACTCGATTCCCCTCACTGGCTTCTGCACTGGGACTCGATTCCCCTCACTGGCCTCTGCACTGGGTCTCGAATCCCCTCACTGGCCTCCCCACTGGGACTCGATTCCCCTCACTGGCTTCTGCACTGGGACTCGATTCCCCTCACTGGCCTCCGCACTCGGACACAATTCCCCTCACTGGCCTCCGTACTGGGACTCGATTGCCCTCACTGGCCTCTGCACTGGGACTCAATTCCCCTCACTGGCCTCTGCACTGGGACTCAATTCCCCTCAATGGCCTTCACACTGGGACTCGATTCCCCTCACTGGCCTCCACACTGGGACTTGATTCCCCACACTGACGTCCACACTGGAACTTGATTCCCCTCACTGGCCTCTGCACCAGGATTCGATTCCCCTCACTGGCCTCTGCACTGGAACTTGATTCCCCTCACTGGCTTCTGCACTGGGACTCGATTCCCCTCACTGGCCTCCGCACTGGGACTTGATTCCCCACACTGACCTCTGCACTTGGACTCGATTCCGCTCACTGGCCTCCGCACTGGGACTCAATTCCCCTCACTGACCTCTGCACTGGGACTCGATTCCCCTCAATGGCCTCTGCACTGGGACTCGATTCCCCTCACTGGCCTCTGCACCAGGACTTGTTTCCCCTCACTGGCCTCCGCACTGGGACCCAATTCCCCTCACTGGCCTCTGCACTGGGACTCGATTCTCCTCAATGGCCTTCACACTGGGACTCGATTCCCCTCACTGGCCTCTGCACTGGGACTCGATTCCCCTCAATGGCCTTCACACTGGGACTCGATTCCCCTAACTGACCTCCGCAGTGGGACTCAATTCCCCTCACTGGCCTCCGCACTGGGACTCGATTCCCAACACTGACCTCCGCACTGGGACTCGATTCCCCACACTGGCCTCCGCACTGGGACTCGATTCCCCTCACTGGCCTCTGCACTGGGACTCGATTCCCCTCACTGGCCTCTGCACTGGTACTCGATTCCCCTCACTGGCCTCCCCACTGGGACTCGATTCCCCTCACTGGCTTCTGCACTGGGACTCGATTCCCCTCACTGGCCTCTGCACTGGGTCTCGAATCCCCTCACTGGCCTCCCCACTGGGACTCGATTCCCCTCACTGGCTTCTGCACTGGGACTCGATTCCCCTCACTGGCCTCCGCACTGGGACCCGATTCCCTTCACTGGCCTCCGCACTGGGACTCGATTCCCCTCACTGGCCTCCGCACTGGGACTCGATTGCCCTCACTGGCCTCTGCACTGGGACTCAATTCCCCTCACTGGCCTCTGCACTGGGACTCGATTCCCCTCAATGGCCTCCGCACTGGGACCCGATTCCCTTCACTCGCCTCCGCACTGGGACTTGATTCCCCTCACTGGCCTCTGCACTGGAACTTGATTCCCCTCACTGGCCTCTGCACTGGGACTCAATTCCCCTCAATGGCCTTCACACTGGGACTCGATTCCCCTCACTGGCCTCCACACTGGGACTTGATTCCCCACACTGACGTCCACACTGGATCTTGATTCCCCTCACTGGCCCCTGCACCAGGACTCGATTCCCCTCACTGGCCTCTGCACTGGGACTCGATTCCCCTCACTGGCCTCTGCACTGGGACTCGATTCCCCTCACTGGCCTCTGCACTGGGACTCGATTCCCTCACTGGCCTCTGCACTGGGACTCGATTCCCCTCACTGACCTCTGCACTGGGACTCGATTCCCCTCACTGGCCTCCGCACTCGGACACAATTCCCCTCACTGGCCTCCGTACTGGGACTCGATTGCCCTCACTGGCCTCTGCACTGGGACTCAATTCCCCTCACTGGCCTCTGCACTGGGACTCGATTCCCCTCACTGACCTCTGCACTGGGACTCGATTCCCCTCACTGGCCTCCGCACTCGGACACAATTCCCCTCACTGGCCTCCGTACTGGGACTCGATTGCCCTCACTGGCCTCTGCACTGGGACTCAATTCCCCTCACTGGCCTCTGCACTGGGACTCAATTCCCCTCAATGGCCTTCACACTGGGACTCGATTCCCCTCACTGGCCTCCACACTGGGACTTGATTCCCCACACTGACGTCCACACTGGAACTTGATTCCCCTCACTGGCCTCTGCACCAGGATTCGATTCCCCTCACTGGCCTCTGCACTGGAACTTGA
This sequence comes from Chiloscyllium punctatum, assembly GCF_047496795.1. Classification (NCBI taxonomy): domain Eukaryota; kingdom Metazoa; phylum Chordata; class Chondrichthyes; order Orectolobiformes; family Hemiscylliidae; genus Chiloscyllium; species Chiloscyllium punctatum. Next base: position 114,090 of record NW_027309995.1, on the reverse strand, counting down.
TTCCCCTCACTGGCTTCTGCACTGGGACTCGATTCCCCTCACTGGCCTCCGCACTGGGACTTGATTCCCCACACTGACCTCTGCACTTGGACTCGATTCCGCTCACTGGCCTCCGCACTGGGACTCAATTCCCCTCACTGACCTCTGCACTGGGACTCGATTCCCCTCAATGGCCTCCGCACTGGGACTCAATTCCCCGCACTGGTCTCCGCACTGGGACTCGATTCCCCTCACTGGCCTCTGCACCAGGACTTGTTTCCCCTCACTGGCCTCCGCACTGGGACCCAATTCCCCTCACTGGCCTCTGCACTGGGACTCGATTCTCCTCAATGGCCTTCACACTGGGACTCGATTCCCCTCACTGACCTCCGCACTGGGACTCGATTCCCCTCACTGGCCTCTGCACTGGGACTCGATTCCCCTCCCTGGCCTCTGCACTGGTACTCGATTCCCCTCACTGGCCTCTGCACTGGTACTCGATTCCCCTCACTGGCCTCCCCACTGGGACTCGATTCCCCTCACTGGCTTCTGCACTGGGACTCGATTCCCCTCACTGGCCTCCGCACTGGGACCCGATTCCCTTCACTGGCTTCTGCACTGGGACTCGATTCCCCTCACTGGCCTCTGCACTGGTACTCGATTCCCCTCACTGGCTTCTGCACTGGGACTCGATTCCCCTCACTGGCCTCCGCACTGGGACCCGATTCCCTTCACTGGCCTCCGAACTGGGACTCGATTCCCCTCACTGGCCTCCGCACTGGGACTCGATTCCCCTCACTGGCCTCTGCACTGGGACTCGATTCCCCTCACTGGCCTCTGCACAGGGACTCGATTCCCCTCACTGGCCTCTGCTCTGGAACTTGGTTCTCCTCACTGGCCTCCGCACTGGGACTCGATTCCCCACACTGACCTCCGCACTGGGACTCGATTCCCCTCACTGGCCTCCGCACTGGGACTCGATTCCCCTCACTGGCCTCTGCACTGGGACTCGTTTCCCCTCCCTGGCCTCTGCACTGGTACTCGATTCCCCTCACTGGCCTCTGCACTGGTACTCGATTCCCCTCACTGGCCTCTGCACTGGGACTCGATTCCCCTCACTGACCTCCGCACTGGGACTCGATTCCCCACACTGACCTCCGCACTTGGACTCGATTCCGCTCACTGGCCTCCGCACTGGGACTCGATTCCCCTCACTAGCCTCCGCACTGGGACTCAATTCCCCTCACTGGCCTCCGCACTGGGACTCGATTCCGCTCACTGGCCTCCGCACTGGGACCCGATTCCCTTCACTCGCCTCCGCACTGGGACTCGATTCCCCTCACTGGCCTCCGCACTGGGACCCGATTCCCTTCACTGGCTTCTGCACTGGGACTCGATTCCCCTCACTGGCCTCTGCACTGGTACTCGATTCCCCTCACTGGCTTCTGCACTGGGACTCGATTCCCCTCACTGGCCTCCGCACTGGGACCCGATTCCCTTCACTGGCCTCCGAACTGGGACTCGATTCCCCTCACTGGCTTCCGCACTGGGACTCGATTCCCCTCACTGGCCTCTGCACTGGGACTCGATTCCCCTCACTGGCCTCTGCACAGGGACTCGATTCCCCTCACTGGCCTCTGCTCTGGAACTTGGTTCTCCTCACTGGCCTCCGCACTGGGACTCGATTCCCAACACTGACCTCCGCACTGGGACTCGATTCCCCTCACTGGCCTCCGCACTGGGACTCGATTCCCCTCACTGGCCTCTGCACTGGGACTCGTTTCCCCTCCCTGGCCTCTGCACTGGTACTCGATTCCCCTCACTGGCCTCTGCACTGGTACTCGATTCCCCTCACTGGCCTCCCCACTGGGACTCGATTCCCCTCACTGGCCTCTGCACTGGTACTCGATTCCCCTCACTGGCCTCCCCACTGGGACTCGATTGCCCTCACTGGCTTCTGCACTGGGACTCAATTCCCCTCACTGGCCTCCGCACTGGGACCCGATTCCCTTCACTGGCCTCCGCAATGGGACTCGATTCCCCTCACTGGCCTCCGCACTGGGACTCGATTCCCCTCACTGGCCTCTGCACTGGGACTCGATTCCCCTCACTGGCCTCTGCACAGGGACTCGATTCCCCTCACTGACCTCTGCACTGGGACTCGATTCCCCTCACTGGCCTCTGCACTGGGACTCGATTCCCTCAGTGGCCTCTGCACTGGGACTCGATTCCCCTCACTGACCTCTGCACTGGGACTCGATTCCCCTCACTGGCCTCCGCACTCGGACACAATTCACCTCACTGGCCTCCGTACTGGGACTCGATTCCCCTCACTGGCCTCTGCACTGGGACTCGATTCCCCTCACTGGCCTCCCCACTGGGACTCGATTCCCCTCACTGGCTTCTGCACTGGGACTCGATTCCCCTCACTGGCCTCCGCACTGGGACCCGATTCCCTTCACTGGCCTCCGAAGTGGGACTCGATTCCCCTCACTGGCCTCCGCACTGGGACTCGATTCCCCTCACTGGCCTCTGCACTGGGACTCGATTCCCCTCACTGGCCTCTGCACAGGGACTCGATTCCCCTCACTGGCCTCCCCACTGGGACTCGATTCCCCTCACTGGCTTCTGCACTGGGACTCGATTCCCCTCACTGGCCTCTGCACTGGTACTCGATTCCCCTCACTGGCCTCCCCACTGGGACTCGATTCCCCTCACTGGCTTCTGCACTGGGAATCGATTCCCCTCACTGGCCTCCGCACTGGGACCCGATTCCCTTCACTGGCCTCCGCACTGGGACTCGATTCCCCTCACTGGCCTCCGCACTGGGACTCGATTCCCCTCACTGGCCTCTGCACAGGGACTCGATTCCCCTCACTGGCCTCTGCACTGGGACTCGATTCCCCTCACTGGCCTCTGCACTGGGACTCGATTCCCTCACTGGCCTCTGCACTGGGACTCGATTCCCCTCACTGACCTCTGCACTGGGACTCGATTCCCCTCACTGGCCTCCGCACTCGGACACAATTCCCCTCACTGGCCTCCGTACTGGGACTCGATTCCCCTCACTGGCCTCTGCACTGGGACTCGATTCCCCTCACTGGCCTCCGCACTGGGACTCAATTCCCCTCACTGGCTCTGCACTGGGACTCGATTCCCCTCACTGGCCACCGCACTGGGACTCGATTCCCCAAACTGACCTCCGCACTGGGACTCGATTCCGCTCACTGGCCTCCGCACTGGGACTCGATTCCCCTCACTGACCTCTGCACTGTGACTCGATTCCCCTCACTGGCCTCCGCACTGGGACTCGATTCTCCTCACTGACCTCCGCACTGGGACTCGATTCCCCTCACTGACCTCCGCACTGGGACTCGATTCCCCTCACTGGCCTCCGCACTTGGACTCGATTCCCCTCACTGGCCTCCGCACTGGGACTCGATTCCCCTCACTGGCCTCTGCACTGGGACTCGATTCCCCTCACTGACCTCCGCACTGGGACTCGATTCCCCACACTGACCTCCGCACTTGGACTCGATTCCGCTCACTGGCCTCCGCACTGGGACTCGATTCCCCTCACTAGCCTCCGCACTGGGACTCAATTCCCCTCACTGGCCTCCGCACTGGGACTCGATTCCGCTCACTGGCCTCCGCACTGGGACCCGATTCCCTTCACTCGCCTCCGCACTGGGACTTGATTCCCCTCACTGGCCTCTGCACTGGAACTTGATTCCCCTCACTGGCCTCTGCACTGGGACTCAATTCCCCTCAATGGCCTTCACACTGGGACTCGATTCCCCTCACTGGCCTCCACACTGGGACTTGATTCCCCACACTGACGTCCACACTGGAACTTGATTCCCCTCACTGGCCTCTGCACCAGGACTCGATTCCCCTCACTGGCCTCTGCACTGGGACTCGATTCCCCTCACTGGCCTCTGCACTGGGACTCGATTCCCCTCACTGGCCTCTGCACTGGGACTCGATTCCCTCACTGGCCTCTGCACTGGGACTCGATTCCCCTCACTGACCTCTGCACTGGGACTCGATTCCCCTCACTGGCCTCCGCACTCGGACACAATTCCCCTCACTGGCCTCCGTACTGGGACTCGATTGCCCTCACTGGCCTCTGCACTGGGACTCAATTCCCCTCACTGGCCTCTGCACTGGGACTCAATTCCCCTCAATGGCCTTCACACTGGGACTCGATTCCCCTCACTGGCCTCCACACTGGGACTTGATTCCCCACACTGACGTCCACACTGGAACTTGATTCCCCTCACTGGCCTCTGCACCAGGATTCGATTCCCCTCACTGGCCTCTGCACTGGAACTTGATTCCCCTCACTGGCTTCTGCACTGGGACTCGATTCCCCTCACTGGCCTCCGCACTGGGACTTGATTCCCCACACTGACCTCTGCACTTGGACTCGATTCCGCTCACTGGCCTCCGCACTGGGACTCAATTCCCCTCACTGACCTCTGCACTGGGACTCGATTCCCCTCACTGACCTCTGCACTGGGACTCGATTCCCCTCAATGGCCTCTGCACTGGGACACGATTCCCCTCACTGGCCTCTGCACCAGGACTTGTTTCCCCTCACTGGCCTCCGCACTGGGACCCAATTCCCCTCACTGGCCTCTGCACTGGGACTCGATTCTCCTCAATGGCCTTCACACTGGGACTCGATTCCCCTCACTGGCCTCTGCACTGGGACTCGATTCCCCTCAATGGCCTTCACACTGGGACTCGATTCCCCTAACTGACCTCCGCAGTGGGACTCAATTCCCCTCACTGGCCTCCGCACTGGGACTCGATTCCCAACACTGACCTCCGCACTGGGACTCGATTCCCCTCACTGGCCTCCGCACTGGGACTCGATTCCCCTCACTGGCCTCTGCACTGGGACTCGATTCCCCTCACTGGCCTCTGCACTGGTACTCGATTCCCCTCACTGGCCTCCCCACTGGGACTCGATTCCCCTCACTGGCTTCTGCACTGGGACTCGATTCCCCTCACTGGCCTCTGCACTGGGTCTCGAATCCCCTCACTGGCCTCCCCACTGGGACTCGATTCCCCTCACTGGCTTCTGCACTGGGACTCGATTCCCCTCACTGGCCTCCGCACTGGGACCCGATTCCCTTCACTGGCCTCCGCACTGGGACTCGATTCCCCTCACTGGCCTCCGCACTGGGACTCGATTGCCCTCACTGGCCTCTGCACTGGGACTCAATTCCCCTCACTGGCCTCTGCACTGGGACTCAATTCCCCTCAATGGCCTCCGCACTGGGACCCGATTCCCTTCACTCGCCTCCGCACTGGGACTTGATTCCCCTCACTGGCCTCTGCACTGGAACTTGATTCCCCTCACTGGCCTCTGCACTGGGACTCAATTCCCCTCAATGGCCTTCACACTGGGACTCGATTCCCCTCACTGGCCTCCACACTGGGACTTGATTCCCCACACTGACGTCCACACTGGAACTTGATTCCCCTCACTGGCCTCTGCACCAGGACTCGATTCCCCTCACTGGCCTCTGCACTGGGACTCGATTCCCCTCACTGGCCTCTGCACTGGGACTCGATTCCCCTCACTGGCCTCTGCACTGGGACTCGATTCCCTCACTGGCCTCTGCACTGGGACTCGATTCCCCTCACTGACCTCTGCACTGGGACTCGATTCCCCTCACTGGCCTCCGCACTCGGACACAATTCCCCTCACTGGCCTCCGTACTGGGACTCGATTGCCCTCACTGGCCTCTGCACTGGGACTCAATTCCCCTCACTGGCCTCTGCACTGGGACTCAATTCCCCTCAATGGCCTTCACACTGGGACTCGATTCCCCTCACTGGCCTCCACACTGGGACTTGATTCCCCACACTGACGTCCACACTGGAACCTGATTCCCCTCACTGGCCTCTGCACCAGGATTCGATTCCCCTCACTGGCCTCTGCACTGGAACTTGATTCCCCTCACTGGCTTCTGCACTGGGACTCGATTCCCCTCACTGGCCTCCGCACTGGGACTTGATTCCCCACACTGACCTCTGCACTTGGACTCGATTCCGCTCACTGGCCTCCGCACTGGGACTCAATTCCACTCACTGACCTCTGCACTGGGACTCGATTCCCCTCAATGGCCTCCGCACTGGGACTCAATTCCCCTCACTGGTCTCCGCACTGGGACTCGATTCCCCTCACTGGCCTCTGCACCAGGACTTGTTTCCCCTCACTGGCCTCCGCACTGGGACCCAATTCCCCTCACTGGCCTCTGCACTGGGACTCGATTCTCCTCAATGGCCTTCACACTGGGACTCGATTCCCCTCACTGACCTCCGCACTGGGACTCGATTCCCCTCACTGGCTTCTGCACTGTAACTCGATTCCCCTCACTGGCTTCTGCACTGGAACTCGATTCCCCTCACTGGCCTCTGCTCTGGAACTTGGTTCTCCTCACTGGCCTCTGCACTGGGACTCGATTCCCCTCACTGGCCTCTGCACTGGGACTCGATTCCCCTCACTGACCTCCGCACTTGGACTCGATTCCCCTCACTGGCTTCTGCACTGGGACTCAATTCCGCTCACTGGCCTCCACACTTGGACTTGATTCCCCACATTGACCTCCGCAGTGGGACTCGATTCCCCTCACTGGCCTCTGCACTGGGACTCGATTCCCCTCACTGACCTCCGCACTGGGACTCGATTCCCCTCACTGGCTTCTGCACTGGAACTCGATTCCCCTCACTGGCCTCTGCACTGGAACTTGATTCCCCTCACTGGCCTCTGCACTGGGACTCGATTCCCCTCACTGACCTCCGCACTTGGACTCGATTCCCCTCACTGGCCTCTGCACTGGAACTTGATTCCCCTCACTGGCCTCTGCACTGGGACTCGATTCCCCTCACTGACCTCCGCACTGGGACTCGATTCCCCACACTGACCTCCGCACTTGGACTCGATTCCGCTCACTGGCCTCCGCACTGGGACTCGATTCCCCTCACTAGCCTCCGCACTGGGACTCAATTCCCCTCACTGGCCTCCGCACTGGGACTCGATTCCGCTCACTGGCCTCCGCACTGGGACCCGATTCCCTTCACTCGCCTCCGCACTGGGACTTGATTCCCCTCACTGGCCTCTGCAATGGAACTTGATTCCCCTCACTGGCCTCTGCACTGGGACTCAATTCCCCTCAATGGCCTTCACACTGGGACTCGATTCCCCTCACTGGCCTCCACACTGGGACTTGATTCCCCACACTGACGTCCACACTGGAACTTGATTCCCCTCACTGGCCTCTGCACCAGGACTCGATTCCCCTCACTGGCCTCTGCACTGGGACTCGATTCCCCTCACTGGCCTCTGCACTGGGACTCGATTCCCCTCACTGGCCTCTGCACTGGGATTCGATTCCCTCACTGGCCTCTGCACTGGGACTCGATTCCCCTCACTGACCTCTGCACTGGGACTCGATTCCCCTCACTGGCCTCCGCACTCGGACACAATTCCCCTCACTGGCCTCCGTACTGGGACTCGATTGCCCTCACTGGCCTCTGCACTGGGACTCAATTCCCCTCACTGGCCTCTGCACTGGGACTCAATTCCCCTCAATGGCCTTCACACTGGGACTCGATTCCCCTCACTGGCCTCCACACTGGGACTTGATTCCCCACACTGACGTCCACACTGGAACTTGATTCCCCTCACTGGCCTCTGCACCAGGATTCGATTCCCCTCACTGGCCTCTGCACTGGAACTTGATTCCCCTCACTGGCTTCTGCACTGGGACTCGATTCCCCTCACTGGCCTCCGCACTGGGACTTGATTCCCCACACTGACCTCTGCACTTGGACTCGATTCCGCTCACTGGCCTCCGCACTGGGACTCAATTCCCCTCACTGACCTCTGCACTGGGACTCGATTCCCCTCACTGACCTCTGCACTGGGACTCGATTCCCCTCAATGGCCTCTGCACTGGGACTCGATTCCCCTCACTGGCCTCTGCACCAGGACTTGTTTCCCCTCACTGGCCTCCGCACTGGGACCCAATTCCCCTCACTGGCCTCTGCACTGGGACTCGATTCTCCTCAATGGCCTTCACACTGGGACTCGATTCCCCTCACTGGCCTCTGCACTGGGACTCGATTCCCCTCAATGGCCTTCACACTGGGACTCGATTCCCCTAACTGACCTCCGCAGTGGGACTCAATTCCCCTCACTGGCCTCCGCACTGGGACTCGATTCCCAACACTGACCTCCGCACTGGGACTCGATTCCCCTCAATGGCCTCCGCACTGGGACTCGATTCCCCTCACTGGCCTCTGCACCAGGACTTGTTTCCCCTCACTGGCCTCCGCACTGGGACCCAATTCCCCTAACTGGCCTCTGCACTGGGACTCGATTCTCCTCAATGGCCTTCACACTGGGACTCGATTCCCCTCACTGACCTCCGCACTGGGACTCGATTCCCCTCACTGGCTTCTGCACTGTAACTCGATTCCCCTCACTGGCTTCTGCACTGGAACTCGATTCCCCTCACTGGCCTCTGCTCTGGAACTTGGTTCTCCTCACTGGCCTCTGCACTGGGACTCGATACCCCTCACTGGCCTCTGCACTGGGACTCGATTCCCCTCACTGACCTCCGCACTTGGACTCGATTCCCCTCACTGGCTTCTGCACTGGGACTCAATTCCGCTCACTGGCCTCCACACTTGGACTTGATTCCCCACATTGACCTCCGCAGTGGGACTCGATTCCCCTCACTGGCCTCTGCACTGGGACTCGATTCCCCTCACTGACCTCCGCACTGGGACTCGATTCCCCTCACTGGCTTCTGCACTGGAACTCGATTCCCCTCACTGGCCTATGCACTGGAACTTGATTCCCCTCACTGGCCTCTGCACTGGGACTCGATTCCCCTCACTGACCTCCGCACTTGGACTCGATTCCCCTCACTGACCTCCGCACTTGGACTCGATTCCCCTCACTGGCTTCTGCACTGGGACTCAATTCCGCTCACTGGCCTCCACACTTGGACTTGATTCCCCACATTGACCTCCGCAGTGGGACTCGATTCCCCTCACTGGCCTCTGCACTGGGACTCGATTCCCCTCACTGACCTCCGCACTGGGACTCGATTCCCCTCACTGGCTTCTGCACTGGAACTCGATTCCCCTCACTGGCCTCTGCACTGGAACTTGATTCCCCTCACTGGCCTCTGCACTGGGACTCGATTCCCCTCACTGACCTCCGCACTTGGACTCGATTCCCCTCACTGACCTCCGCACTGGGACTCGATTCCCCTCACTGGCTTCTGCACTGGAACTCGATTCCCCTCACTGGCCTCTGCACTGGAACTTGATTCCCCTCACTGGCCTCTGCACTGGGACTCGATTCCCCTCACTGACCTCCGCACTGGGACTCGATTCCCCACACTGACCTCCGCACTGGGACTCGATTCCCCTCACTGGCCTCCGCACTGGGACTCGATTCCCCTCACTGGCCTCTGCACTGGGACTCGTTTCCCCTCCCTGGCCTCTGCACTGGTACTCGATTCCACTCACTGGCCTCTGCACTGGTACTCGATTCCCCTCACTGGCCTCCCCACTGGGACTCGATTCCCCTCACTGGCCTCTGCACTGGTACTCGATTCCCCTCACTGGCCTCCCCACTGGGACTCGATTGCCCTCACTGGCTTCTGCACTGGGACTCAATTCCCCTCACTGGCCTCCGCACTGGGACCCGATTCCCTTCACTGGCCTCCGCAATGGGACTCAATTCCCCTCACTGGTCTCCGCACTGGGACTCGATTCCCCTCACTGGCCTCTGCACCAGGACTTGTTTCCCCTCACTGGCCTCCGCACTGGGACCCAATTCCCCTCACTGGCCTCTGCACTGGGACTCGATTCTCCTCAATGGCCTTCACACTGGGACTCGATTCCCCTCACTGACCTCCGCACTGGGACTCGATTCCCCTCACTGGCTTCTGCACTGTAACTCGATTCCCCTCACTGGCTTCTGCACTGGAACTCGATTCCCCTCACTGGCCTCTGCACTGGGACTCGATTCCCCTCACTGGCCTCTGCACTGGGACTCGATTCCCTCACTGGCCTCTGCACTGGGACTCGATTCCCCTCACTGACCTCTGCACTGGGACTCGATTCCCCTCACTGACCTCCGCACTGGGACTCGATTCCCCTCACTGGCCTCTGCACCAGGACTTGTTTCCCCTCACTGGCCTCCGCACTGGGACCCAATTCCCCTCACTGGCCTCTGCACTGGGACTCGATTCTCCTCACTGGCCTCTGCACTGGTACTCGATTCCCCTCACTGGCCTCCCCACTGGGACTCGATTCCCCTCACTGGCTTCTGCACTGGGACTCGATTCCCCTCACTGGCCTCTGCACTGGGTCTCGAATCCCCTCACTGGCCTCCCCACTGGGACTCGATTCCCCTCACTGGCCTCTGCACTGGGACTCGATTCTCCTCACTGGCCTCTGCACTGGTACTCGATTCCCCTCACTGGCCTCCCCACTGGGACTCGATTCCCCTCACTGGCTTCTGCACTGGGACTCGATTCCCCTCACTGGCCTCTGCACTGGGTCTCGAATCCCCTCACTGGCCTCCCCACTGGGACTCGATTCCCCTCACTGGCTTCTGCACTGGGACTCGATTCCCCTCACTGGCCTCCGCACTGGGACCCGATTCCCTTCACTGGCCTCCGCACTGGGACTCGATTCCCCTCACTGGCCTCCGCACTGGGACTCGATTGCCCTCACTGGCCTCTGCACTGGGACTCAATTCCCCTCACTGGCCTCTGCACTGGGACTCAATTCCCCTCAATGGCCTTCACACTGGGACTCGATTCCCCTCACTGGCCTCCACACTGGGACTTGATTCCCCACACTGACGTCCACACTGGAACTTGATTCCCCTCACTGGCCTCTGCACCAGGATTCGATTCCCCTCACTGGCCTCTGCACTGGAACTTGATTCCCCTCACTGGCTTCTGCACTGGGACTCGATTCCCCTCACTGGCCTCTGCACTGGAACTTGATTCCCCTCACTGGCCTCTGCACTGGGACTCGATTCCCCTCACTGACCTCCGCACTGGGACTCGATTCCCCTCACTGGCCTCTGCACCAGGACTTGTTTCCCCTCACTGGCCTCCGCACTGGGACCCAATTCCCCTCACTGGCCTCTGCACTGGGACTCGATTCTCCTCAATGGCCTTCACACTGGGACTCGATTCCCCTCACTGGCCTCTGCACTGGGACTCGATTCCCCTCAATGGCCTTCACACTGGGACTCGATTCCCCTAAGTGACCTCCGCAGTGGGACTCAATTCCCCTCACTGGCCTCCGCACTGGGACTCGATTCCCAACACTGACCTCCGCACTGGGACTCGATTCCCCTCACTGGCCTCCGCACTGGGACTCGATTCCCCTCACTGGCCTCTGCACTGGGACTCGATTCCCCTCACTGGCCTCTGCACTGGTACTCGATTCCCCTCACTGGCCTCCCCACTGGGACTCGATTCCCCTCACTGGCTTCTGCACTGGGACTCGATTCCCCTCACTGGCCTCTGCACTGGGTCTCGAATCCCCTCACTGGCCTCCCCACTGGGACTCGATTCCCCTCACTGGCTTCTGCACTGGGACTCGATTCCCCTCACTGGCCTCCGCACTCGGACACAATTCCCCTCACTGGCCTCCGTACTGGGACTCGATTGCCCTCACTGGCCTCTGCACTGGGACTCAATTCCCCTCACTGGCCTCTGCACTGGGACTCAATTCCCCTCAATGGCCTTCACACTGGGACTCGATTCCCCTCACTGGCCTCCACACTGGGACTTGATTCCCCACACTGACGTCCACACTGGAACTTGATTCCCCTCACTGGCCTCTGCACCAGGATTCGATTCCCCTCACTGGCCTCTGCACTGGAACTTGATTCCCCTCACTGGCTTCTGCACTGGGACTCGATTCCCCTCACTGGCCTCCGCACTGGGACTTGATTCCCCACACTGACCTCTGCACTTGGACTCGATTCCGCTCACTGGCCTCCGCACTGGGACTCAATTCCCCTCACTGACCTCTGCACTGGGACTCGATTCCCCTCAAAGGCCTCTGCACTGGGACTCGATTCCCCTCACTGGCCTCTGCACCAGGACTTGTTTCCCCTCACTGGCCTCCGCACTGGGACCCAATTCCCCTCACTGGCCTCTGCACTGGGACTCGATTCTCCTCAATGGCCTTCACACTGGGACTCGATTCCCCTCACTGGCCTCTGCACTGGGACTCGATTCCCCTCAATGGCCTTCACACTGGGACTCGATTCCCCTAACTGACCTCCGCAGTGGGACTCAATTCCCCTCACTGGCCTCCGCACTGGGACTCGATTCCCAACACTGACCTCCGCACTGGGACTCGATTCCCCTCACTGGCCTCCGCACTGGGACTCGATTCCCCTCACTGGCCTCTGCACTGGGACTCGATTCCCCTCACTGGCCTCTGCACTGGGACTCGATTCCCCTCACTGGCCTCCCCACTGGGACTCGATTCCCCTCACTGGCTTCTGCACTGGGACTCGATTCCCCTCACTGGCCTCTGCACTGGGTCTCGAATCCCCTCACTGGCCTCCCCACTGGGACTCGATTCCCCTCACTGGCTTCTGCACTGGGACTCGATTCCCCTCACTGGCCTCCGCACTGGGACCCGATTCCCTTCACTGGCCTCCGCACTGGGACTCGATTCCCCTCACTGGCCTCCGCACTGGGACTCGATTGCCCTCACTGGCCTCTGCACTGGGACTCAATTCCCCTCACTGGCCTCTGCACTGGGACTCAATTCCCCTCAATGGCCTCCGCACTGGGACCCGATTCCCTTCACTCGCCTCCGCACTGGGACTTGATTCCCCTCACTGGCCTCTGCACTGGAACTTGATTCCCCTCACTGGCCTCTGCACTGGGACTCAATTCCCCTCAATGGCCTTCACACTGGGACTCGATTCCCCTCACTGGCCTCCACACTGGGACTTGATTCCCCACACTGACGTCCACACTGGATCTTGATTCCCCTCACTGGCCCCTGCACCAGGACTCGATTCCCCTCACTGGCCTCTGCACTGGGACTCGATTCCCCTCACTGGCCTCTGCACTGGGACTCGATTCCCCTCACTGGCCTCTGCACTGGGACTCGATTCCCTCACTGGCCTCTGCACTGGGACTCGATTCCCCTCACTGACCTCTGCACTGGGACTCGATTCCCCTCACTGGCCTCCGCACTCGGACACAATTCCCCTCACTGGCCTCCGTACTGGGACTCGATTGCCCTCACTGGCCTCTGCACTGGGACTCAATTCCCCTCACTGGCCTCTGCACTGGGACTCAATTCCCCTCAATGGCCTTCACACTGGGACTCGATTCCCCTCAATGGCCTTCACACTGGGACTCGATTCCCCTCACTGGCCTCCACACTGGGACTTGATTCCCCACACTGACGTCCACACTGGAACTTGATTCCCCTCACTGGCCTCTGCACCAGGATTCGATTCCCCTCACTGGCCTCTGCACTGGAACTTGATTCCCCTCACTGGCTTCTGCACTGGGACTCGATTCCCCTCACTGGCCTCCGCACTGGGACTTGATTCCCCACACTGACCTCTGCACTTGGACTCGATTCCGCTCACTGGCCTCCGCACTGGGACTCAATTCCCCTCACTGACCTCTGCACTGGGACTCGATTCCCCTCAATGGCCTCCGCACTGGGACTCAATTCCCCTCACTGGTCTCCGCACTGGGACTCGATTCCCCTCACTGGCCTCTGCACCAGGACTTGTTTCCCCTCACTGGCCTCCGCACTGGGACCCAATTCCCCTCACTGGCCTCTGCACTGGGACTCGATTCTCCTCAATGGCCTTCACACTGGGACTCGATTCCCCTCACTGACCTCCGCACTGGGACTCGATTCCCCTCACTGGCTTCTGCACTGTAACTCGATTCCCCTCACTGGCTTCTGCACTGGAACTCGATTCCCCTCACTGGCCTCTGCTCTGGAACTTGGGTCTCCTCACTGGCCTCCGCACTGGGACTCGATTCCCCTCACTGGCCTCCGCACTGGGACTCGATTCCCCTCACTGGCCTCTGCACTGGGACTCGATTCCCCTCCCTGGCCTCTGCACTGGTACTCGATTCCCCTCACTGGCCTCTGCACTGGTACTCGATTCCCCTCACTGGCCTCCCCACTGGGACTCGATTCCCCTCACTGGCTTCTGCACTGGGACTCGATTCCCCTCACTGGCCTCCGCACTGGGACCCGATTCCCTTCACTGGCTTCTGCACTGGGACTCGATTCCCCTCACTGGCCTCTGCACTGGTACTCGATTCCCCTCACTGGCTTCTGCACTGGGACTCGATTCCCCTCACTGGCCTCCGCACTGGGACCCGATTCCCTTCACTGGCCTCCGAACTGGGACTCGATTCCCCTCACTGGCCTCCGCACTGGGACTCGATTCCCCTCACTGGCCTCTGCACTGGGACTCGATTCCCCTCACTGGCCTCTGCACAGGGACTCGATTCCCCTCACTGGCCTCTCCTCTGGAACTTGGTTCTCCTCACTGGCCTCCGCACTGGGACTCGATTCCCCACACTGACCTCCGCACTGGGACTCGATTCCCCTCACTGGCCTCCGCACGGGGACTCGATTCCCCTCACTGGCCTCTGCACTGGGACTCGTTTCCCCTCCCTGGCCTCTGCACTGGTACTCGATTCCCCTCACTGGCCTCTGCACTGGTACTCGATTCCCCTCACTGGCCTCCCCACTGGGACTCGATTCCCCTCACTGGCCTCTGCACTGGTACTCGATTCCCCTCACTGGCCTCCCCACTGGGACTCGATTGCCCTCACTGGCTTCTGCACTGGGACTCAATTCCCCTCACTGGCCTCCGCACTGGGACCCGATTCCCTTCACTGGCCTCCGCAATGGGACTCGATTCCCCTCACTGGCCTCCGCACTGGGACTCGATTCCCCTCACTGGCCTCTGCACTGGGACTCGATTCCCCTCACTGGCCTCTGCACAGGGACTCGATTCCCCTCACTGACCTCTGCACTGGGACTCGATTCCCCTCACTGGCCTCTGCACTGGGACTCGATTCCCTCACTGGCCTCTGCACTGGGACTCGATTCCCCTCACTGACCTCTGCACTGGGACTCGATTCCCCTCACTGGCCTCCGCACTCGGACACAATTCCCCTCACTGGCCTCCGTACTGGGACTCGATTCCCCTCACTGGCCTCTGCACTGGGACTCGATTCCCCTCACTGGCCTCCCCACTGGGACTCGATTCCCCTCACTGGCTTCTGCACTGGGACTCGATTCCCCTCACTGGCCTCCGCACTGGGACCCGATTCCCTTCACTGGCCTCCGAACTGGGACTCGATTCCCCTCACTGGCCTCCGCACTGGGACTCGATTCCCCTCACTGGCCTCTGCACTGGGACTCGATTCCCCTCACTGGCCTCTGCACAGGGACTCGATTCCCCTCACTGGCCTCCCCACTGGGACTCGATTCCCCTCACTGGCTTCTGCACTGGGACTCGATTCCCCTCACTGGCCTCTGCACTGGTACTCGATTCCCCTCACTGGCCTCCCCACTGGGACTCGATTCCCCTCACTGGCTTCTGCACTGGGAATCGATTCCCCTCACTGGCCTCCGCACTGGGACCCGATTCCCTTCACTGGCCTCCGCACTGGGACTCGATTCCCCTCACTGGCCTCTGCACAGGGACTCGATTCCCCTCACTGGCCTCTGCACTGGGACTCGATTCCCCTCACTGGCCTCTGCACTGGGACTCGATTCCCTCACTGGCCTCTGCACTGGGACTCGATTCCCCTCACTGACCTCTGCACTGGGACTCAATTCCCCTCAATGGCCTTCACACTGGGACTCGATTCCCCTCACTGGCCTCCGCACTGGGACTCGATTCCCCTCACTGGCCTCTGCACAGGGACTCGATTCCCCTCACTGGCCTCTGCACTGGGACTCGATTCCCCTCACTGGCCTCTGCACTGGGACTCGATTCCCTCACTGGCCTCTGCACTGGGACTCGATTCCCCTCACTGACCTCTGCACTGGGACTCGATTCCCCTCACTGGCCTCCGCACTCGGACACAATTCCCCTCACTGGCCTCCGTACTGGGACTCGATTCCCCTCACTGGCCTCTGCACTGGGACTCGATTCCCCTCACTGGCCTCCGCACTGGGACTCAATTCCCCTCACTGGCTCTGCACTGGGACTCGATTCCCCTCACTGGCCACCGCACTGGGACTCGATTCCCCAAACTGACCTCCGCACTGGGACTCGATTCCGCTCACTGGCCTCCGCACTGGGACTCGATTCCCCTCACTGACCTCTGCACTGTGACTCGATTCCCCTCACTGGCCTCCGCACTGGGACTCGATTCTCCTCACTGACCTCCGCACTGGGACTCGATTCCCCTCACTGACCTCCGCACTGGGACTCGATTCCCCTCACTGGCCTCCGCACTTGGACTCGATTCCCCTCACTGGCCTCCGCACTGGGACTCGATTCCCCTCACTGGCCTCTGCACTGGGACTCGATTCCCCTCACTGACCTCCGCACTGGGACTCGATTCCCCACACTGACCTCCGCACTTGGACTCGATTCCGCTCACTGGCCTCCGCACTGGGACTCGATTCCCCTCACTAGCCTCCGCACTGGGACTCAATTCCCCTCACTGGCCTCCGCACTGGGACTCGATTCCGCTCACTGGCCTCCGCACTGGGACCCGATTCCCTTCACTCGCCTCCGCACTGGGACTTGATTCCCCTCACTGGCCTCTGCAATGGAACTTGATTCCCCTCACTGGCCTCTGCACTGGGACTCAATTCCCCTCAATGGCCTTCACACTGGGACTCGATTCCCCTCACTGGCCTCCACACTGGGACTTGATTCCCCACACTGACGTCCACACTGGAACTTGATTCCCCTCACTGGCCTCTGCACCAGGACTCGATTCCCCTCACTGGCCTCTGCACTGGGACTCGATTCCCCTCACTGGCCTCTGCACTGGGACTCGATTCCCCTCACTGGCCTCTGCACTGGGACTCGATTCCCTCACTGGCCTCTGCACTGGGACTCGATTCCCCTCACTGACCTCTGCACTGGGACTCGATTCCCCTCACTGGCCTCCGCACTCGGACACAATTCCCCTCACTGGCCTCCGTACTGGGACTCGATTGCCCTCACTGGCCTCTGCACTGGGACTCAATTCCCCTCACTGGCCTCTGCACTGGGACTCAATTCCCCTCAATGGCCTTCACACTGGGACTCGATTCCCCTCACTGGCCTCCACACTGGGACTTGATTCCCCACACTGACGTCCACACTGGAACTTGATTCCCCTCACTGGCCTCTGCACCAGGATTCGATTCCCCTCACTGGCCTCTGCACTGGAACTTGATTCCCCTCACTGGCTTCTGCACTGGGACTCGATTCCCCTCACTGGCCTCCGCACTGGGACTTGATTCCCCACACTGACCTCTGCACTTGGACTCGATTCCGCTCACTGGCCTCCGCACTGGGACTCAATTCCCCTCACTGACCTCTGCACTGGGACTCGATTCCCCTCACTGACCTCTGCACTGGGACTCGATTCCCCTCAATGGCCTCTGCACTGGGACTCGATTCCCCTCACTGGCCTCTGCACCAGGACTTGTTTCCCCTCACTGGCCTCCGCACTGGGACCCAATTCCCCTCACTGGCCTCTGCACTGGGACTCGATTCTCCTCACTGGCCTCTGCACTGGGACTCGATTCCCCTCAATGGCCTTCACACTGGGACTCGATTCCCCTAACTGACCTCCGCAGTGGGACTCAATTCCCCTCACTGGCCTCCGCACTGGGACTCGATTCCCAACACTGACCTCCGCACTGGGACTCGATTCCCCTCACTGGCCTCCGCACTGGGACTCGATTCCCCTCACTGGCCTCTGCACTGGGACTCGATTCCCCTCACTGGCCTCTGCACTGGTACTCGATTCCCCTCACTGGCCTCCCCACTGGGACTCGATTCCCCTCACTGGCTTCTGCACTGGGACTCGATTCCCCTCACTGGCCTCTGCACTGGGTCTCGAATCCCCTCACTGGCCTCCCCACTGGGACTCGATTCCCCTCACTGGCTTCTGCACTGGGACTCGATTCCCCTCACTGGCCTCCGCACTGGGACCCGATTCCCTTCACTGGCCTCCGCACTGGGACTCGATTCCCCTCACTGGCCTCCGCACTGGGACTCGATTGCCCTCACTGGCCTCTGCACTGGGACTCAATTCCCCTCACTGGCCTCTGCACTGGGACTCAATTCCCCTCAATGGCCTCCGCACTGGGACCCGATTCCCTTCACTCGCCTCCGCACTGGGACTTGATTCCCCTCACTGGCCTCTGCACTGGAACTTGATTCCCCTCACTGGCCTCTGCACTGGGACTCAATTCCCCTCAATGGCCTTCACACTGGGACTCGATTCCCCTCACTGGCCTCCACACTGGATCTTGATTCCCCTCACTGGCCCCTGCACCAGGACTCGATTCCCCTCACTGGCCTCTGCACTGGGACTCGATTCCCCTCACTGGCCACTGCACTGGGACTCGATTCCCCTCACTGGCCTCTGCACTGGGACTCGATTCCCTCACTGGCCTCTGCACTGGGACTCGATTCCCCTCACTGACCTCTGCACTGGGACTCGATTCCCTCACTGGCCTCTGCACTGGGACTCGATTCCCCTCACTGGCCTCTGCACTGGGACTCGATTGCCCTCACTGGCCTCTGCACTGGGACTCGATTCCCCTCACTGGCCTCTGCACTGGGACTCGATTCCCCTCACTGGCCTCTGCACTGGGACTCGATTCCCTCACTGGCCTCTGCACTGGGACTCGATTCCCCTCACTGACCTCTGCACTGGGACTCGATTGCCCTCACTGGCCTCTGCACTGGGACTCAATTCCCCTCACTGGCCTCTGCACTGGGACTCAATTCCCCTCAATGGCCTTCACACTGGGACTCGATTCCCCTCACTGGCCTCCACACTGGGACTTGATTCCCCACACTGACGTCCACACTGGAACTTGATTCCCCTCACTGGCCTCTGCACCAGGATTCGATTCCCCTCACTGGCCTCTGCACTGGAACTTGATTCCCCTCACTGGCTTCTGCACTGGGACTCGATTCCCCTCACTGGCCTCCGCACTGGGACTTGATTCCCCACACTGACCTCTGCACTTGGACTCGATTCCGCTCACTGGCCTCCGCACTGGGACTCAATTCCACTCACTGACCTCTGCACTGGGACTCGATTCCCCTCAATGGCCTCCGCACTGGGACTCAATTCCCCTCACTGGTCTCCGCACTGGGACTCGATTCCCCTCACTGGCCTCTGCACCAGGACTTGTTTCCCCTCACTGGCCTCCGCACTGGGACCCAATTCCCCTCACTGGCCTCTGCACTGGGACTCGATTCTCCTCAATGGCCTTCACACTGGGACTCGATTCCCCTCACTGACCTCCGCACTGGGACTCGATTCCCCTCACTGGCTTCTGCACTGTAACTCGATTCCCCTCACTGGCTTCTGCACTGGAACTCGATTCCCCTCACTGGCCTCTGCTCTGGAACTTGGTTCTCCTCACTGGCCTCTGCACTGGGACTCGATTCCCCTCACTGGCCTCTGCACTGGGACTCGATTCCCCTCACTGACCTCCGCACTTGGACTCGATTCCCCTCACTGGCTTCTGCACTGGGACTCAATTCCGCTCACTGGCCTCCACACTTGGACTTGATTCCCCACATTGACCTCCGCAGTGGGACTCGATTCCCCTCACTGGCCTCTGCACTGGGACTCGATTCCCCTCACTGACCTCCGCACTGGGACTCGATTCCCCTCACTGGCTTCTGCACTGGAACTCGATTCCCCTCACTGGCCTCTGCACTGGAACTTGATTCCCCTCACTGGCCTCTGCACTGGGACTCGATTCCCCTCACTGACCTCCGCACTTGGACTCGATTCCCCTCACTGGCCTCTGCACTGGAACTTGATTCCCCTCACTGGCCTCTGCACTGGGACTCGATTCCCCTCACTGACCTCCGCACTGGGACTCGATTCCCCACACTGACCTCCGCACTTGGACTCGATTCCGCTCACTGGCCTCCGCACTGGGACTCGATTCCCCTCACTAGCCTCTGCACTGGGACTCAATTCCCCTCAATGGCCTTCACACTGGGACTCGATTCCCCTCACTGGCCTCCACACTGGGACTTGATTCCCCACACTGACGTCCACACTGGAACTTGATTCCCCTCACTGGCCTCTGCACCAGGACTCGATTCCCCTCACTGGCCTCTGCACTGGGACTCGATTCCCCTCACTGGCCTCTGCACTGGGACTCGATTCCCCTCACTGGCCTCTGCACTGGGACTCGATTCCCTCACTGGCCTCTGCACTGGGACTCGATTCCCCTCACTGACCTCTGCACTGGGACTCGATTCCCCTCACTGGCCTCCGCACTCGGACACAATTCCCCTCACTGGCCTCCGTACTGGGACTCGATTGCCCTCACTGGCCTCTGCACTGGGACTCAATTCCCCTCACTGGCCTCTGCACTGGGACTCAATTCCCCTCAATGGCCTTCACACTGGGACTCGATTCCCCTCACTGGCCTCCACACTGGGACTTGATTCCCCACACTGACGTCCACACTGGAACTTGATTCCCCTCACTGGCCTCTGCACCAGGATTCGATTCCCCTCACTGGCCTCTGCACTGGAACTTGATTCCCCTCACTGGCTTCTGCACTGGGACTCGATTCCCCTCACTGGCCTCCGCACTGGGACTTGATTCCCCACACTGACCTCTGCACTTGGACTCGATTCCGCTCACTGGCCTCCGCACTGGGACTCAATTCCCCTCACTGACCTCTGCACTGGGACTCGATTCCCCTCACTGACCTCTGCACTGGGACTCGATTCCCCTCAATGGCCTCTGCACTGGGACTCGATTCCCCTCACTGGCCTCTGCACCAGGACTTGTTTCCCCTCACTGGCCTCCGCACTGGGACCCAATTCCCCTCACTGGCCTCTGCACTGGGACTCGATTCTCCTCACTGGCCTCTGCACTGGGACTCGATTCCCCTCAATGGCCTTCACACTGGGACTCGATTCCCCTAACTGACCTCCGCAGTGGGACTCAATTCCCCTCACTGGCCTCCGCACTGGGACTCGATTCCCAACACTGACCTCCGCACTGGGACTCGATTCCCCTCACTGGCCTCCGCACTGGGACTCGATTCCCCTCACTGGCCTCTGCACTGGGACTCGATTCCCCTCACTGGCCTCTGCACTGGTACTCGATTCCCCTCACTGGCCTCCCCACTGGGACTCGATTCCCCTCACTGGCTTCTGCACTGGGACTCGATTCCCCTCACTGGCCTCTGCACTGGGTCTCGAATCCCCTCACTGGCCTCCCCACTGGGACTCGATTCCCCTCACTGGCTTCTGCACTGGGACTCGATTCCCCTCACTGGCCTCCGCACTGGGACCCGATTCCCTTCACTGGCCTCCGCACTGGGACTCGATTCCCCTCACTGGCCTCCGCACTGGGACTCGATTGCCCTCACTGGCCTCTGCACTGGGACTCAATTCCCCTCACTGGCCTCTGCACTGGGACTCAATTCCCCTCAATGGCCTCCGCACTGGGACCCGATTCCCTTCACTCGCCTCCGCACTGGGACTTGATTCCCCTCACTGGCCTCTGCACTGGAACTTGATTCCCCTCACTGGCCTCTGCACTGGGACTCAATTCCCCTCAATGGCCTTCACACTGGGACTCGATTCCCCTCACTGGCCTCCACACTGGATCTTGATTCCCCTCACTGGCCCCTGCACCAGGACTCGATTCCCCTCACTGGCCTCTGCACTGGGACTCGATTCCCCTCACTGGCCACTGCACTGGGACTCGATTCCCCTCACTGGCCTCTGCACTGGGACTCGATTCCCTCACTGGCCTCTGCACTGGGACTCGATTCCCCTCACTGACCTCTGCACTGGGACTCGATTCCCTCACTGGCCTCTGCACTGGGACTCGATTCCCCTCACTGGCCTCTGCACTGGGACTCGATTGCCCTCACTGGCCTCTGCACTGGGACTCGATTCCCCTCACTGGCCTCTGCACTGGGACTCGATTCCCCTCACTGGCCTCTGCACTGGGACTCGATTCCCTCACTGGCCTCTGCACTGGGACTCGATTCCCCTCACTGACCTCTGCACTGGGACTCGATTGCCCTCACTGGCCTCTGCACTGGGACTCAATTCCCCTCACTGGCCTCTGCACTGGGACTCAATTCCCCTCAATGGCCTTCACACTGGGACTCGATTCCCCTCACTGGCCTCCACACTGGGACTTGATTCCCCACACTGACGTCCACACTGGAACTTGATTCCCCTCACTGGCCTCTGCACCAGGATTCGATTCCCCTCACTGGCCTCTGCACTGGAACTTGATTCCCCTCACTGGCTTCTGCACTGGGACTCGATTCCCCTCACTGGCCTCCGCACTGGGACTTGATTCCCCACACTGACCTCTGCACTTGGACTCGATTCCGCTCACTGGCCTCCGCACTGGGACTCAATTCCACTCACTGACCTCTGCACTGGGACTCGATTCCCCTCAATGGCCTCCGCACTGGGACTCAATTCCCCTCACTGGTCTCCGCACTGGGACTCGATTCCCCTCACTGGCCTCTGCACCAGGACTTGTTTCCCCTCACTGGCCTCCGCACTGGGACCCAATTCCCCTCACTGGCCTCTGCACTGGGACTCGATTCTCCTCAATGGCCTTCACACTGGGACTCGATTCCCCTCACTGACCTCCGCACTGGGACTCGATTCCCCTCACTGGCTTCTGCACTGTAACTCGATTCCCCTCACTGGCTTCTGCACTGGAACTCGATTCCCCTCACTGGCCTCTGCTCTGGAACTTGGTTCTCCTCACTGGCCTCTGCACTGGGACTCGATTCCCCTCACTGGCCTCTGCACTGGGACTCGATTCCCCTCACTGACCTCCGCACTTGGACTCGATTCCCCTCACTGGCTTCTGCACTGGGACTCAATTCCGCTCACTGGCCTCCACACTTGGACTTGATTCCCCACATTGACCTCCGCAGTGGGACTCGATTCCCCTCACTGGCCTCTGCACTGGGACTCGATTCCCCTCACTGACCTCCGCACTGGGACTCGATTCCCCTCACTGGCTTCTGCACTGGAACTCGATTCCCCTCACTGGCCTCTGCACTGGAACTTGATTCCCCTCACTGGCCTCTGCACTGGGACTCGATTCCCCTCACTGACCTCCGCACTTGGACTCGATTCCCCTCACTGGCCTCTGCACTGGAACTTGATTCCCCTCACTGGCCTCTGCACTGGGACTCGATTCCCCTCACTGACCTCCGCACTGGGACTCGATTCCCCACACTGACCTCCGCACTTGGACTCGATTCCGCTCACTGGCCTCCGCACTGGGACTCGATTCCCCTCACTAGCCTCCGCACTGGGACTCAATTCCCCTCACTGGCCTCCGCACTGGGACTCGATTCCGCTCACTGGCCTCCGCACTGGGACCCGATTCCCTTCACTCGCCTCCGCACTGGGACTTGATTCCCCTCACTGGCCTCTGCAATGGAACTTGATTCCCCTCACTGGCCTCTGCACTGGGACTCAATTCCCCTCAATGGCCTTCACACTGGGACTCGATTCCCCTCACTGGCCTCCACACTGGGACTTGATTCCCCACACTGACGTCCACACTGGAACTTGATTCCCCTCACTGGCCTCTGCACCAGGACTCGATTCCCCTCACTGGCCTCTGCACTGGGACTCGATTCCCCTCACTGGCCTCTGCACTGGGACTCGATTCCCCTCACTGGCCTCTGCACTGGGATTCGATTCCCTCACTGGCCTCTGCACTGGGACTCGATTCCCCTCACTGACCTCTGCACTGGGACTCGATTCCCCTCACTGGCCTCCGCACTCGGACACAATTCCCCTCACTGGCCTCCGTACTGGGACTCGATTGCCCTCACTGGCCTCTGCACTGGGACTCAATTCCCCTCACTGGCCTCTGCACTGGGACTCAATTCCCCTCAATGGCCTTCACACTGGGACTCGATTCCCCTCACTGGCCTCCACACTGGGACTTGATTCCCCACACTGACGTCCACACTGGAACTTGATTCCCCTCACTGGCCTCTGCACCAGGATTCGATTCCCCTCACTGGCCTCTGCACTGGAACTTGATTCCCCTCACTGGCTTCTGCACTGGGACTCGATTCCGCTCACTGGCCTCCGCACTGGGACTCAATTCCCCTCACTGACCTCTGCACTGGGACTCGATTCCCCTCACTGACCTCTGCACTGGGACTCGATTCCCCTCAATGGCCTCTGCACTGGGACTCGATTCCCCTCACTGGCCTCTGCACCAGGACTTGTTTCCCCTCACTGGCCTCCGCACTGGGACCCAATTCCCCTCACTGGCCTCTGCACTGGGACTCGATTCTCCTCAATGGCCTTCACACTGGGACTCGATTCCCCTCACTGGCCTCTGCACTGGGACTCGATTCCCCTCAATGGCCTTCACACTGGGACTCGATTCCCCTAACTGACCTCCGCAGTGGGACTCAATTCCCCTCACTGGCCTCCGCACTGGGACTCGATTCCCAACACTGACCTCCGCACTGGGACTCGATTCCCCTCAATGGCCTCCGCACTGGGACTCGATTCCCCTCACTGGCCTCTGCACCAGGACTTGTTTCCCCTCACTGGCCTCCGCACTGGGACCCAATTCCCCTAACTGGCCTCTGCACTGGGACTCGATTCTCCTCAATGGCCTTCACACTGGGACTCGATTCCCCTCACTGACCTCCGCACTGGGACTCGATTCCCCTCACTGGCTTCTGCACTGTAACTCGATTCCCCTCACTGGCTTCTGCACTGGAACTCGATTCCCCTCACTGGCCTCTGCTCTGGAACTTGGTTCTCCTCACTGGCCTCTGCACTGGGACTCGATACCCCTCACTGGCCTCTGCACTGGGACTCGATTCCCCTCACTGACCTCCGCACTTGGACTCGATTCCCCTCACTGGCTTCTGCACTGGGACTCAATTCCGCTCACTGGCCTCCACACTTGGACTTGATTCCCCACATTGACCTCCGCAGTGGGACTCGATTCCCCTCACTGGCCTCTGCACTGGGACTCGATTCCCCTCACTGACCTCCGCACTGGGACTCGATTCCCCTCACTGGCTTCTGCACTGGAACTCGATTCCCCTCACTGGCCTCTGCACTGGAACTTGATTCCCCTCACTGGCCTCTGCACTGGGACTCGATTCCCCTCACTGACCTCCGCACTTGGACTCGATTCCCCTCACTGACCTCCGCACTTGGACTCGATTCCCCTCACTGGCTTCTGCACTGGGACTCAATTCCGCTCACTGGCCTCCACACTTGGACTTGATTCCCCACATTGACCTCCGCAGTGGGACTCGATTCCCCTCACTGGCCTCTGCACTGGGACTCGATTCCCCTCACTGACCTCCGCACTGGGACTCGATTCCCCTCACTGGCTTCTGCACTGGAACTCGATTCCCCTCACTGGCCTCTGCACTGGAACTTGATTCCCCTCACTGGCCTCTGCACTGGGACTCGATTCCCCTCACTGACCTCCGCACTTGGACTCGATTCCCCTCACTGACCTCCGCACTGGGACTCGATTCCCCTCACTGGCTTCTGCACTGGAACTCGATTCCCCTCACTGGCCTCTGCACTGGAACTTGATTCCCCTCACTGGCCTCTGCACTGGGACTCGATTCCCCACACTGACCTCCGCACTGGGACTCGATTCCCCTCACTGGCCTCCGCACTGGGACTCGATTCCCCTCACTGGCCTCTGCACTGGGACTCGTTTCCCCTCCCTGGCCTCTGCACTGGTACTCGATTCCCCTCACTGGCCTCTGCACTGGTACTCGATTCCCCTCACTGGCCTCCCCACTGGGACTCGATTCCCCTCACTGGCCTCTGCACTGGTACTCGATTCCCCTCACTGGCCTCCCCACTGGGACTCGATTGCCCTCACTGGCTTCTGCACTGGGACTCAATTCCCCTCACTGGCCTCCGCACTGGGACCCGATTCCCTTCACTGGCCTCCGCAATGGGACTCGATTCCCCTCACTGGCCTCCACACTGGGACTCGATTCCCCTCACTGGCCTCTGCACTGGGACTCGATTCCCCTCACTGGCCTCTGCACAGGGACTCGATTCCCCTCACTGACCTCTGCACTGGGACTCGATTCCCCTCACTGGCCTCTGCACTGGGACTCGATTCCCTCACTGGCCTCTGCACTGGGACTCGATTCCCCTCACTGACCTCTGCACTGGGACTCGATTCCCCTCACTGGCCTCCGCACTCGGACACAATTCCCCTCACTGGCCTCCGTACTGGGACTCGATTCCCCTCACTGGCCTCTGCACTGGGACTCGATTCCCCTCACTGGCCTCCCCACTGGGACTCGATTCCCCTCACTGGCTTCTGCACTGGGACTCGATTCCCCTCACTGGCCTCCGCACTGGGACCCGATTCCCTTCACTGGCCTCCGAACTGGGACTCGATTCCCCTCACTGGCCTCCGCACTGGGACTCGATTCCCCTCACTGGCCTCTGCACTGGGACTCGATTCCCCTCACTGGCCTCTGCACAGGGACTCGATTCCCCTCACTGGCCTCCCCACTGGGACTCGATTCCCCTCACTGGCTTCTGCACTGGGACTCGATTCCCCTCACTGGCCTCTGCACTGGTACTCGATTCCCCTCACTGGCCTCCCCACTGGGACTCGATTCCCCTCACTGGCTTCTGCACTGGGACTCGATTCCCCTCACTGGCCTCCGCACTGGGACCCGATTCCCTTCACTGGCCTCCGAACTGGGACTCGATTCCCCTCACTGGCCTCCGCACTGGGACTCGATTCCCCTCACTGGCCTCTGCACTGGGACTCGATTCCCCTCACTGGCCTCTGCACAGGGACTCGATTCCCCTCACTGGCCTCCCCACTGGGACTCGATTCCCCTCACTGGCATCTGCACTGGGACTCGATTCCCCTCACTGGCCTCTGCACTGGTACTCGATTCCCCTCACTGGCCTCCCCACTGGGACTCGATTCCCCTCACTGGCTTCTGCACTGGGACTCGATTCCCCTCACTGGCCTCCGCACTGGGACCCGATTCCCTTCACTGGCCTCCGCACTGGGACTCGATTCCCCTCACTGGCCTCCGCACTGGGACTCGATTCCCCTCACTGGCCTCTGCACAGGGACTCGATTCCCCTCACTGGCCTCTGCACTGGGACTCGATTCCCCTCACTGGCCTCTGCACTGGGACTCGATTCCCTCACTGGCCTCTGCACTGGGACTCGATTCCCCTCACTGACCTCTGCACTGGGACTCGATTCCCCTCACTGGCCTCCGCACTCGGACACAATTCCCCTCACTGGCCTCCGCACTGGGACTCGATTCCCCTCACTGACCTCCGCACTGGGACTCGATTCCCCTCACTGGCCTCCGCACTTGGACTCGATTCCCCTCACTGGCCTCCGCACTGGGACTCGATTCCCCTCACTGGCCTCTGCACCAGGATTCGATTCCCCTCACTGGCCTCTGCACTGGAACTTGATTCCCCTCACTGGCTTCTGCACTGGGACTCGATTCCCCTCACTGGCCTCCGCACTGGGACTTGATTCCCCACACTGACCTCTGCACTTGGACTCGATTCCGCTCACTGGCCTCCGCACTGGGACTCAATTCCCCTCACTGACCTCTGCACTGGGACTCGATTCCCCTCAAAGGCCTCTGCACTGGGACTCGATTCCCCTCACTGGCCTCTGCACCAGGACTTGTTTCCCCTCACTGGCCTCCGCACTGGGACCCAATTCCCCTCACTGGCCTCTGCACTGGGACTCGATTCTCCTCAATGGCCTTCACACTGGGACTCGATTCCCCTCACTGGCCTCTGCACTGGGACTCGATTCCCCTCAATGGCCTTCACACTGGGACTCGATTCCCCTAACTGACCTCCGCAGTGGGACTCAATTCCCCTCACTGGCCTCCGCACTGGGACTCGATTCCCAACACTGACCTCCGCACTGGGACTCGATTCCCCTCACTGGCCTCCGCACTGGGACTCGATTCCCCTCACTGGCCTCTGCACTGGGACTCGATTCCCCTCACTGGCCTCTGCACTGGGACTCGATTCCCCTCACTGGCCTCCCCACTGGGACTCGATTCCCCTCACTGGCTTCTGCACTGGGACTCGATTCCCCTCACTGGCCTCTGCACTGGGTCTCGAATCCCCTCACTGGCCTCCCCACTGGGACTCGATTCCCCTCACTGGCTTCTGCACTGGGACTCGATTCCCCTCACTGGCCTCCGCACTGGGACCCGATTCCCTTCACTGGCCTCCGCACTGGGACTCGATTCCCCTCACTGGCCTCCGCACTGGGACTCGATTGCCCTCACTGGCCTCTGCACTGGGACTCAATTCCCCTCACTGGCCTCTGCACTGGGACTCAATTCCCCTCAATGGCCTCCGCACTGGGACCCGATTCCCTTCACTCGCCTCCGCACTGGGACTTGATTCCCCTCACTGGCCTCTGCACTGGAACTTGATTCCCCTCACTGGCCTCTGCACTGGGACTCAATTCCCCTCAATGGCCTTCACACTGGGACTCGATTCCCCTCACTGGCCTCCACACTGGGACTTGATTCCCCACACTGACGTCCACACTGGATCTTGATTCCCCTCACTGGCCCCTGCACCAGGACTCGATTCCCCTCACTGGCCTCTGCACTGGGACTCGATTCCCCTCACTGGCCTCTGCACTGGGACTCGATTCCCCTCACTGGCCTCTGCACTGGGACTCGATTCCCTCACTGGCCTCTGCACTGGGACTCGATTCCCCTCACTGACCTCTGCACTGGGACTCGATTCCCCTCACTGGCCTCCGCACTCGGACACAATTCCCCTCACTGGCCTCCGTACTGGGACTCGATTGCCCTCACTGGCCTCTGCACTGGGACTCAATTCCCCTCACTGGCCTCTGCACTGGGACTCAATTCCCCTCAATGGCCTTCACACTGGGACTCGATTCCCCTCAATGGCCTTCACACTGGGACTCGATTCCCCTCACTGGCCTCCACACTGGGACTTGATTCCCCACACTGACGTCCACACTGGAACTTGATTCCCCTCACTGGCCTCTGCACCAGGATTCGATTCCCCTCACTGGCCTCTGCACTGGAACTTGATTCCCCTCACTGGCTTCTGCACTGGGACTCGATTCCCCTCACTGGCCTCCGCACTGGGACTTGATTCCCCACACTGACCTCTGCACTTGGACTCGATTCCGCTCACTGGCCTCCGCACTGGGACTCAATTCCCCTCACTGACCTCTGCACTGGGACTCGATTCCCCTCAATGGCCTCCGCACTGGGACTCAATTCCCCTCACTGGTCTCCGCACTGGGACTCGATTCCCCTCACTGGCCTCTGCACCAGGACTTGTTTCCCCTCACTGGCCTCCGCACTGGGACCCAATTCCCCTCACTGGCCTCTGCACTGGGACTCGATTCTCCTCAATGGCCTTCACACTGGGACTCGATTCCCCTCACTGACCTCCGCACTGGGACTCGATTCCCCTCACTGGCTTCTGCACTGTAACTCGATTCCCCTCACTGGCTTCTGCACTGGAACTCGATTCCCCTCACTGGCCTCTGCTCTGGAACTTGGTTCTCCTCACTGGCCTCCGCACTGGGACTCGATTCCCCTCACTGGCCTCCGCACTGGGACTCGATTCCCCTCACTGGCCTCTGCACTGGGACTCGATTCCCCTCCCTGGCCTCTGCACTGGTACTCGATTCCCCTCACTGGCCTCTGCACTGGTACTCGATTCCCCTCACTGGCCTCCCCACTGGGACTCGATTCCCCTCACTGGCTTCTGCACTGGGACTCGATTCCCCTCACTGGCCTCCGCACTGGGACCCGATTCCCTTCACTGGCTTCTGCACTGGGACTCGATTCCCCTCACTGGCCTCTGCACTGGTACTCGATTCCCCTCACTGGCTTCTGCACTGGGACTCGATTCCCCTCACTGGCCTCCGCACTGGGACCCGATTCCCTTCACTGGCCTCCGAACTGGGACTCGATTCCCCTCACTGGCCTCCGCACTGGGACTCGATTCCCCTCACTGGCCTCTGCACTGGGACTCGATTCCCCTCACTGGCCTCTGCACAGGGACTCGATTCCCCTCACTGGCCTCTGCTCTGGAACATGGTTCTCCTCACTGGCCTCCGCACTGGGACTCGATTCCCCACACTGACCTCCGCACTGGGACTCGATTCCCCTCACTGGCCTCCGCACGGGGACTCGATTCCCCTCACTGGCCTCTGCACTGGGACTCGTTTCCCCTCCCTGGCCTCTGCACTGGTACTCGATTCCCCTCACTGGCCTCTGCACTGGTACTCGATTCCCCTCACTGGCCTCCCCACTGGGACTCGATTCCCCTCACTGGCCTCTGCACTGGTACTCGATTCCCCTCACTGGCCTCCCCACTGGGACTCGATTGCCCTCACTGGCTTCTGCACTGGGACTCAATTCCCCTCACTGGCCTCCGCACTGGGACCCGATTCCCTTCACTGGCCTCCGCAATGGGACTCGATTCCCCTCACTGGCCTCCGCACTGGGACTCGATTCCCCTCACTGGCCTCCCCACTGGGACTCGATTCCCCTCACTGGCTTCTGCACTGGGACTCGATTCCCCTCACTGGCCTCCGCACTGGGACCCGATTCCCTTCACTGGCCTCCGAACTGGGACTCGATTCCCCTCACTGGCCTCCGCACTTGGACTCGATTCCCCTCACTGGCCTCTGCACTGGGACTCGATTCCCCTCACTGGCCTCTGCACAGGGACTCGATTCCCCTCACTGGCCTCCCCACTGGGACTCGATTCCCCTCACTGGCTTCTGCACTGGGACTCGATTCCCCTCACTGGCCTCTGCACTGGTACTCGATTCCCCTCACTGGCCTCCCCACTGGGACTCGATTCCCCTCACTGGCTTCTGCACTGGGAATCGATTCCCCTCACTGGCCTCCGCACTGGGACCCGATTCCCTTCACTGGCCTCCGCACTGGGACTCGATTCCACTCACTGGCCTCCGCACTGGGACTCGATTCCCCTCACTGGCCTCTGCACAGGGACTCGATTCCCCTCACTGGCCTCTGCACTGGGACTCGATTCCCCTCACTGGCCTCTGCACTGGGACTCGATTCCCTCACTGGCCTCTGCACTGGGACTCGATTCCCCTCACTGACCTCTGCACTGGGACTCGATTCCCCTCACTGGCCTCCGCACTCGGACACAATTCCCCTCACTGGCCTCCGTACTGGGACTCGATTCCCCTCACTGGCCTCTGCACTGGGACTCGATTCCCCTCACTGGCCTCCGCACTGGGACTCGATTCCCAACACTGACCTCCGCACTGGGACTCGATTCCCCTCACTGGCCTCCCCACTGGGACTCGATTCCCCTCACTGGCTTCTGCACTGGGACTCGATTCCCCTCACTGGCCTCTGCACTGGTACTCGATTCCCCTCACTGGCCTCCCCACTGGGACTCGATTCCCCTCACTGGCTTCTGCACTGGGACTCGATTCCCCTCACTGGACTCCGCACTGGGACCAGATTCCCTTCACTGGCCTCCGAACTGGGACTCGATTCCCCTCACTGGCCTCCGCACTGGGACTCGATTCCCCTCACTGGCCTCTGCACTGGGACTCGATTCCCCTCACTGGCCTCTGCACAGGGACTCGATTCCCCTCACTGGCCTCCCCACTGGGACTCGATTCCCCTCACTGGCATCTGCACTGGGACTCGATTCCCCTCACTGGCCTCTGCACTGGTACTCGATTCCCCTCACTGGCCTCCCCACTGGGACTCGATTCCCCTCACTGGCTTCTGCACTGGGACTCGATTCCCCTCACTGGCCTCCGCACTGGGACCCGATTCCCTTCACTGGCCTCCGCACTGGGACTCGATTCCCCTCACTGGCCTCCGCACTGGGACTCGATTCCCCTCACTGGCCTCTGCACAGGGACTCGATTCCCCTCACTGGCCTCTGCACTGGGACTCGATTCCCCTCACTGGCCTCTGCACTGGGACTCGATTCCCTCACTGGCCTCTGCACTGGGACTCGATTCCCCTCACTGACCTCTGCACTGGGACTCGATTCCCCTCACTGGCCTCCGCACTCGGACACAATTCCCCTCACTGGCCTCCGCACTGGGACTCGATTCCCCTCACTGACCTCCGCACTGGGACTCGATTCCCCTCACTGGCCTCCGCACTTGGACTCGATTCCCCTCACTGGCCTCCGCACTGGGACTCGATTCCCCTCACTGGCCTCTGCACCAGGATTCGATTCCCCTCACTGGCCTCTGCACTGGAACTTGATTCCCCTCACTGGCTTCTGCACTGGGACTCGATTCCCCTCACTGGCCTCCGCACTGGGACTTGATTCCCCACACTGACCTCTGCACTTGGACTCGATTCCGCTCACTGGCCTCCGCACTGGGACTCAATTCCCCTCACTGACCTCTGCACTGGGACTCGATTCCCCTCAAAGGCCTCTGCACTGGGACTCGATTCCCCTCACTGGCCTCTGCACCAGGACTTGTTTCCCCTCACTGGCCTCCGCACTGGGACCCAATTCCCCTCACTGGCCTCTGCACTGGGACTCGATTCTCCTCAATGGCCTTCACACTGGGACTCGATTCCCCTCACTGGCCTCTGCACTGGGACTCGATTCCCCTCAATGGCCTTCACACTGGGACTCGATTCCCCTAACTGACCTCCGCAGTGGGACTCAATTCCCCTCACTGGCCTCCGCACTGGGACTCGATTCCCAACACTGACCTCCGCACTGGGACTCGATTCCCCTCACTGGCCTCCGCACTGGGACTCGATTCCCCTCACTGGCCTCTGCACTGGGACTCGATTCCCCTCACTGGCCTCTGCACTGGGACTCGATTCCCCTCACTGGCCTCCCCACTGGGACTCGATTCCCCTCACTGGCTTCTGCACTGGGACTCGATTCCCCTCACTGGCCTCTGCACTGGGTCTCGAATCCCCTCACTGGCCTCCCCACTGGGACTCGATTCCCCTCACTGGCTTCTGCACTGGGACTCGATTCCCCTCACTGGCCTCCGCACTGGGACCCGATTCCCTTCACTGGCCTCCGCACTGGGACTCGATTCCCCTCACTGGCCTCCGCACTGGGACTCGATTGCCCTCACTGGCCTCTGCACTGGGACTCAATTCCCCTCACTGGCCTCTGCACTGGGACTCAATTCCCCTCAATGGCCTCCGCACTGGGACCCGATTCCCTTCACTCGCCTCCGCACTGGGACTTGATTCCCCTCACTGGCCTCTGCACTGGAACTTGATTCCCCTCACTGGCCTCTGCACTGGGACTCAATTCCCCTCAATGGCCTTCACACTGGGACTCGATTCCCCTCACTGGCCTCCACACTGGGACTTGATTCCCCACACTGACGTCCACACTGGATCTTGATTCCCCTCACTGGCCCCTGCACCAGGACTCGATTCCCCTCACTGGCCTCTGCACTGGGACTCGATTCCCCTCACTGGCCTCTGCACTGGGACTCGATTCCCCTCACTGGCCTCTGCACTGGGACTCGATTCCCTCACTGGCCTCTGCACTGGGACTCGATTCCCCTCACTGACCTCTGCACTGGGACTCGATTCCCCTCACTGGCCTCCGCACTCGGACACAATTCCCCTCACTGGCCTCCGTACTGGGACTCGATTGCCCTCACTGGCCTCTGCACTGGGACTCAATTCCCCTCACTGGCCTCTGCACTGGGACTCAATTCCCCTCAATGGCCTTCACACTGGGACTCGATTCCCCTCAATGGCCTTCACACTGGGACTCGATTCCCCTCACTGGCCTCCACACTGGGACTTGATTCCCCACACTGACGTCCACACTGGAACTTGATTCCCCTCACTGGCCTCTGCACCAGGATTCGATTCCCCTCACTGGCCTCTGCACTGGAACTTGATTCCCCTCACTGGCTTCTGCACTGGGACTCGATTCCCCTCACTGGCCTCCGCACTGGGACTTGATTCCCCACACTGACCTCTGCACTTGGACTCGATTCCGCTCACTGGCCTCCGCACTGGGACTCAATTCCCCTCACTGACCTCTGCACTGGGACTCGATTCCCCTCAATGGCCTCCGCACTGGGACTCAATTCCCCTCACTGGTCTCCGCACTGGGACTCGATTCCCCTCACTGGCCTCTGCACCAGGACTTGTTTCCCCTCACTGGCCTCCGCACTGGGACCCAATTCCCCTCACTGGCCTCTGCACTGGGACTCGATTCTCCTCAATGGCCTTCACACTGGGACTCGATTCCCCTCACTGACCTCCGCACTGGGACTCGATTCCCCTCACTGGCTTCTGCACTGTAACTCGATTCCCCTCACTGGCTTCTGCACTGGAACTCGATTCCCCTCACTGGCCTCTGCTCTGGAACTTGGTTCTCCTCACTGGCCTCCGCACTGGGACTCGATTCCCCTCACTGGCCTCCGCACTGGGACTCGATTCCCCTCACTGGCCTCTGCACTGGGACTCGATTCCCCTCCCTGGCCTCTGCACTGGTACTCGATTCCCCTCACTGGCCTCTGCACTGGTACTCGATTCCCCTCACTGGCCTCCCCACTGGGACTCGATTCCCCTCACTGGCTTCTGCACTGGGACTCGATTCCCCTCACTGGCCTCCGCACTGGGACCCGATTCCCTTCACTGGCTTCTGCACTGGGACTCGATTCCCCTCACTGGCCTCTGCACTGGTACTCGATTCCCCTCACTGGCTTCTGCACTGGGACTCGATTCCCCTCACTGGCCTCCGCACTGGGACCCGATTCCCTTCACTGGCCTCCGAACTGGGACTCGATTCCCCTCACTGGCCTCCGCACTGGGACTCGATTCCCCTCACTGGCCTCTGCACTGGGACTCGATTCCCCTCACTGGCCTCTGCACAGGGACTCGATTCCCCTCACTGGCCTCTGCTCTGGAACTTGGTTCTCCTCACTGGCCTCCGCACTGGGACTCGATTCCCCACACTGACCTCCGCACTGGGACTCGATTCCCCTCACTGGCCTCCGCACGGGGACTCGATTCCCCTCACTGGCCTCTGCACTGGGACTCGTTTCCCCTCCCTGGCCTCTGCACTGGTACTCGATTCCCCTCACTGGCCTCTGCACTGGTACTCGATTCCCCTCACTGGCCTCCCCACTGGGACTCGATTCCCCTCACTGGCCTCTGCACTGGTACTCGATTCCCCTCACTGGCCTCCCCACTGGGACTCGATTGCCCTCACTGGCTTCTGCACTGGGACTCAATTCCCCTCACTGGCCTCCGCACTGGGACCCGATTCCCTTCACTGGCCTCCGCAATGGGACTCGATTCCCCTCACTGGCCTCCGCACTGGGACTCGATTCCCCTCACTGGCCTCCCCACTGGGACTCGATTCCCCTCACTGGCTTCTGCACTGGGACTCGATTCCCCTCACTGGCCTCCGCACTGGGACCCGATTCCCTTCACTGGCCTCCGAACTGGGACTCGATTCCCCTCACTGGCCTCCGCACTTGGACTCGATTCCCCTCACTGGCCTCTGCACTGGGACTCGATTCCCCTCACTGGCCTCTGCACAGGGACTCGATTCCCCTCACTGGCCTCCCCACTGGGACTCGATTCCCCTCACTGGCTTCTGCACTGGGACTCGATTCCCCTCACTGGCCTCTGCACTGGTACTCGATTCCCCTCACTGGCCTCCCCACTGGGACTCGATTCCCCTCACTGGCTTCTGCACTGGGAATCGATTCCCCTCACTGGCCTCCGCACTGGGACCCGATTCCCTTCACTGGCCTCCGCACTGGGACTCGATTCCACTCACTGGCCTCCGCACTGGGACTCGATTCCCCTCACTGGCCTCTGCACAGGGACTCGATTCCCCTCACTGGCCTCTGCACTGGGACTCGATTCCCCTCACTGGCCTCTGCACTGGGACTCGATTCCCTCACTGGCCTCTGCACTGGGACTCGATTCCCCTCACTGACCTCTGCACTGGGACTCGATTCCCCTCACTGGCCTCCGCACTCGGACACAATTCCCCTCACTGGCCTCCGTACTGGGACTCGATTCCCCTCACTGGCCTCTGCACTGGGACTCGATTCCCCTCACTGGCCTCCGCACTGGGACTCAATTCCCCTCACTGGCTCTGCACTGGGACTCGATTCCCCTCACTGGCCACCGCACTGGGACTCGATTCCCCAAACTGACCTCCGCACTGGGACTCGATTCCGCTCACTGGCCTCCGCACTGGGACTCGATTCCCCTCACTGACCTCTGCACTGTGACTCGATTCCCCTCACTGGCCTCCGCACTGGGACTCGATTCTCCTCACTGACCGCCGCACTGGGACTCGATTCCCCTCACTGACCTCCGCACTGGGACTCGATTCCCCTCACTGGCCTCCGCACTTGGACTCGATTCCCCTCACTGGCCTCCGCACTGGGACTCGATTCCCCTCACTGGCCTCTGCACTGGGACTCGATTCCCCTCACTGACCTCCGCACTGGGACTCGATTCCCCACACTGACCTCCGCACTTGGACTCGATTCCGCTCACTGGCCTCCGCACTGGGACTCGATTCCCCTCACTAGCCTCCGCACTGGGACTCAATTCCCCTCACTGGCCTCCGCACTGGGACTCGATTCCGCTCACTGGCCTCCGCACTGGGACCCGATTCCCTTCACTCGCCTCCGCACTGGGACTTGATTCCCCTCACTGGCCTCTGCAATGGAACTTGATTCCCCTCACTGGCCTCTGCACTGGGACTCAATTCCCCTCAATGGCCTTCACACTGGGACTCGATTCCCCTCACTGGCCTCCACACTGGGACTTGATTCCCCACACTGACGTCCACACTGGAACTTGATTCCCCTCACTGGCCTCTGCACCAGGACTCGATTCCCCTCACTGGCCTCTGCACTGGGACTCGATTCCCCTCACTGGCCTCTGCACTGGGACTCGATTCCCCTCACTGGCCTCTGCACTGGGACTCGATTCCCTCACTGGCCTCTGCACTGGGACTCGATTCCCCTCACTGACCTCTGCACTGGGACTCGATTCCCCTCACTGGCCTCCGCACTCGGACACAATTCCCCTCACTGGCCTCCGTACTGGGACTCGATTGCCCTCACTGGCCTCTGCACTGGGACTCAATTCCCCTCACTGGCCTCTGCACTGGGACTCAATTCCCCTCAATGGCCTTCACACTGGGACTCGATTCCCCTCACTGGCCTCCACACTGGGACTTGATTCCCCACACTGACGTCCACACTGGAACTTGATTCCCCTCACTGGCCTCTGCACCAGGATTCGATTCCCCTCACTGGCCTCTGCACTGGAACTTGATTCCCCTCACTGGCTTCTGCACTGGGACTCGATTCCCCTCACTGGCCTCCGCACTGGGACTTGATTCCCCACACTGACCTCTGCACTTGGACTCGATTCCGCTCACTGGCCTCCGCACTGGGACTCAATTCCCCTCACTGACCTCTGCACTGGGACTCGATTCCCCTCACTGACCTCTGCACTGGGACTCGATTCCCCTCAATGGCCTCTGCACTGGGACTCGATTCCCCTCACTGGCCTCTGCACCAGGACTTGTTTCCCCTCACTGGCCTCCGCACTGGGACCCAATTCCCCTCACTGGCCTCTGCACTGGGACTCGATTCTCCTCACTGGCCTCTGCACTGGGACTCGATTCCCCTCAATGGCCTTCACACTGGGACTCGATTCCCCTAACTGACCTCCGCAGTGGGACTCAATTCCCCTCACTGGCCTCCGCACTGGGACTCGATTCCCAACACTGACCTCCGCACTGGGACTCGATTCCCCTCACTGGCCTCCGCACTGGGACTCGATTCCCCTCACTGGCCTCTGCACTGGGACTCGATTCCCCTCACTGGCCTCTGCACTGGTACTCGATTCCCCTCACTGGCCTCCCCACTGGGACTCGATTCCCCTCACTGGCTTCTGCACTGGGACTCGATTCCCCTCACTGGCCTCTGCACTGGGTCTCGAATCCCCTCACTGGCCTCCCCACTGGGACTCGATTCCCCTCACTGGCTTCTGCACTGGGACTCGATTCCCCTCACTGGCCTCCGCACTGGGACCCGATTCCCTTCACTGGCCTCCGCACTGGGACTCGATTCCCCTCACTGGCCTCCGCACTGGGACTCGATTGCCCTCACTGGCCTCTGCACTGGGACTCAATTCCCCTCACTGGCCTCTGCACTGGGACTCAATTCCCCTCAATGGCCTCCGCACTGGGACCCGATTCCCTTCACTCGCCTCCGCACTGGGACTTGATTCCCCTCACTGGCCTCTGCACTGGAACTTGATTCCCCTCACTGGCCTCTGCACTGGGACTCAATTCCCCTCAATGGCCTTCACACTGGGACTCGATTCCCCTCACTGGCCTCCACACTGGGACTTGATTCCCCACACTGACGTCCACACTGGAACTTGATTCCCCTCACTGGCCTCTGCACCAGGACACAATTCCCCTCAATGGCCTTCACACCAGGATTCGATTCCCCTCACTGGCCTCTGCACTGGGACTCGATTCCCCTCACTGGCTTCTGCACTGGGACTCGATTCCCCTCACTGGCCTCCGCACTGGGACTTGATTCCCCTCACTGGCCTCTGCACTGGGACTCAATTCCCCTCAATGGCCTTCACACTGGGACTCGATTCCCCTCACTGGCCTCCACACTGGGACTTGATTCCCCACACTGGCCTCCGCACTGGGACTTGATTCCCCACACTGACCTCTGCACTTGGACTCGATTCCGCTCACTGGCCTCCGCACTGGGACTCAATTCCACTCACTGACCTCTGCACTGGGACTCGATTCCCCTCAATGGCCTCCGCACTGGGACTCAATTCCCCTCACTGGTCTCCGCACTGGGACTCGATTCCCCTCACTGGCCTCTGCACCAGGACTTGTTTCCCCTCACTGGCCTCCGCACTGGGACCCAATTCCCCTCACTGGCCTCTGCACTGGGACTCGATTCTCCTCAATGGCCTTCACACTGGGACTCGATTCCCCTCACTGACCTCCGCACTGGGACTCGATTCCCCTCACTGGCTTCTGCACTGTAACTCGATTCCCCTCACTGGCTTCTGCACTGGAACTCGATTCCCCTCACTGGCCTCTGCTCTGGAACTTGGTTCTCCTCACTGGCCTCTGCACTGGGACTCGATTCCCCTCACTGGCCTCTGCACTGGGACTCGATTCCCCTCACTGACCTCCGCACTTGGACTCGATTCCCCTCACTGGCTTCTGCACTGGGACTCAATTCCGCTCACTGGCCTCCACACTTGGACTTGATTCCCCACATTGACCTCCGCAGTGGGACTCGATTCCCCTCACTGGCCTCTGCACTGGGACTCGATTCCCCTCACTGACCTCCGCACTGGGACTCGATTCCCCTCACTGGCTTCTGCACTGGAACTCGATTCCCCTCACTGGCCTCTGCACTGGAACTTGATTCCCCTCACTGGCCTCTGCACTGGGACTCGATTCCCCTCACTGACCTCCGCACTTGGACTCGATTCCCCTCACTGGCCTCTGCACTGGAACTTGATTCCCCTCACTGGCCTCTGCACTGGGACTCTATTCCCCTCACTGACCTCCGCACTGGGACTCGATTCCCCACACTGACCTCCGCACTTGGACTCGATTCCGCTCACTGGCCTCCGCACTGGGACTCGATTCCCCTCACTAGCCTCCGCACTGGGACTCAATTCCCCTCACTGGCCTCCGCACTGGGACTCGATTCCGCTCACTGGCCTCCGCACTGGGACCCGATTCCCTTCACTCGCCTCCGCACTGGGACTTGATTCCCCTCACTGGCCTCCGCACTCGGACACAATTCCCCTCACTGGCCTCTGCACTGGGATTCGATTCCCTCACTGGCCTCTGCACTGGGACTCGATTCCCCTCACTGACCTCTGCACTGGGACTCGATTCCCCTCACTGGCCTCCGCACTCGGACACAATTCCCCTCACTGGCCTCTGCACTGGGATTCGATTCCCTCACTGGCCTCTGCACTGGGACTCGATTCCCCTCACTGACCTCTGCACTGGGACTCGATTCCCCTCACTGGCCTCCGCACTCGGACACAATTCCCCTCACTGGCCTCCGTACTGGGACTCGATTGCCCTCACTGGCCTCTGCACTGGGACTCAATTCCCCTCACTGGCCTCTGCACTGGAACTTGATTCCCCTCACTGGCTTCTGCACTGGGACTCGATTCCCCTCACTGGCCTCCACACTGGAACTTGATTCCCCTCACTGGCCTCTGCACCAGGATTCGATTCCCCTCACTGGCCTCTGCACCAGGATTCGATTCCCCTCACTGGCCTCTGCACTGGAACTTGATTCCCCTCACTGGCTTCTGCACTGGGACTCGATTCCCCTCACTGGCCTCCGCACTGGGACTTGATTCCCCACACTGACCTCTGCACTTGGACTCGATTCCGCTCACTGGCCTCCGCACTGGGACTCAATTCCCCTCACTGACCTCTGCACTGGGACTCGATTCCCCTCACTGGCCTCCGCACTCGGACACAATTCCCCTCACTGGCCTCTGCACCAGGATTCGATTCCCCTCACTGGCCTCTGCACTGGAACGTGATTCCCCTCACTGGCTTCTGCACTGGGACTCGATTCCCCTCACTGGCCTCTGCACTGGGACTCGATTCCCCTCACTGGCCTCCGCACTCGGACACAATTCCCCTCACTGGCCTCCGTACTGGGACTCGATTGCCCTCACTGGCCTCTGCACTGGGACTCAATTCCCCTCACTGGCCTCTGCACTGGGACTCAATTCCCCTCAATGGCCTTCACACTGGGACTCGATTCCCCTCACTGGCCTCCACACTGGGACTTGATTCCCCACACTGACGTCCACACTGGAACTTGATTCCCCTCACTGGCCTCTGCACCAGGATTCGATTCCCCTCACTGGCCTCTGCACTGGAACTTGATTCCCCTCACTGGCTTCTGCACTGGGACTCGATTCCCCTCACTGGCCTCCACACTGGAACTTGATTCCCCTCACTGGCCTCTGCACCAGGATTCGATTCCCCTCACTGGCCTCTGCACTGGAACTTGATTCCCCTCACTGGCTTCTGCACTGGGACTCGATTCCCCTCACTGGCCTCCGCACTGGGACTTGATTCCCCACACTGACCTCTGCACTTGGACTCGATTCCGCTCACTGGCCTCCGCACTGGGACTCGATTCCCCTCACTGACCTCTGCACTGGGACTCGATTCCCCTCACTGGCCTCCGCACTCGGACACAATTCCCCTCACTGGCCTCTGCACTGGGATTCGATTCCCTCACTGGCCTCTGCACTGGGACTCGATTCCCCTCACTGACCTCTGCACTGGGACTCGATTCCCCTCACTGGCCTCCGCACTCGGACACAATTCCCCTCACTGGCCTCCGTACTGGGACTCGATTGCCCTCACTGGCCTCTGCACTGGGACTCAATTCCCCTCACTGGCCTCTGCACTGGGACTCAATTCCCCTCAATGGCCTTCACACTGGGACTCGATTCCCCTCACTGGCCTCCACACTGGGACTTGATTCCCCACACTGACGTCCACACTGGAACTTGATTCCCCTCACTGGCCTCTGCACCAGGATTCGATTCCCCTCACTGGCCTCTGCACTGGAACTTGATTCCCCTCACTGGCTTCTGCACTGGGACTCGATTCCCCTCACTGGCCTCCACACTGGAACTTGATTCCCCTCACTGGCCTCTGCACCAGGATTCGATTCCCCTCACTGGCCTCTGCACTGGAACTTGATTCCCCTCACTGGCTTCTGCACTGGGACTCGATTCCCCTCACTGGCCTCCGCACTGGGACTTGATTCCCCACACTGACCTCTGCACTTGGACTCGATTCCGCTCACTGGCCTCCGCACTGGGACTCAATTCCCCTCACTGACCTCTGCACTGGGACTCGATTCCCCTCACTGACCTCTGCACTGGGACTCGATTCCCCTCAATGGCCTCTGCACTGGGACTCGATTCCCCTCACTGGCCTCTGCACCAGGACTTGTTTCCCCTCACTGGCCTCCGCACTGGGACCCAATTCCCCTCACTGGCCTCTGCACTGGGACTCGATTCTCCTCAATGGCCTTCACACTGGGACTCGATTCCCCTCACTGGCCTCTGCACTGGGACTCGATTCCCCTCAATGGCCTTCACACTGGGACTCGATTCCCCTAACTGACCTCCGCAGTGGGACTCAATTCCCCTCACTGGCCTCCGCACTGGGACTCGATTCCCAACACTGACCTCCGCACTGGGACTCGATTCCCCTCAATGGCCTCCGCACTGGGACTCGATTCCCCTCACTGGCCTCTGCACCAGGACTTGTTTCCCCTCACTGGCCTCCGCACTGGGACCCAATTCCCCTAACTGGCCTCTGCACTGGGACTCGATTCTCCTCAATGGCCTTCACACTGGGACTCGATTCCCCTCACTGACCTCCGCACTGGGACTCGATTCCCCTCACTGGCTTCTGCACTGTAACTCGATTCCCCTCACTGGCTTCTGCACTGGAACTCGATTCCCCTCACTGGC
This sequence comes from Chiloscyllium punctatum, assembly GCF_047496795.1. Classification (NCBI taxonomy): domain Eukaryota; kingdom Metazoa; phylum Chordata; class Chondrichthyes; order Orectolobiformes; family Hemiscylliidae; genus Chiloscyllium; species Chiloscyllium punctatum. Next base: position 71,197 of record NW_027309995.1, on the reverse strand, counting down.
CTCTGCTCTGGAACTTGGTTCTCCTCACTGGCCTCTGCACTGGGACTCGATACCCCTCACTGGCCTCTGCACTGGGACTCGATTCCCCTCACTGACCTCCGCACTTGGACTCGATTCCCCTCACTGGCTTCTGCACTGGGACTCAATTCCGCTCACTGGCCTCCACACTTGGACTTGATTCCCCACATTGACCTCCGCAGTGGGACTCGATTCCCCTCACTGGCCTCTGCACTGGGACTCGATTCCCCTCACTGACCTCCGCACTGGGACTCGATTCCCCTCACTGGCTTCTGCACTGGAACTCGATTCCCCTCACTGGCCTCTGCACTGGAACTTGATTCCCCTCACTGGCCTCTGCACTGGGACTCGATTCCCCTCACTGACCTCCGCACTTGGACTCGATTCCCCTCACTGACCTCCGCACTTGGACTCGATTCCCCTCACTGGCTTCTGCACTGGGACTCAATTCCGCTCACTGGCCTCCACACTTGGACTTGATTCCCCACATTGACCTCCGCAGTGGGACTCGATTCCCCTCACTGGCCTCTGCACTGGGACTCGATTCCCCTCACTGACCTCCGCACTGGGACTCGATTCCCCTCACTGGCTTCTGCACTGGAACTCGATTCCCCTCACTGGCCTCTGCACTGGAACTTGATTCCCCTCACTGGCCTCTGCACTGGGACTCGATTCCCCTCACTGACCTCCGCACTTGGACTCGATTCCCCTCACTGACCTCCGCACTGGGACTCGATTCCCCTCACTGGCTTCTGCACTGGAACTCGATTCCCCTCACTGGCCTCTGCACTGGAACTTGATTCCCCTCACTGGCCTCTGCACTGGGACTCGATTCCCCTCACTGACCTCCGCACTGGGACTCGATTCCCCACACTGACCTCCGCACTGGGACTCGATTCCCCTCACTGACCTCCGCACTTGGACTCGATTCCCCTCACTGGCCTCTGCACTGGAACTTGATTCCCCTCACTGGCCTCTGCACTGGGACTCGATTCCCCTCACTGACCTCCGCACTGGGACTCGATTCCCCACACTGACCTCCGCACTTGGACTCGATTCCGCTCACTGGCCTCCGCACTGGGACTCGATTCCCCTCACTAGCCTCTGCACTGGGACTCAATTCCCCTCAATGGCCTTCACACTGGGACTCGATTCCCCTCACTGGCCTCCACACTGGGACTTGATTCCCCACACTGACGTCCACACTGGAACTTGATTCCCCTCACTGGCCTCTGCACCAGGACTCGATTCCCCTCACTGGCCTCTGCACTGGGACTCGATTCCCCTCACTGGCCTCTGCACTGGGACTCGATTCCCCTCACTGGCCTCTGCACTGGGACTCGATTCCCTCACTGGCCTCTGCACTGGGACTCGATTCCCCTCACTGACCTCTGCACTGGGACTCGATTCCCCTCACTGGCCTCCGCACTCGGACACAATTCCCCTCACTGGCCTCCGTACTGGGACTCGATTGCCCTCACTGGCCTCTGCACTGGGACTCAATTCCCCTCACTGGCCTCTGCACTGGGACTCAATTCCCCTCAATGGCCTTCACACTGGGACTCGATTCCCCTCACTGGCCTCCACACTGGGACTTGATTCCCCACACTGACGTCCACACTGGAACTTGATTCCCCTCACTGGCCTCTGCACCAGGATTCGATTCCCCTCACTGGCCTCTGCACTGGAACTTGATTCCCCTCACTGGCTTCTGCACTGGGACTCGATTCCCCTCACTGGCCTCCGCACTGGGACTTGATTCCCCACACTGACCTCTGCACTTGGACTCGATTCCGCTCACTGGCCTCCGCACTGGGACTCAATTCCCCTCACTGACCTCTGCACTGGGACTCGATTCCCCTCACTGACCTCTGCACTGGGACTCGATTCCCCTCAATGGCCTCTGCACTGGGACTCGATTCCCCTCACTGGCCTCTGCACCAGGACTTGTTTCCCCTCACTGGCCTCCGCACTGGGACCCAATTCCCCTCACTGGCCTCTGCACTGGGACTCGATTCTCCTCACTGGCCTCTGCACTGGGACTCGATTCCCCTCAATGGCCTTCACACTGGGACTCGATTCCCCTAACTGACCTCCGCAGTGGGACTCAATTCCCCTCACTGGCCTCCGCACTGGGACTCGATTCCCAACACTGACCTCCGCACTGGGACTCGATTCCCCTCACTGGCCTCCGCACTGGGACTCGATTCCCCTCACTGGCCTCTGCACTGGGACTCGATTCCCCTCACTGGCCTCTGCACTGGTACTCGATTCCCCTCACTGGCCTCCCCACTGGGACTCGATTCCCCTCACTGGCTTCTGCACTGGGACTCGATTCCCCTCACTGGCCTCTGCACTGGGTCTCGAATCCCCTCACTGGCCTCCCCACTGGGACTCGATTCCCCTCACTGGCTTCTGCACTGGGACTCGATTCCCCTCACTGGCCTCCGCACTGGGACCCGATTCCCTTCACTGGCCTCCGCACTGGGACTCGATTCCCCTCACTGGCCTCCGCACTGGGACTCGATTGCCCTCACTGGCCTCTGCACTGGGACTCAATTCCCCTCACTGGCCTCTGCACTGGGACTCAATTCCCCTCAATGGCCTCCGCACTGGGACCCGATTCCCTTCACTCGCCTCCGCACTGGGACTTGATTCCCCTCACTGGCCTCTGCACTGGAACTTGATTCCCCTCACTGGCCTCTGCACTGGGACTCAATTCCCCTCAATGGCCTTCACACTGGGACTCGATTCCCCTCACTGGCCTCCACACTGGATCTTGATTCCCCTCACTGGCCCCTGCACCAGGACTCGATTCCCCTCACTGGCCTCTGCACTGGGACTCGATTCCCCTCACTGGCCACTGCACTGGGACTCGATTCCCCTCACTGGCCTCTGCACTGGGACTCGATTCCCTCACTGGCCTCTGCACTGGGACTCGATTCCCCTCACTGACCTCTGCACTGGGACTCGATTCCCTCACTGGCCTCTGCACTGGGACTCGATTCCCCTCACTGGCCTCTGCACTGGGACTCGATTGCCCTCACTGGCCTCTGCACTGGGACTCGATTCCCCTCACTGGCCTCTGCACTGGGACTCGATTCCCCTCACTGGCCTCTGCACTGGGACTCGATTCCCTCACTGGCCTCTGCACTGGGACTCGATTCCCCTCACTGACCTCTGCACTGGGACTCGATTGCCCTCACTGGCCTCTGCACTGGGACTCAATTCCCCTCACTGGCCTCTGCACTGGGACTCAATTCCCCTCAATGGCCTTCACACTGGGACTCGATTCCCCTCACTGGCCTCCACACTGGGACTTGATTCCCCACACTGACGTCCACACTGGAACTTGATTCCCCTCACTGGCCTCTGCACCAGGATTCGATTCCCCTCACTGGCCTCTGCACTGGAACTTGATTCCCCTCACTGGCTTCTGCACTGGGACTCGATTCCCCTCACTGGCCTCCGCACTGGGACTTGATTCCCCACACTGACCTCTGCACTTGGACTCGATTCCGCTCACTGGCCTCCGCACTGGGACTCAATTCCACTCACTGACCTCTGCACTGGGACTCGATTCCCCTCAATGGCCTCCGCACTGGGACTCAATTCCCCTCACTGGTCTCCGCACTGGGACTCGATTCCCCTCACTGGCCTCTGCACCAGGACTTGTTTCCCCTCACTGGCCTCCGCACTGGGACCCAATTCCCCTCACTGGCCTCTGCACTGGGACTCGATTCTCCTCAATGGCCTTCACACTGGGACTCGATTCCCCTCACTGACCTCCGCACTGGGACTCGATTCCCCTCACTGGCTTCTGCACTGTAACTCGATTCCCCTCACTGGCTTCTGCACTGGAACTCGATTCCCCTCACTGGCCTCTGCTCTGGAACTTGGTTCTCCTCACTGGCCTCTGCACTGGGACTCGATTCCCCTCACTGGCCTCTGCACTGGGACTCGATTCCCCTCACTGACCTCCGCACTTGGACTCGATTCCCCTCACTGGCTTCTGCACTGGGACTCAATTCCGCTCACTGGCCTCCACACTTGGACTTGATTCCCCACATTGACCTCCGCAGTGGGACTCGATTCCCCTCACTGGCCTCTGCACTGGGACTCGATTCCCCTCACTGACCTCCGCACTGGGACTCGATTCCCCTCACTGGCTTCTGCACTGGAACTCGATTCCCCTCACTGGCCTCTGCACTGGAACTTGATTCCCCTCACTGGCCTCTGCACTGGGACTCGATTCCCCTCACTGACCTCCGCACTTGGACTCGATTCCCCTCACTGGCCTCTGCACTGGAACTTGATTCCCCTCACTGGCCTCTGCACTGGGACTCGATTCCCCTCACTGACCTCCGCACTGGGACTCGATTCCCCACACTGACCTCCGCACTTGGACTCGATTCCGCTCACTGGCCTCCGCACTGGGACTCGATTCCCCTCACTAGCCTCCGCACTGGGACTCAATTCCCCTCACTGGCCTCCGCACTGGGACTCGATTCCGCTCACTGGCCTCCGCACTGGGACCCGATTCCCTTCACTCGCCTCCGCACTGGGACTTGATTCCCCTCACTGGCCTCTGCAATGGAACTTGATTCCCCTCACTGGCCTCTGCACTGGGACTCAATTCCCCTCAATGGCCTTCACACTGGGACTCGATTCCCCTCACTGGCCTCCACACTGGGACTTGATTCCCCACACTGACGTCCACACTGGAACTTGATTCCCCTCACTGGCCTCTGCACCAGGACTCGATTCCCCTCACTGGCCTCTGCACTGGGACTCGATTCCCCTCACTGGCCTCTGCACTGGGACTCGATTCCCCTCACTGGCCTCTGCACTGGGATTCGATTCCCTCACTGGCCTCTGCACTGGGACTCGATTCCCCTCACTGACCTCTGCACTGGGACTCGATTCCCCTCACTGGCCTCCGCACTCGGACACAATTCCCCTCACTGGCCTCCGTACTGGGACTCGATTGCCCTCACTGGCCTCTGCACTGGGACTCAATTCCCCTCACTGGCCTCTGCACTGGGACTCAATTCCCCTCAATGGCCTTCACACTGGGACTCGATTCCCCTCACTGGCCTCCACACTGGGACTTGATTCCCCACACTGACGTCCACACTGGAACTTGATTCCCCTCACTGGCCTCTGCACCAGGATTCGATTCCCCTCACTGGCCTCTGCACTGGAACTTGATTCCCCTCACTGGCTTCTGCACTGGGACTCGATTCCGCTCACTGGCCTCCGCACTGGGACTCAATTCCCCTCACTGACCTCTGCACTGGGACTCGATTCCCCTCACTGACCTCTGCACTGGGACTCGATTCCCCTCAATGGCCTCTGCACTGGGACTCGATTCCCCTCACTGGCCTCTGCACCAGGACTTGTTTCCCCTCACTGGCCTCCGCACTGGGACCCAATTCCCCTCACTGGCCTCTGCACTGGGACTCGATTCTCCTCAATGGCCTTCACACTGGGACTCGATTCCCCTCACTGGCCTCTGCACTGGGACTCGATTCCCCTCAATGGCCTTCACACTGGGACTCGATTCCCCTAACTGACCTCCGCAGTGGGACTCAATTCCCCTCACTGGCCTCCGCACTGGGACTCGATTCCCAACACTGACCTCCGCACTGGGACTCGATTCCCCTCAATGGCCTCCGCACTGGGACTCGATTCCCCTCACTGGCCTCTGCACCAGGACTTGTTTCCCCTCACTGGCCTCCGCACTGGGACCCAATTCCCCTAACTGGCCTCTGCACTGGGACTCGATTCTCCTCAATGGCCTTCACACTGGGACTCGATTCCCCTCACTGACCTCCGCACTGGGACTCGATTCCCCTCACTGGCTTCTGCACTGTAACTCGATTCCCCTCACTGGCTTCTGCACTGGAACTCGATTCCCCTCACTGGCCTCTGCTCTGGAACTTGGTTCTCCTCACTGGCCTCTGCACTGGGACTCGATACCCCTCACTGGCCTCTGCACTGGGACTCGATTCCCCTCACTGACCTCCGCACTTGGACTCGATTCCCCTCACTGGCTTCTGCACTGGGACTCAATTCCGCTCACTGGCCTCCACACTTGGACTTGATTCCCCACATTGACCTCCGCAGTGGGACTCGATTCCCCTCACTGGCCTCTGCACTGGGACTCGATTCCCCTCACTGACCTCCGCACTGGGACTCGATTCCCCTCACTGGCTTCTGCACTGGAACTCGATTCCCCTCACTGGCCTCTGCACTGGAACTTGATTCCCCTCACTGGCCTCTGCACTGGGACTCGATTCCCCTCACTGACCTCCGCACTTGGACTCGATTCCCCTCACTGACCTCCGCACTTGGACTCGATTCCCCTCACTGGCTTCTGCACTGGGACTCAATTCCGCTCACTGGCCTCCACACTTGGACTTGATTCCCCACATTGACCTCCGCAGTGGGACTCGATTCCCCTCACTGGCCTCTGCACTGGGACTCGATTCCCCTCACTGACCTCCGCACTGGGACTCGATTCCCCTCACTGGCTTCTGCACTGGAACTCGATTCCCCTCACTGGCCTCTGCACTGGAACTTGATTCCCCTCACTGGCCTCTGCACTGGGACTCGATTCCCCTCACTGACCTCCGCACTTGGACTCGATTCCCCTCACTGACCTCCGCACTGGGACTCGATTCCCCTCACTGGCTTCTGCACTGGAACTCGATTCCCCTCACTGGCCTCTGCACTGGAACTTGATTCCCCTCACTGGCCTCTGCACTGGGACTCGATTCCCCTCACTGACCTCCGCACTGGGACTCGATTCCCCACACTGACCTCCGCACTGGGACTCGATTCCCCTCACTGGCCTCCGCACTGGGACTCGATTCCCCTCACTGGCCTCTGCACTGGGACTCGTTTCCCCTCCCTGGCCTCTGCACTGGTACTCGATTCCCCTCACTGGCCTCTGCACTGGTACTCGATTCCCCTCACTGGCCTCCCCACTGGGACTCGATTCCCCTCACTGGCCTCTGCACTGGTACTCGATTCCCCTCACTGGCCTCCCCACTGGGACTCGATTGCCCTCACTGGCTTCTGCACTGGGACTCAATTCCCCTCACTGGCCTCCGCACTGGGACCCGATTCCCTTCACTGGCCTCCGCAATGGGACTCGATTCCCCTCACTGGCCTCCACACTGGGACTCGATTCCCCTCACTGGCCTCTGCACTGGGACTCGATTCCCCTCACTGGCCTCTGCACAGGGACTCGATTCCCCTCACTGACCTCTGCACTGGGACTCGATTCCCCTCACTGGCCTCTGCACTGGGACTCGATTCCCTCACTGGCCTCTGCACTGGGACTCGATTCCCCTCACTGACCTCTGCACTGGGACTCGATTCCCCTCACTGGCCTCCGCACTCGGACACAATTCCCCTCACTGGCCTCCGTACTGGGACTCGATTCCCCTCACTGGCCTCTGCACTGGGACTCGATTCCCCTCACTGGCCTCCCCACTGGGACTCGATTCCCCTCACTGGCTTCTGCACTGGGACTCGATTCCCCTCACTGGCCTCCGCACTGGGACCCGATTCCCTTCACTGGCCTCCGAACTGGGACTCGATTCCCCTCACTGGCCTCCGCACTGGGACTCGATTCCCCTCACTGGCCTCTGCACTGGGACTCGATTCCCCTCACTGGCCTCTGCACAGGGACTCGATTCCCCTCACTGGCCTCCCCACTGGGACTCGATTCCCCTCACTGGCTTCTGCACTGGGACTCGATTCCCCTCACTGGCCTCTGCACTGGTACTCGATTCCCCTCACTGGCCTCCCCACTGGGACTCGATTCCCCTCACTGGCTTCTGCACTGGGACTCGATTCCCCTCACTGGCCTCCGCACTGGGACCCGATTCCCTTCACTGGCCTCCGAACTGGGACTCGATTCCCCTCACTGGCCTCCGCACTGGGACTCGATTCCCCTCACTGGCCTCTGCACTGGGACTCGATTCCCCTCACTGGCCTCTGCACAGGGACTCGATTCCCCTCACTGGCCTCCCCACTGGGACTCGATTCCCCTCACTGGCATCTGCACTGGGACTCGATTCCCCTCACTGGCCTCTGCACTGGTACTCGATTCCCCTCACTGGCCTCCCCACTGGGACTCGATTCCCCTCACTGGCTTCTGCACTGGGACTCGATTCCCCTCACTGGCCTCCGCACTGGGACCCGATTCCCTTCACTGGCCTCCGCACTGGGACTCGATTCCCCTCACTGGCCTCCGCACTGGGACTCGATTCCCCTCACTGGCCTCTGCACAGGGACTCGATTCCCCTCACTGGCCTCTGCACTGGGACTCGATTCCCCTCACTGGCCTCTGCACTGGGACTCGATTCCCTCACTGGCCTCTGCACTGGGACTCGATTCCCCTCACTGACCTCTGCACTGGGACTCGATTCCCCTCACTGGCCTCCGCACTCGGACACAATTCCCCTCACTGGCCTCCGCACTGGGACTCGATTCCCCTCACTGACCTCCGCACTGGGACTCGATTCCCCTCACTGGCCTCCGCACTTGGACTCGATTCCCCTCACTGGCCTCCGCACTGGGACTCGATTCCCCTCACTGGCCTCTGCACCAGGATTCGATTCCCCTCACTGGCCTCTGCACTGGAACTTGATTCCCCTCACTGGCTTCTGCACTGGGACTCGATTCCCCTCACTGGCCTCCGCACTGGGACTTGATTCCCCACACTGACCTCTGCACTTGGACTCGATTCCGCTCACTGGCCTCCGCACTGGGACTCAATTCCCCTCACTGACCTCTGCACTGGGACTCGATTCCCCTCAAAGGCCTCTGCACTGGGACTCGATTCCCCTCACTGGCCTCTGCACCAGGACTTGTTTCCCCTCACTGGCCTCCGCACTGGGACCCAATTCCCCTCACTGGCCTCTGCACTGGGACTCGATTCTCCTCAATGGCCTTCACACTGGGACTCGATTCCCCTCACTGGCCTCTGCACTGGGACTCGATTCCCCTCAATGGCCTTCACACTGGGACTCGATTCCCCTAACTGACCTCCGCAGTGGGACTCAATTCCCCTCACTGGCCTCCGCACTGGGACTCGATTCCCAACACTGACCTCCGCACTGGGACTCGATTCCCCTCACTGGCCTCCGCACTGGGACTCGATTCCCCTCACTGGCCTCTGCACTGGGACTCGATTCCCCTCACTGGCCTCTGCACTGGGACTCGATTCCCCTCACTGGCCTCCCCACTGGGACTCGATTCCCCTCACTGGCTTCTGCACTGGGACTCGATTCCCCTCACTGGCCTCTGCACTGGGTCTCGAATCCCCTCACTGGCCTCCCCACTGGGACTCGATTCCCCTCACTGGCTTCTGCACTGGGACTCGATTCCCCTCACTGGCCTCCGCACTGGGACCCGATTCCCTTCACTGGCCTCCGCACTGGGACTCGATTCCCCTCACTGGCCTCCGCACTGGGACTCGATTGCCCTCACTGGCCTCTGCACTGGGACTCAATTCCCCTCACTGGCCTCTGCACTGGGACTCAATTCCCCTCAATGGCCTCCGCACTGGGACCCGATTCCCTTCACTCGCCTCCGCACTGGGACTTGATTCCCCTCACTGGCCTCTGCACTGGAACTTGATTCCCCTCACTGGCCTCTGCACTGGGACTCAATTCCCCTCAATGGCCTTCACACTGGGACTCGATTCCCCTCACTGGCCTCCACACTGGGACTTGATTCCCCACACTGACGTCCACACTGGATCTTGATTCCCCTCACTGGCCCCTGCACCAGGACTCGATTCCCCTCACTGGCCTCTGCACTGGGACTCGATTCCCCTCACTGGCCTCTGCACTGGGACTCGATTCCCCTCACTGGCCTCTGCACTGGGACTCGATTCCCTCACTGGCCTCTGCACTGGGACTCGATTCCCCTCACTGACCTCTGCACTGGGACTCGATTCCCCTCACTGGCCTCCGCACTCGGACACAATTCCCCTCACTGGCCTCCGTACTGGGACTCGATTGCCCTCACTGGCCTCTGCACTGGGACTCAATTCCCCTCACTGGCCTCTGCACTGGGACTCAATTCCCCTCAATGGCCTTCACACTGGGACTCGATTCCCCTCAATGGCCTTCACACTGGGACTCGATTCCCCTCACTGGCCTCCACACTGGGACTTGATTCCCCACACTGACGTCCACACTGGAACTTGATTCCCCTCACTGGCCTCTGCACCAGGATTCGATTCCCCTCACTGGCCTCTGCACTGGAACTTGATTCCCCTCACTGGCTTCTGCACTGGGACTCGATTCCCCTCACTGGCCTCCGCACTGGGACTTGATTCCCCACACTGACCTCTGCACTTGGACTCGATTCCGCTCACTGGCCTCCGCACTGGGACTCAATTCCCCTCACTGACCTCTGCACTGGGACTCGATTCCCCTCAATGGCCTCCGCACTGGGACTCAATTCCCCTCACTGGTCTCCGCACTGGGACTCGATTCCCCTCACTGGCCTCTGCACCAGGACTTGTTTCCCCTCACTGGCCTCCGCACTGGGACCCAATTCCCCTCACTGGCCTCTGCACTGGGACTCGATTCTCCTCAATGGCCTTCACACTGGGACTCGATTCCCCTCACTGACCTCCGCACTGGGACTCGATTCCCCTCACTGGCTTCTGCACTGTAACTCGATTCCCCTCACTGGCTTCTGCACTGGAACTCGATTCCCCTCACTGGCCTCTGCTCTGGAACTTGGTTCTCCTCACTGGCCTCCGCACTGGGACTCGATTCCCCTCACTGGCCTCCGCACTGGGACTCGATTCCCCTCACTGGCCTCTGCACTGGGACTCGATTCCCCTCCCTGGCCTCTGCACTGGTACTCGATTCCCCTCACTGGCCTCTGCACTGGTACTCGATTCCCCTCACTGGCCTCCCCACTGGGACTCGATTCCCCTCACTGGCTTCTGCACTGGGACTCGATTCCCCTCACTGGCCTCCGCACTGGGACCCGATTCCCTTCACTGGCTTCTGCACTGGGACTCGATTCCCCTCACTGGCCTCTGCACTGGTACTCGATTCCCCTCACTGGCTTCTGCACTGGGACTCGATTCCCCTCACTGGCCTCCGCACTGGGACCCGATTCCCTTCACTGGCCTCCGAACTGGGACTCGATTCCCCTCACTGGCCTCCGCACTGGGACTCGATTCCCCTCACTGGCCTCTGCACTGGGACTCGATTCCCCTCACTGGCCTCTGCACAGGGACTCGATTCCCCTCACTGGCCTCTGCTCTGGAACATGGTTCTCCTCACTGGCCTCCGCACTGGGACTCGATTCCCCACACTGACCTCCGCACTGGGACTCGATTCCCCTCACTGGCCTCCGCACGGGGACTCGATTCCCCTCACTGGCCTCTGCACTGGGACTCGTTTCCCCTCCCTGGCCTCTGCACTGGTACTCGATTCCCCTCACTGGCCTCTGCACTGGTACTCGATTCCCCTCACTGGCCTCCCCACTGGGACTCGATTCCCCTCACTGGCCTCTGCACTGGTACTCGATTCCCCTCACTGGCCTCCCCACTGGGACTCGATTGCCCTCACTGGCTTCTGCACTGGGACTCAATTCCCCTCACTGGCCTCCGCACTGGGACCCGATTCCCTTCACTGGCCTCCGCAATGGGACTCGATTCCCCTCACTGGCCTCCGCACTGGGACTCGATTCCCCTCACTGGCCTCCCCACTGGGACTCGATTCCCCTCACTGGCTTCTGCACTGGGACTCGATTCCCCTCACTGGCCTCCGCACTGGGACCCGATTCCCTTCACTGGCCTCCGAACTGGGACTCGATTCCCCTCACTGGCCTCCGCACTTGGACTCGATTCCCCTCACTGGCCTCTGCACTGGGACTCGATTCCCCTCACTGGCCTCTGCACAGGGACTCGATTCCCCTCACTGGCCTCCCCACTGGGACTCGATTCCCCTCACTGGCTTCTGCACTGGGACTCGATTCCCCTCACTGGCCTCTGCACTGGTACTCGATTCCCCTCACTGGCCTCCCCACTGGGACTCGATTCCCCTCACTGGCTTCTGCACTGGGAATCGATTCCCCTCACTGGCCTCCGCACTGGGACCCGATTCCCTTCACTGGCCTCCGCACTGGGACTCGATTCCACTCACTGGCCTCCGCACTGGGACTCGATTCCCCTCACTGGCCTCTGCACAGGGACTCGATTCCCCTCACTGGCCTCTGCACTGGGACTCGATTCCCCTCACTGGCCTCTGCACTGGGACTCGATTCCCTCACTGGCCTCTGCACTGGGACTCGATTCCCCTCACTGACCTCTGCACTGGGACTCGATTCCCCTCACTGGCCTCCGCACTCGGACACAATTCCCCTCACTGGCCTCCGTACTGGGACTCGATTCCCCTCACTGGCCTCTGCACTGGGACTCGATTCCCCTCACTGGCCTCCGCACTGGGACTCGATTCCCAACACTGACCTCCGCACTGGGACTCGATTCCCCTCACTGGCCTCCCCACTGGGACTCGATTCCCCTCACTGGCTTCTGCACTGGGACTCGATTCCCCTCACTGGCCTCTGCACTGGTACTCGATTCCCCTCACTGGCCTCCCCACTGGGACTCGATTCCCCTCACTGGCTTCTGCACTGGGACTCGATTCCCCTCACTGGACTCCGCACTGGGACCAGATTCCCTTCACTGGCCTCCGAACTGGGACTCGATTCCCCTCACTGGCCTCCGCACTGGGACTCGATTCCCCTCACTGGCCTCTGCACTGGGACTCGATTCCCCTCACTGGCCTCTGCACAGGGACTCGATTCCCCTCACTGGCCTCCCCACTGGGACTCGATTCCCCTCACTGGCATCTGCACTGGGACTCGATTCCCCTCACTGGCCTCTGCACTGGTACTCGATTCCCCTCACTGGCCTCCCCACTGGGACTCGATTCCCCTCACTGGCTTCTGCACTGGGACTCGATTCCCCTCACTGGCCTCCGCACTGGGACCCGATTCCCTTCACTGGCCTCCGCACTGGGACTCGATTCCCCTCACTGGCCTCCGCACTGGGACTCGATTCCCCTCACTGGCCTCTGCACAGGGACTCGATTCCCCTCACTGGCCTCTGCACTGGGACTCGATTCCCCTCACTGGCCTCTGCACTGGGACTCGATTCCCTCACTGGCCTCTGCACTGGGACTCGATTCCCCTCACTGACCTCTGCACTGGGACTCGATTCCCCTCACTGGCCTCCGCACTCGGACACAATTCCCCTCACTGGCCTCCGCACTGGGACTCGATTCCCCTCACTGACCTCCGCACTGGGACTCGATTCCCCTCACTGGCCTCCGCACTTGGACTCGATTCCCCTCACTGGCCTCCGCACTGGGACTCGATTCCCCTCACTGGCCTCTGCACCAGGATTCGATTCCCCTCACTGGCCTCTGCACTGGAACTTGATTCCCCTCACTGGCTTCTGCACTGGGACTCGATTCCCCTCACTGGCCTCCGCACTGGGACTTGATTCCCCACACTGACCTCTGCACTTGGACTCGATTCCGCTCACTGGCCTCCGCACTGGGACTCAATTCCCCTCACTGACCTCTGCACTGGGACTCGATTCCCCTCAAAGGCCTCTGCACTGGGACTCGATTCCCCTCACTGGCCTCTGCACCAGGACTTGTTTCCCCTCACTGGCCTCCGCACTGGGACCCAATTCCCCTCACTGGCCTCTGCACTGGGACTCGATTCTCCTCAATGGCCTTCACACTGGGACTCGATTCCCCTCACTGGCCTCTGCACTGGGACTCGATTCCCCTCAATGGCCTTCACACTGGGACTCGATTCCCCTAACTGACCTCCGCAGTGGGACTCAATTCCCCTCACTGGCCTCCGCACTGGGACTCGATTCCCAACACTGACCTCCGCACTGGGACTCGATTCCCCTCACTGGCCTCCGCACTGGGACTCGATTCCCCTCACTGGCCTCTGCACTGGGACTCGATTCCCCTCACTGGCCTCTGCACTGGGACTCGATTCCCCTCACTGGCCTCCCCACTGGGACTCGATTCCCCTCACTGGCTTCTGCACTGGGACTCGATTCCCCTCACTGGCCTCTGCACTGGGTCTCGAATCCCCTCACTGGCCTCCCCACTGGGACTCGATTCCCCTCACTGGCTTCTGCACTGGGACTCGATTCCCCTCACTGGCCTCCGCACTGGGACCCGATTCCCTTCACTGGCCTCCGCACTGGGACTCGATTCCCCTCACTGGCCTCCGCACTGGGACTCGATTGCCCTCACTGGCCTCTGCACTGGGACTCAATTCCCCTCACTGGCCTCTGCACTGGGACTCAATTCCCCTCAATGGCCTCCGCACTGGGACCCGATTCCCTTCACTCGCCTCCGCACTGGGACTTGATTCCCCTCACTGGCCTCTGCACTGGAACTTGATTCCCCTCACTGGCCTCTGCACTGGGACTCAATTCCCCTCAATGGCCTTCACACTGGGACTCGATTCCCCTCACTGGCCTCCACACTGGGACTTGATTCCCCACACTGACGTCCACACTGGATCTTGATTCCCCTCACTGGCCCCTGCACCAGGACTCGATTCCCCTCACTGGCCTCTGCACTGGGACTCGATTCCCCTCACTGGCCTCTGCACTGGGACTCGATTCCCCTCACTGGCCTCTGCACTGGGACTCGATTCCCTCACTGGCCTCTGCACTGGGACTCGATTCCCCTCACTGACCTCTGCACTGGGACTCGATTCCCCTCACTGGCCTCCGCACTCGGACACAATTCCCCTCACTGGCCTCTGCACTGGGACTCAATTCCCCTCAATGGCCTTCACACTGGGACTCGATTCCCCTCAATGGCCTTCACACTGGGACTCGATTCCCCTCACTGGCCTCCACACTGGGACTTGATTCCCCACACTGACGTCCACACTGGAACTTGATTCCCCTCACTGGCCTCTGCACCAGGATTCGATTCCCCTCACTGGCCTCTGCACTGGAACTTGATTCCCCTCACTGGCTTCTGCACTGGGACTCGATTCCCCTCACTGGCCTCCGCACTGGGACTTGATTCCCCACACTGACCTCTGCACTTGGACTCGATTCCGCTCACTGGCCTCCGCACTGGGACTCAATTCCCCTCACTGACCTCTGCACTGGGACTCGATTCCCCTCAATGGCCTCCGCACTGGGACTCAATTCCCCTCACTGGTCTCCGCACTGGGACTCGATTCCCCTCACTGGCCTCTGCACCAGGACTTGTTTCCCCTCACTGGCCTCCGCACTGGGACCCAATTCCCCTCACTGGCCTCTGCACTGGGACTCGATTCTCCTCAATGGCCTTCACACTGGGACTCGATTCCCCTCACTGACCTCCGCACTGGGACTCGATTCCCCTCACTGGCTTCTGCACTGTAACTCGATTCCCCTCACTGGCTTCTGCACTGGAACTCGATTCCCCTCACTGGCCTCTGCTCTGGAACTTGGTTCTCCTCACTGGCCTCCGCACTGGGACTCGATTCCCCTCACTGGCCTCCGCACTGGGACTCGATTCCCCTCACTGGCCTCTGCACTGGGACTCGATTCCCCTCCCTGGCCTCTGCACTGGTACTCGATTCCCCTCACTGGCCTCTGCACTGGTACTCGATTCCCCTCACTGGCCTCCCCACTGGGACTCGATTCCCCTCACTGGCTTCTGCACTGGGACTCGATTCCCCTCACTGGCCTCCGCACTGGGACCCGATTCCCTTCACTGGCTTCTGCACTGGGACTCGATTCCCCTCACTGGCCTCTGCACTGGTACTCGATTCCCCTCACTGGCTTCTGCACTGGGACTCGATTCCCCTCACTGGCCTCCGCACTGGGACCCGATTCCCTTCACTGGCCTCCGAACTGGGACTCGATTCCCCTCACTGGCCTCCGCACTGGGACTCGATTCCCCTCACTGGCCTCTGCACTGGGACTCGATTCCCCTCACTGGCCTCTGCACAGGGACTCGATTCCCCTCACTGGCCTCTGCTCTGGAACTTGGTTCTCCTCACTGGCCTCCGCACTGGGACTCGATTCCCCACACTGGCCTCCGCACTGGGACTCGATTCCCCTCACTGGCCTCCGCACGGGGACTCGATTCCCCTCACTGGCCTCTGCACTGGGACTCGTTTCCCCTCCCTGGCCTCTGCACTGGTACTCGATTCCCCTCACTGGCCTCTGCACTGGTACTCGATTCCCCTCACTGGCCTCCCCACTGGGACTCGATTCCCCTCACTGGCCTCTGCACTGGTACTCGATTCCCCTCACTGGCCTCCCCACTGGGACTCGATTGCCCTCACTGGCTTCTGCACTGGGACTCAATTCCCCTCACTGGCCTCCGCACTGGGACCCGATTCCCTTCACTGGCCTCCGCAATGGGACTCGATTCCCCTCACTGGCCTCCGCACTGGGACTCGATTCCCCTCACTGGCCTCCCCACTGGGACTCGATTCCCCTCACTGGCTTCTGCACTGGGACTCGATTCCCCTCACTGGCCTCCGCACTGGGACCCGATTCCCTTCACTGGCCTCCGAACTGGGACTCGATTCCCCTCACTGGCCTCCGCACTTGGACTCGATTCCCCTCACTGGCCTCTGCACTGGGACTCGATTCCCCTCACTGGCCTCTGCACAGGGACTCGATTCCCCTCACTGGCCTCCCCACTGGGACTCGATTCCCCTCACTGGCTTCTGCACTGGGACTCGATTCCCCTCACTGGCCTCTGCACTGGTACTCGATTCCCCTCACTGGCCTCCCCACTGGGACTCGATTCCCCTCACTGGCTTCTGCACTGGGAATCGATTCCCCTCACTGGCCTCCGCACTGGGACCCGATTCCCTTCACTGGCCTCCGCACTGGGACTCGATTCCACTCACTGGCCTCCGCACTGGGACTCGATTCCCCTCACTGGCCTCTGCACAGGGACTCGATTCCCCTCACTGGCCTCTGCACTGGGACTCGATTCCCCTCACTGGCCTCTGCACTGGGACTCGATTCCCTCACTGGCCTCTGCACTGGGACTCGATTCCCCTCACTGACCTCTGCACTGGGACTCGATTCCCCTCACTGGCCTCCGCACTCGGACACAATTCCCCTCACTGGCCTCCGTACTGGGACTCGATTCCCCTCACTGGCCTCTGCACTGGGACTCGATTCCCCTCACTGGCCTCCGCACTGGGACTCAATTCCCCTCACTGGCTCTGCACTGGGACTCGATTCCCCTCACTGGCCACCGCACTGGGACTCGATTCCCCAAACTGACCTCCGCACTGGGACTCGATTCCGCTCACTGGCCTCCGCACTGGGACTCGATTCCCCTCACTGACCTCTGCACTGTGACTCGATTCCCCTCACTGGCCTCCGCACTGGGACTCGATTCTCCTCACTGACCGCCGCACTGGGACTCGATTCCCCTCACTGACCTCCGCACTGGGACTCGATTCCCCTCACTGGCCTCCGCACTTGGACTCGATTCCCCTCACTGGCCTCCGCACTGGGACTCGATTCCCCTCACTGGCCTCTGCACTGGGACTCGATTCCCCTCACTGACCTCCGCACTGGGACTCGATTCCCCACACTGACCTCCGCACTTGGACTCGATTCCGCTCACTGGCCTCCGCACTGGGACTCGATTCCCCTCACTAGCCTCCGCACTGGGACTCAATTCCCCTCACTGGCCTCCGCACTGGGACTCGATTCCGCTCACTGGCCTCCGCACTGGGACCCGATTCCCTTCACTCGCCTCCGCACTGGGACTTGATTCCCCTCACTGGCCTCTGCAATGGAACTTGATTCCCCTCACTGGCCTCTGCACTGGGACTCAATTCCCCTCAATGGCCTTCACACTGGGACTCGATTCCCCTCACTGGCCTCCACACTGGGACTTGATTCCCCACACTGACGTCCACACTGGAACTTGATTCCCCTCACTGGCCTCTGCACCAGGACTCGATTCCCCTCACTGGCCTCTGCACTGGGACTCGATTCCCCTCACTGGCCTCTGCACTGGGACTCGATTCCCCTCACTGGCCTCTGCACTGGGACTCGATTCCCTCACTGGCCTCTGCACTGGGACTCGATTCCCCTCACTGACCTCTGCACTGGGACTCGATTCCCCTCACTGGCCTCCGCACTCGGACACAATTCCCCTCACTGGCCTCCGTACTGGGACTCGATTGCCCTCACTGGCCTCTGCACTGGGACTCAATTCCCCTCACTGGCCTCTGCACTGGGACTCAATTCCCCTCAATGGCCTTCACACTGGGACTCGATTCCCCTCACTGGCCTCCACACTGGGACTTGATTCCCCACACTGACGTCCACACTGGAACTTGATTCCCCTCACTGGCCTCTGCACCAGGATTCGATTCCCCTCACTGGCCTCTGCACTGGAACTTGATTCCCCTCACTGGCTTCTGCACTGGGACTCGATTCCCCTCACTGGCCTCCGCACTGGGACTTGATTCCCCACACTGACCTCTGCACTTGGACTCGATTCCGCTCACTGGCCTCCGCACTGGGACTCAATTCCCCTCACTGACCTCTGCACTGGGACTCGATTCCCCTCACTGACCTCTGCACTGGGACTCGATTCCCCTCAATGGCCTCTGCACTGGGACTCGATTCCCCTCACTGGCCTCTGCACCAGGACTTGTTTCCCCTCACTGGCCTCCGCACTGGGACCCAATTCCCCTCACTGGCCTCTGCACTGGGACTCGATTCTCCTCACTGGCCTCTGCACTGGGACTCGATTCCCCTCAATGGCCTTCACACTGGGACTCGATTCCCCTAACTGACCTCCGCAGTGGGACTCAATTCCCCTCACTGGCCTCCGCACTGGGACTCGATTCCCAACACTGACCTCCGCACTGGGACTCGATTCCCCTCACTGGCCTCCGCACTGGGACTCGATTCCCCTCACTGGCCTCTGCACTGGGACTCGATTCCCCTCACTGGCCTCTGCACTGGTACTCGATTCCCCTCACTGGCCTCCCCACTGGGACTCGATTCCCCTCACTGGCTTCTGCACTGGGACTCGATTCCCCTCACTGGCCTCTGCACTGGGTCTCGAATCCCCTCACTGGCCTCCCCACTGGGACTCGATTCCCCTCACTGGCTTCTGCACTGGGACTCGATTCCCCTCACTGGCCTCCGCACTGGGACCCGATTCCCTTCACTGGCCTCCGCACTGGGACTCGATTCCCCTCACTGGCCTCCGCACTGGGACTCGATTGCCCTCACTGGCCTCTGCACTGGGACTCAATTCCCCTCACTGGCCTCTGCACTGGGACTCAATTCCCCTCAATGGCCTCCGCACTGGGACCCGATTCCCTTCACTCGCCTCCGCACTGGGACTTGATTCCCCTCACTGGCCTCTGCACTGGAACTTGATTCCCCTCACTGGCCTCTGCACTGGGACTCAATTCCCCTCAATGGCCTTCACACTGGGACTCGATTCCCCTCACTGGCCTCCACACTGGGACTTGATTCCCCACACTGACGTCCACACTGGAACTTGATTCCCCTCACTGGCCTCTGCACCAGGACACAATTCCCCTCAATGGCCTTCACACCAGGATTCGATTCCCCTCACTGGCCTCTGCACTGGGACTCGATTCCCCTCACTGGCTTCTGCACTGGGACTCGATTCCCCTCACTGGCCTCCGCACTGGGACTTGATTCCCCTCACTGGCCTCTGCACTGGGACTCAATTCCCCTCAATGGCCTTCACACTGGGACTCGATTCCCCTCACTGGCCTCCACACTGGGACTTGATTCCCCACACTGGCCTCCGCACTGGGACTTGATTCCCCACACTGACCTCTGCACTTGGACTCGATTCCGCTCACTGGCCTCCGCACTGGGACTCAATTCCACTCACTGACCTCTGCACTGGGACTCGATTCCCCTCAATGGCCTCCGCACTGGGACTCAATTCCCCTCACTGGTCTCCGCACTGGGACTCGATTCCCCTCACTGGCCTCTGCACCAGGACTTGTTTCCCCTCACTGGCCTCCGCACTGGGACCCAATTCCCCTCACTGGCCTCTGCACTGGGACTCGATTCTCCTCAATGGCCTTCACACTGGGACTCGATTCCCCTCACTGACCTCCGCACTGGGACTCGATTCCCCTCACTGGCTTCTGCACTGTAACTCGATTCCCCTCACTGGCTTCTGCACTGGAACTCGATTCCCCTCACTGGCCTCTGCTCTGGAACTTGGTTCTCCTCACTGGCCTCTGCACTGGGACTCGATTCCCCTCACTGGCCTCTGCACTGGGACTCGATTCCCCTCACTGACCTCCGCACTTGGACTCGATTCCCCTCACTGGCTTCTGCACTGGGACTCAATTCCGCTCACTGGCCTCCACACTTGGACTTGATTCCCCACATTGACCTCCGCAGTGGGACTCGATTCCCCTCACTGGCCTCTGCACTGGGACTCGATTCCCCTCACTGACCTCCGCACTGGGACTCGATTCCCCTCACTGGCTTCTGCACTGGAACTCGATTCCCCTCACTGGCCTCTGCACTGGAACTTGATTCCCCTCACTGGCCTCTGCACTGGGACTCGATTCCCCTCACTGACCTCCGCACTTGGACTCGATTCCCCTCACTGGCCTCTGCACTGGAACTTGATTCCCCTCACTGGCCTCTGCACTGGGACTCTATTCCCCTCACTGACCTCCGCACTGGGACTCGATTCCCCACACTGACCTCCGCACTTGGACTCGATTCCGCTCACTGGCCTCCGCACTGGGACTCGATTCCCCTCACTAGCCTCCGCACTGGGACTCAATTCCCCTCACTGGCCTCCGCACTGGGACTCGATTCCGCTCACTGGCCTCCGCACTGGGACCCGATTCCCTTCACTCGCCTCCGCACTGGGACTTGATTCCCCTCACTGGCCTCCGCACTCGGACACAATTCCCCTCACTGGCCTCTGCACTGGGATTCGATTCCCTCACTGGCCTCTGCACTGGGACTCGATTCCCCTCACTGACCTCTGCACTGGGACTCGATTCCCCTCACTGGCCTCCGCACTCGGACACAATTCCCCTCACTGGCCTCTGCACTGGGATTCGATTCCCTCACTGGCCTCTGCACTGGGACTCGATTCCCCTCACTGACCTCTGCACTGGGACTCGATTCCCCTCACTGGCCTCCGCACTCGGACACAATTCCCCTCACTGGCCTCCGTACTGGGACTCGATTGCCCTCACTGGCCTCTGCACTGGGACTCAATTCCCCTCACTGGCCTCTGCACTGGAACTTGATTCCCCTCACTGGCTTCTGCACTGGGACTCGATTCCCCTCACTGGCCTCCACACTGGAACTTGATTCCCCTCACTGGCCTCTGCACCAGGATTCGATTCCCCTCACTGGCCTCTGCACCAGGATTCGATTCCCCTCACTGGCCTCTGCACTGGAACTTGATTCCCCTCACTGGCTTCTGCACTGGGACTCGATTCCCCTCACTGGCCTCCGCACTGGGACTTGATTCCCCACACTGACCTCTGCACTTGGACTCGATTCCGCTCACTGGCCTCCGCACTGGGACTCAATTCCCCTCACTGACCTCTGCACTGGGACTCGATTCCCCTCACTGGCCTCCGCACTCGGACACAATTCCCCTCACTGGCCTCTGCACCAGGATTCGATTCCCCTCACTGGCCTCTGCACTGGAACGTGATTCCCCTCACTGGCTTCTGCACTGGGACTCGATTCCCCTCACTGGCCTCTGCACTGGGACTCGATTCCCCTCACTGGCCTCCGCACTCGGACACAATTCCCCTCACTGGCCTCCGTACTGGGACTCGATTGCCCTCACTGGCCTCTGCACTGGGACTCAATTCCCCTCACTGGCCTCTGCACTGGGACTCAATTCCCCTCAATGGCCTTCACACTGGGACTCGATTCCCCTCACTGGCCTCCACACTGGGACTTGATTCCCCACACTGACGTCCACACTGGAACTTGATTCCCCTCACTGGCCTCTGCACCAGGATTCGATTCCCCTCACTGGCCTCTGCACTGGAACTTGATTCCCCTCACTGGCTTCTGCACTGGGACTCGATTCCCCTCACTGGCCTCCACACTGGAACTTGATTCCCCTCACTGGCCTCTGCACCAGGATTCGATTCCCCTCACTGGCCTCTGCACTGGAACTTGATTCCCCTCACTGGCTTCTGCACTGGGACTCGATTCCCCTCACTGGCCTCCGCACTGGGACTTGATTCCCCACACTGACCTCTGCACTTGGACTCGATTCCGCTCACTGGCCTCCGCACTGGGACTCGATTCCCCTCACTGACCTCTGCACTGGGACTCGATTCCCCTCACTGGCCTCCGCACTCGGACACAATTCCCCTCACTGGCCTCTGCACTGGGATTCGATTCCCTCACTGGCCTCTGCACTGGGACTCGATTCCCCTCACTGACCTCTGCACTGGGACTCGATTCCCCTCACTGGCCTCCGCACTCGGACACAATTCCCCTCACTGGCCTCCGTACTGGGACTCGATTGCCCTCACTGGCCTCTGCACTGGGACTCAATTCCCCTCACTGGCCTCTGCACTGGGACTCAATTCCCCTCAATGGCCTTCACACTGGGACTCGATTCCCCTCACTGGCCTCCACACTGGGACTTGATTCCCCACACTGACGTCCACACTGGAACTTGATTCCCCTCACTGGCCTCTGCACCAGGATTCGATTCCCCTCACTGGCCTCTGCACTGGAACTTGATTCCCCTCACTGGCTTCTGCACTGGGACTCGATTCCCCTCACTGGCCTCCACACTGGAACTTGATTCCCCTCACTGGCCTCTGCACCAGGATTCGATTCCCCTCACTGGCCTCTGCACTGGAACTTGATTCCCCTCACTGGCTTCTGCACTGGGACTCGATTCCCCTCACTGGCCTCCGCACTGGGACTTGATTCCCCACACTGACCTCTGCACTTGGACTCGATTCCGCTCACTGGCCTCCGCACTGGGACTCAATTCCCCTCACTGACCTCTGCACTGGGACTCGATTCCCCTCACTGACCTCTGCACTGGGACTCGATTCCCCTCAATGGCCTCTGCACTGGGACTCGATTCCCCTCACTGGCCTCTGCACCAGGACTTGTTTCCCCTCACTGGCCTCCGCACTGGGACCCAATTCCCCTCACTGGCCTCTGCACTGGGACTCGATTCTCCTCAATGGCCTTCACACTGGGACTCGATTCCCCTCACTGGCCTCTGCACTGGGACTCGATTCCCCTCAATGGCCTTCACACTGGGACTCGATTCCCCTAACTGACCTCCGCAGTGGGACTCAATTCCCCTCACTGGCCTCCGCACTGGGACTCGATTCCCAACACTGACCTCCGCACTGGGACTCGATTCCCCTCAATGGCCTCCGCACTGGGACTCGATTCCCCTCACTGGCCTCTGCACCAGGACTTGTTTCCCCTCACTGGCCTCCGCACTGGGACCCAATTCCCCTAACTGGCCTCTGCACTGGGACTCGATTCTCCTCAATGGCCTTCACACTGGGACTCGATTCCCCTCACTGACCTCCGCACTGGGACTCGATTCCCCTCACTGGCTTCTGCACTGTAACTCGATTCCCCTCACTGGCTTCTGCACTGGAACTCGATTCCCCTCACTGGCCTCTGCTCTGGAACTTGGTTCTCCTCACTGGCCTCTGCACTGGGACTCGATACCCCTCACTGGCCTCTGCACTGGGACTCGATTCCCCTCACTGACCTCCGCACTTGGACTCGATTCCCCTCACTGGCTTCTGCACTGGGACTCAATTCCGCTCACTGGCCTCCACACTTGGACTTGATTCCCCACATTGACCTCCGCAGTGGGACTCGATTCCCCTCACTGGCCTCTGCACTGGGACTCGATTCCCCTCACTGACCTCCGCACTGGGACTCGATTCCCCTCACTGGCTTCTGCACTGGAACTCGATTCCCCTCACTGGCCTCTGCACTGGAACTTGATTCCCCTCACTGGCCTCTGCACTGGGACTCGATTCCCCTCACTGACCTCCGCACTTGGACTCGATTCCCCTCACTGACCTCCGCACTTGGACTCGATTCCCCTCACTGGCTTCTGCACTGGGACTCAATTCCGCTCACTGGCCTCCACACTTGGACTTGATTCCCCACATTGACCTCCGCAGTGGGACTCGATTCCCCTCACTGGCCTCTGCACTGGGACTCGATTCCCCTCACTGACCTCCGCACTGGGACTCGATTCCCCTCACTGGCTTCTGCACTGGAACTCGATTCCCCTCACTGGCCTCTGCACTGGAACTTGATTCCCCTCACTGGCCTCTGCACTGGGACTCGATTCCCCTCACTGACCTCCGCACTTGGACTCGATTCCCCTCACTGACCTCCGCACTGGGACTCGATTCCCCTCACTGGCTTCTGCACTGGAACTCGATTCCCCTCACTGGCCTCTGCACTGGAACTTGATTCCCCTCACTGGCCTCTGCACTGGGACTCGATTCCCCTCACTGACCTCCGCACTGGGACTCGATTCCCCACACTGACCTCCGCACTGGGACTCGATTCCCCTCACTGGCCTCCGCACTGGGACTCGATTCCCCTCACTGGCCTCTGCACTGGGACTCGTTTCCCCTCCCTGGCCTCTGCACTGGTACTCGATTCCCCTCACTGGCCTCTGCACTGGTACTCGATTCCCCTCACTGGCCTCCCCACTGGGACTCGATTCCCCTCACTGGCCTCTGCACTGGTACTCGATTCCCCTCACTGGCCTCCCCACTGGGACTCGATTGCCCTCACTGGCTTCTGCACTGGGACTCAATTCCCCTCACTGGCCTCCGCACTGGGACCCGATTCCCTTCACTGGCCTCCGCAATGGGACTCGATTCCCCTCACTGGCCTCCACACTGGGACTCGATTCCCCTCACTGGCCTCTGCACTGGGACTCGATTCCTCTCACTGGCCTCTGCACAGGGACTCGATTCCCCTCACTGACCTCTGCACTGGGACTCGATTCCCCTCACTGGCCTCTGCACTGGGAGTCGATTCCCTCACTGGCCTCTGCACTGGGACTCGATTCCCCTCACTGACCTCTGCACTGGGACTCGATTCCCCTCACTGGCCTCCGCACTCGGACACAATTCCCCTCACTGGCCTCCGTACTGGGACTCGATTCCCCTCACTGGCCTCTGCACTGGGACTCGATTCCCCTCACTGGCCTCCCCACTGGGACTCGATTCCCCTCACTGGCTTCTGCACTGGGACTCGATTCCCCTCACTGGCCTCCGCACTGGGACCCGATTCCCTTCACTGGCCTCCGAAGTGGGACTCGATTCCCCTCACTGGCCTCCGCACTGGGACTCGATTCCCCTCACTGGCCTCTGCACTGGTACTCGATTCCCCTCACTGGCCTCTGCACAGGGACTCGATTCCCCTCACTGGCCTCCCCACTGGGACTCGATTCCCCTCACTGGCTTCTGCACTGGGACTCGATTCCCCTCACTGGCCTCTGCACTGGTACTCGATTCCCCTCACTGGCCTCCCCACTGGGACTCGATTCCCCTCACTGGCTTCTGCACTGGGACTCGATTCCCCTCACTGGCCTCCGCACTGGGACCCGATTCCCTTCACTGGCCTCCGAACTGGGACTCGATTCCCCTCACTGGCCTCCGCACTGGGACTCGATTCCCCTCACTGGCCTCTGCACTGGGACTCGATTCCCCTCACTGGCCTCTGCACAGGGACTCGATTCCCCTCACTGGCCTCCCCACTGGGACTCGATTCCCCTCACTGGCTTCTGCACTGGGACTCGATTCCCCTCACTGGCCTCTGCACTGGTACTCGATTCCCCTCACTGGCCTCCCCACTGGGACTCGATTCCCCTCACTGGCTTCTGCACTGGGACTCGATTCCCCTCACTGGCCTCCGCACTGGGACCCGATTCCCTTCACTGGCCTCCGCACTGGGACTCGATTCCCCTCACTGACCTCCGCACTGGGACTCGATTCCCCTCACTGGCCTCTGCACAGGCACTCGATTCCCCTCACTGGCCTCTGCACTGGGACTCGATTCCCCTCACTGGCCTCTGCACTGGGACTCGATTCCCTCACTGGCCTCTGCACTGGGACTCGATTCCCCTCACTGACCTCTGCACTGGGACTCGATTCCCCTCACTGGCCTCCGCACTCGGACACAATTCCCCTCACTGGCCTCCGCACTGGGACTCGATTCCCCTCACTGACCTCCGCACTGGGATTCGATTCCCCTCACTGGCCTCCGCACTTGGACTCGATTCCCCTCACTGGCCTCCGCACTGGGACTCGATTCCCCTCACTGGCCTCTGCACTGGGACTCGATTCCCCTCACTGACCTCCGCACTGGGACTCGATTCCCCACACTGACCTCCGCACTTGGACTCGATTCCGCTCACTGGCCTCCGCACTGGGACTCGATTCCCCTCACTAGCCTCCGCACTGGGACTCAATTCCCCTCACTGGCCTCCGCACTGGGACTCGATTCCGCTCACTGGCCTCCGCACTGGGACCCGATTCCCTTCACTCGCCTCCGCACTGGGACTTGATTCCCCTCACTGGCCTCTGCAATGGAACTTGATTCCCCTCACTGGCCTCTGCACTGGGACTCAATTCCCCTCAATGGCCTTCACACTGGGACTCGATTCCCCTCACTGGCCTCCACACTGGGACTTGATTCCCCACACTGACGTCCACACTGGAACTTGATTCCCCTCACTGGCCTCTGCACCAGGACTCGATTCCCCTCACTGGCCTCTGCACTGGGACTCGATTCCCCTCACTGGCCTCTGCACTGGGACTCGATTCCCCTCACTGGCCTCTGCACTGGGACTCGATTCCCTCACTGGCCTCTGCACTGGGACTCGATTCCCCTCACTGACCTCTGCACTCGGACACAATTCCCCTCACTGGCCTCCGTACTGGGACTCGATTGCCCTCACTGGCCTCTGCACTGGGACTCAATTCCCCTCACTGGCCTCTGCACTGGGACTCAATTCCCCTCAATGGCCTTCACACTGGGACTCGATTCCCCTCACTGGCCTCCACACTGGGACTTGATTCCCCACACTGACGTCCACACTGGAACTTGATTCCCCTCACTGGCCTCTGCACCAGGATTCGATTCCCCTCACTGGCCTCTGCACTGGAACTTGATTCCCCTCACTGGCTTCTGCACTGGGACTCGATTCCCCTCACTGGCCTCCGCACTGGGACTTGATTCCCCACACTGACCTCTGCACTTGGACTCGATTCCGCTCACTGGCCTCCGCACTGGGACTCAATTCCCCTCACTGACCTCTGCACTGGGACTCGATTCCCCTCACTGACCTCTGCACTGGGACTCGATTCCCCTCAATGGCCTCTGCACTGGGACTCGATTCCCCTCACTGGCCTCTGCACCAGGACTTGTTTCCCCTCACTGGCCTCCGCAGTGGGACCCAATTCCCCTCACTGGCCTCTGCACTGGGACTCGATTCTCCTCAATGGCCTTCACACTGGGACTCGATTCCCCTCACTGGCCTCTGCACTGGGACTCGATTCCCCTCAATGGCCTTCACACTGGGACTCGATTCCCCTAACTGACCTCCGCAGTGGGACTCAATTCCCCTCACTGGCCTCCGCACTGGGACTCGATTCCCAACACTGACCTCCGCACTGGGACTCGATTCCCCTCACTGGCCTCCGCACTGGGACTCGATTCCCCTCACTGGCCTCTGCACTGGGACTCGATTCCCCTCACTGGCCTCTGCACTGGTACTCGATTCCCCTCACTGGCCTCCCCACTGGGACTCGATTCCCCTCACTGGCTTCTGCACTGGGACTCGATTCCCCTCACTGGCCTCTGCACTGGGTCTCGAATCCCCTCACTGGCCTCCCCACTGGGACTCGATTCCCCTCACTGGCTTCTGCACTGGGACTCGATTCCCCTCACTGGCCTCCGCACTGGGACCCGATTCCCTTCACTGGCCTCCGCACTGGGACTCGATTCCCCTCACTGGCCTCCGCACTGGGACTCGATTGCCCTCACTGGCCTCTGCACTGGGACTCAATTCCACTCACTGACCTCTGCACTGGGACTCGATTCCCCTCAATGGCCTCCGCACTGGGACTCAATTCCCCTCACTGGTCTCCGCACTGGGACTCGATTCCCCTCACTGGCCTCTGCACCAGGACTTGTTTCCCCTCACTGGCCTCCGCACTGGGACCCAATTCCCCTCACTGGCCTCTGCACTGGGACTCGATTCTCCTCAATGGCCTTCACACTGGGACTCGATTCCCCTCACTGACCTCCGCACTGGGACTCGATTCCCCTCACTGGCTTCTGCACTGTAACTCGATTCCCCTCACTGGCTTCTGCACTGGAACTCGATTCCCCTCACTGGCCTCTGCTCTGGAACTTGGTTCTCCTCACTGGCCTCTGCACTGGGACTCGATTCCCCTCACTGGCCTCTGCACTGGGACTCGATTCCCCTCACTGACCTCCGCACTTGGACTCGATTCCCCTCACTGGCTTCTGCACTGGGACTCAATTCCGCTCACTGGCCTCCACACTTGGACTTGATTCCCCACATTGACCTCCGCAGTGGGACTCGATTCCCCTCACTGGCCTCTGCACTGGGACTCGATTCCCCTCACTGACCTCCGCACTGGGACTCGATTCCCCTCACTGGCTTCTGCACTGGAACTCGATTCCCCTCACTGGCCTCTGCACTGGAACTTGATTCCCCTCACTGGCCTCTGCACTGGGACTCGATTCCCCTCACTGACCTCCGCACTTGGACTCGATTCCCCTCACTGGCCTCTGCACTGGAACTTGATTCCCCTCACTGGCCTCTGCACTGGGACTCGATTCCCCTCACTGACCTCCGCACTGGGACTCGATTCCCCACACTGACCTCCGCACTTGGACTCGATTCCGCTCACTGGCCTCCGCACTGGGACTCGATTCCCCTCACTAGCCTCCGCACTGGGACTCAATTCCCCTCACTGGCCTCCGCACTGGGACTCGATTCCGCTCACTGGCCTCCGCACTGGGACCCGATTCCCTTCACTCGCCTCCGCACTGGGACTTGATTCCCCTCACTGGCCTCTGCACTGGAACTTGATTCCCCTCACTGGCCTCTGCACTGGGACTCAATTCCCCTCAATGGCCTTCACACTGGGACTCGATTCCCCTCACTGGCCTCCACACTGGGACTTGATTCCCCACACTGACGTCCACACTGGAACTTGATTCCCCTCACTGGCCTCTGCACCAGGACTCGATTCCCCTCACTGGCCTCTGCACTGGGACTCGATTCCCCTCACTGGCCTCTGCACTGGGACTCGATTCCCCTCACTGGCCTCTGCACTGGGACTCGATTCCCTCACTGGCCTCTGCACTGGGACTCGATTCCCCTCACTGACCTCTGCACTGGGACTCGATTCCCCTCACTGGCCTCCGCACTCGGACACAATTCCCCTCACTGGCCTCCGTACTGGGACTCGATTGCCCTCACTGGCCTCTGCACTGGGACTCAATTCCCCTCACTGGCCTCTGCACTGGGACTCAATTCCCCTCAATGGCCTTCACACTGGGACTCGATTCCCCTCACTGGCCTCCACACTGGGACTTGATTCCCCACACTGACGTCCACACTGGAACTTGATTCCCCTCACTGGCCTCTGCACCAGGATTCGATTCCCCTCACTGGCCTCTGCACTGGAACTTGATTCCCCTCACTGGCTTCTGCACTGGGACTCGATTCCCCTCACTGGCCTCCGCACTGGGACTTGATTCCCCACACTGACCTCTGCACTTGGACTCGATTCCGCTCACTGGCCTCCGCACTGGGACTCAATTCCCCTCACTGACCTCTGCACTGGGACTCGATTCCCCTCACTGACCTCTGCACTGGGACTCGATTCCCCTCAATGGCCTCTGCACTGGGACTCGATTCCCCTCACTGGCCTCTGCACCAGGACTTGTTTCCCCTCACTGGCCTCCGCACTGGGACCCAATTCCCCTCACTGGCCTCTGCACTGGGACTCGATTCTCCTCAATGGCCTTCACACTGGGACTCGATTCCCCTCACTGGCCTCTGCACTGGGACTCGATTCCCCTCAATGGCCTTCACACTGGGACTCGATTCCCCTAACTGACCTCCGCAGTGGGACTCAATTCCCCTCACTGGCCTCCGCACTGGGACTCGATTCCCAACACTGACCTCCGCACTGGGACTCGATTCCCCTCAATGGCCTCCGCACTGGGACTCGATTCCCCTCACTGGCCTCTGCACCAGGACTTGTTTCCCCTCACTGGCCTCCGCACTGGGACCCAATTCCCCTAACTGGCCTCTGCACTGGGACTCGATTCTCCTCAATGGCCTTCACACTGGGACTCGATTCCCCTCACTGACCTCCGCACTGGGACTCGATTCCCCTCACTGGCTTCTGCACTGTAACTCGATTCCCCTCACTGGCTTCTGCACTGGAACTCGATTCCCCTCACTGGCCTCTGCTCTGGAACTTGGTTCTCCTCACTGGCCTCTGCACTGGGACTCGATACCCCTCACTGGCCTCTGCACTGGGACTCGATTCCCCTCACTGACCTCCGCACTTGGACTCGATTCCCCTCACTGGCTTCTGCACTGGGACTCAATTCCGCTCACTGGCCTCCACACTTGGACTTGATTCCCCACATTGACCTCCGCAGTGGGACTCGATTCCCCTCACTGGCCTCTGCACTGGGACTCGATTCCCCTCACTGACCTCCGCACTGGGACTCGATTCCCCTCACTGGCTTCTGCACTGGAACTCGATTCCCCTCACTGGCCTCTGCACTGGAACTTGATTCCCCTCACTGGCCTCTGCACTGGGACTCGATTCCCCTCACTGACCTCCGCACTTGGACTCGATTCCCCTCACTGGCCTCTGCACTGGAACTTGATTCCCCTCACTGGCTTCTGCACTGGGACTCAATTCCCCTCACTGGCCTCCACACTTGCACTTGATTCCCCACATTGACCTCCGCACTGGGACTCGATTCCCCTCACTGGCCTCTGCACTGGGACTCGATTCCCCTCACTGACCTCCGCACTGGGACTCGATTCCCCACACTGAACTCCACACTGGGGCTCGATGCCTGTCCTGCTGCCTTCAGGGATCTGTTAACAATCGCCTCAAGATCTTTCTGCTCCTATTAGCTTCCTCGTATCCTCCCCTTCATTGCCTCCTGTCTTATCGTGTAAATTCTGCTCGAGCCATCACCTCTCGTTTATCAGAGTTACATTTCATCCGTCATTGATCTGCCCATCGGACCAATCTCTCCATTTCTACCAATAACCTGAGACTTTCTTACTCACTGTCAATGACTTGATCAGTATTTGTGATGTCTATCAAATCATCATTCCCAAGTGTCTCCTACCCTACCCCTCCCCCACAACAAACACACACAAACACACAGACACACACACACACACACACACACACACTTACACAGACACACACACAGACACATACACACTCACACACACACACTTACACAGACAGACACACACACAGACACATACACACAGATATAGACAGACAGACACACACTCACAGACATTCACACACATAGACACACAGACACACACATGCAGACACACATATTATCACAACCACACCGACTCACGCACACAGACACACATATGTAGACACACACACACACTCACACAGACAGACACACAGACACACAGACATTCACACATACAGACACACACATAGACACACTCACACATACAGACATACCCACACAGACACACACGTATTCACACACACACACACACTTACACACACATAGTCTCACACAGACAGACAGACAGACAGACACACACACACACACACACACACACACACACACACACACACATAAACACACACTCAAATATCCTGAGTCTCTGACTTCTCGTTTCCCTTCCTTGACATTTCTGTTTCTATTTCATGGGATAGACTGGCCACCAATGTCCACCATAAACACCAAGTCTATACATCCACATCCTGTATCCTGCAAAGACTCTATTCCATTCTCCAACTTCCTCTATCTCCATCACATCTGTTCTAATGATGCCAACTTTGCCACGTTCCTCCTTAACAAAGAATTCCCCAGCTCCATTGTTGACAGGGCCCTCAGCGGGTCCAACCTATCTCCTGTACTTCAGTCCTCACCTCTTCTCTTCCCTCTCCAAAAGAGATAGGGTTCCCATTGTCCTTACCTACCATCCCACCAGCAACCATATCCAGAGGATCATTAGCCACCATCTCCAGCGAGATGCCACCACCAGACATGCTCCAGGTAAGTTGAAAAAAAATCAGAAAAAAGGGGAAAAGGAGAAAAAAAAAGAAGAAAGAAATGGAAAAAAGATCAGGTGGAGCAGAGGAGTTCTGGCTGGAGCATCTGACTCTGCTGCCATTTTGGATCTGCACAAAAAGCTGACATGTTTCCAACTACCATCAGGTCTGAGGAAAGGCCACTTGACCCCAAACATTAACTCTGATTTCTCTCCACAGATGCTGCAGACCTGCTGAGCTTTTCCAGCAATTTCTGTTTTAATTGCTAATTTACAGCATCTGCAGTTCGTTCAGTTTTTATTTCATGATCAAACCTTGCCTCTCAGAATGGAGATCAATTCTTTGTTTCAGAATTTTCTCTCATAGTTGCCCTGACACTGATGAATACTCACTACTCTGTTATTCCTGGTCAATCCCTACCACTGTTCTTGAAAGGTGGAAACACATCAAATGCCCTCAAATCTCCTGGCACCTTCCCTGTGACCGGAGAGGAACTAAAGATTTGGGTTAGAGTCCCTGTAAATTCCTCTCTCGTCTCCTTGGATACAACTCCTCTAGACCATGGGGTCTGTCTACTTTTAAGCTCCCCAAACTGAGGGTATCTGCTCACATCATATATAAATCCCCTGAAGAGAAGCTGGGAGCGATGTTTATTTTGGAATTTTCCTTCCCAATGCTATTCTCATCCTAGATGGGGGCAAAATGTGTTCAAAGAGTAATAGAGTCATTGAGATGTGCAGCATGGAAACAAACCCTTTGGTCCAACCTGTCCATGCCAACCAGATATCTCAACCCAATCTAGCCTCACCTGCCCAACATCCGGCCCATATCTCTCCAAACCCTTCATAATCATATACTCATCCAGATGCCTTTTAAATGTTACAATCATACCAGCCTCCACCACTTCCTCTGGCAGCTCATTCCAGGTACCACCCTCTGTGTAAAAACGTTGCTCCTTAGGTATCTTTTATATCTTTCCCCTCTCATCCTAATCCTATGCCCTCTTAGTTCTGGACTCCCCGACCCCAGGGAAGAGACTTTGTGTATTTATACTATCCATACCCCTCGTGATTTTATAAATCTCTATAAGGTCACCCCTCAGCCTCCGACGCTCCAGGGAAAACAGCTCCAGCCTGTTCAACCTCTCCCTTTAGCTCAAATCCTCCAACCCTGGCAACGTTCTTATTATTTTTTTTTAGAACACTTTCAAGATTCACAACATCCTTCCGATAGGAAGGAGACTAGAATTGCATGCAATATTCCAAAAGCGGCCTAACCAATGTCCTGTACAGCCACAATATGACCTCCCTAATCCTGTTCTCAATACTCTGACCAATAGAGGAAAGCATACCAAAACCCTTCTTCACTATCCTATCTACCTACAATTCTGCCTTCAAGGAGCTATGAACCTGCACTCCAAGGTCTCTTTGTTCAGCAACACTTACTGGACCTTACCATTGAGTGTAAAAGTCCTGCTAAGATTTGCTTTCCCAAAATGCAGCATCTTGCATTTATCTCAATGAAAGGCCATCTGCTACTTCTCAGCCCATTGGCCCATCTGATCAAGATCCCATTTTAATCTGAGGTAACCCTCTTCATGGTCCACTACACCTCCGATTTTGGTGTCATGTGCAAATGTACTAACTATATCTCACATCCACATCAGTTATATAAATGATGAAAAGTAGTGGACCTAGCTGTGGCACTCCACTGGTCACAGGCCTCTACAAAACAACCCTCCACCATCACCCTCTGCCTTGGTTTTGAATTCCAATTCTTCAAATAAACACATTCCAAAATCGTTTCAGGCAAAGTGAAAGATAGTGTTGTTAATAAAATAACATAATGCAGAAGAATGTCAGGTATTTTACACACATTGTGGTCTCCATCCTACAGAAAGGATATTATGAAACTTGAAAGGGTTCAGAAAAGATTTACAGGAATGTTGCCAGAGTTGGAGGTTTTGAGCTGTAGGGAGAGGACGAATAGGCTGGGCTGTTTTCCTTGGAGTGTTGGAGGCTGAGGGGTGACGTTACAGAAATTTATAAAGACATGAAGGGCATGGATCGGATAAATAGACAAGGTCTTTTCCCTGGGTTGTGGGAATAATGAGCTAGGGGGCATAGATTTAGGATGAGAGGGGAAAGATTTAAAAGGGACTTAAGGGGCAACATTTTCAAGCAAAGGTTGGTGTGGGTATGGAATGAGCTGCCAGAGGAAGTGGTGAAGGCTGATACCATTACAACATTTAAAAGCCATCTGGATGGGTGTATGAATGTCCAGATTACAGAGGAGGAAGTGCTGGATGTCTTGAAATGGTTAAAGGTGGATAAATCCCCAGGACTTGATCAGGTGTACCTGAGAACTCTGTGGGAAGCTAGAGAAGTGATTGCTGGGCCTCTTGCTGAGATATTTGTATCATCGATAGTCACAGGTGAGGTGCCAGAAGACTGGAGGTTGGCAAATGTGGTGCCACTGTTTAATAAGGGTGGTAAAGACAAGCCAGGGAACTATAGACCGGTGAGCCTGACCTCAGTGGTGGGCAAACTGTTGGAGGGAATCCTGAGGGACAGGATGTACATGTATTGGGAAAGGCAAGGACTGTTTAGGGATAGTCAACATGGCTTTGTGCATGGGAAATCATGTCTCACAAACTTGATTGGGTTTTTTGAAGAAGTAACAAAGAGGATTGATGAGGGCAGAGCAGTAGACGTGATCTATATAGACTTCAGTAAGGCGTTCGCCAAGGTTCCCCATGGGCGACTAATTAGAAAGGTTAGATCTCATGGAATACAGGGAGAACTAGCCATGTGGATACAGAATTGGCTCAAAGATAGAAGACAGAGAGTGGTGGTGGAGGGTTGTTTTTCAGACTGGAGGCCTGTGACCAGTGGAGTGCCACAAGGATCGGTGCTGGGTCCTTTACTTTTTGTCATTTACATAAATGATTTGGATGCGAGCCTAAGTGGTTAGTAAGTTAGTCAGTTAGCAGACGACACCAAAATTGGAGGTGTAGTGGATAGTGAAGAGGGTTACCTCAGATTACAACAGGATCTGGACCAGATGGGCCAATGGGCTGAGAAGAGGCAGATGGAGTTTAATTCAGATAACTGCAAGGTGCTGCATTTTGAGAAGGCAAATCTTAGCAGGACTTATAGACTTAATGGCAAGGTCCTAGGGAGTGTTGCTGCACAAAGAGACCTTGGAGTGCAGGTTCATAGCTCCTTGAAAGTGGAGTCGCAGTTAGATAGGAAAGTGAAGGCGGCATTTGGTATGCTTTCCTTTATTGGCCAGAGTATTGAGTACAGGAGTTGGGAGGTCATGTTGCGGCTGTACAGGACATTGGTTAAGCCACTGTTGGAATATTGCATGCGATTCTGGTCTGCTTCCTATCAGAAAGATGTTGTGAAACCTGAAAGGGTTCAGAAAATATTTACAAGGATGTTGCCAGGGTTGGAGGATCTGAGCTACAGGGAGAGACTGAACAGGCTGGGGCAGTTTTCCCTGGAGCGTCGGAGGCTGAGGGGTGGACCTTATAGAGGTTTACAAAATTATGAGGGGCATGGATAGGATAAATAGACAAAGTCTTTCCCTGGGGGTCGGGGAGTCCAGAACTAGAGAGCATAGGTTTGGGTGAGAGGGGAAAGATATAAAAGAGACCTAAGAGGTAACTTTTTCACACAGAGGGTGGTACTGGTATGGAATGAGCTGCCAGACGAAGTGGTGGAGGCTGGTACAATTGCAACATTTAAGAGGCATTTAGATGGGTATATGAATAGGAAGGGTTTGGAGGGATATGGGCCGGGTGCTGTCAGGTGGGACAAGATTGGGTTGGGATATCTGGTCGGCGTGGACAGGTTGAAGCGAAGGGTCTGTTTCCATGCTGTACATCTCTATGACTCTATGAATAGGAAGGGCTTAGAGGGATATGGGACTAGTGCTGGCCAATGGGACTAGATTAGTTTGTGATATTTGGTCAGCCTGGATGAGTTACACACACACACACACACACATACACACACACACACACACACATACACACGTAAATAATGTTCCTGTCTTTCTACATAACACCTTCCTTTGCATGGGAAAACCATTCACTCTGCTCATCGACAGTTCCTTCAAACTTCAAACTGAGTGAATGTGCGCGGCACGGTGGCACAGTGGTAAGCACTGCTGCCTCACAGCGCCAGAGACCTGGGTTCAATTCCCGCCTCAGGTGACTGACTGTGTGGAGTTTGCACATTCTCCCTGTGTCTGTGTGGGTTTCCTCTGGGTGCTCTGGTTTCCTCCCACAGTCCAAAAATGTGCAGGTTAGGTGAATTGGCCATGCCAAATTGCCCGTAGTGTTAGGTGTAGGGGAATGGGTCTGGGTGGGTGCGCTTCGGCGGGTCGGTGTGGCCTTGTTGAGCCTGTTTCCATGTTGTAAGTAATCTAATCTCTCAGAATCAGATTGGGTGATCT
This sequence comes from Chiloscyllium punctatum, assembly GCF_047496795.1. Classification (NCBI taxonomy): domain Eukaryota; kingdom Metazoa; phylum Chordata; class Chondrichthyes; order Orectolobiformes; family Hemiscylliidae; genus Chiloscyllium; species Chiloscyllium punctatum. The sequence continues at coordinate 34,282 of NW_027309995.1, read as the reverse complement.
CATACTTGTTCAGATAGGATTCAGATTAATGTAGTTGGCAGCCCTCACTAAGTCTGTCTGTATTTCTGTTTTCTAGGAACCAAGTAATGATAAATTAATATGACACTCAATGATGAATAATAAAACTTAAACCTTTATTTTGTAATTGGGATAGAAATGTCAAGTTGGATTCTAAATGAGCAAGGAAGCCAGCCATCCCATTAACTCATCATCAGATACTTCCCAACTATTATCATGGACCCGGGTTAAATCCTATCAATGACAGATGGCAGGACTTCAATTGAAACACATGGAATTATGACTCTAATCTGACTATGAAACCCTTGTCAATTGTTGTTAACACCCTGGTTCTCTAATGCCCTTCAGGGATTAGGGCTGTCCTTGTCTTGTTTGGGCTCCATGTGACTCCATACCCGCAGCAATTGGTGCGGTGGGTGGAGGTCAGCCATCTAAGCTCCAGGCCCTCACAACAGGAGGTCCTCAAGATTGTGTCCTAGCCCTAACTATCTTTAGTGACTGTATAACTGACCTTCCCTCAGGCAGAATGTCATGTGTCCGAGGGTTCGCTAATACTCACACAATGTTCAGCAGCATTCTTCCCTCCTCAGATACTGAACCACTCCATGTGGCTCTGCAGCAAGATCCTGGCAACTTCCAGGCCTGGGCTGGCAAATAACAATGAATATTCGGCCACACAAGTGCAAAACAATTACGACCTTCAATCATCTAAATAATGCCATTCAATGGCTTTGCTGTTACTGAATCCCCTAAGATCAACAACCTGGGAGTTACATTGAGATGAAATGAAATGGATTTACAATGTGGCTATAAGAGCAGGTCAGGGGGCAAGGTCAGTGCAGTGAGGGATGTACCTCTTGGCACCAAAAGCCTCTCCACCATCTCCAAGGAACACGTCAGGGGTGTGATGGAATATTCCCCACTTGCCTGGATGGAAATAATTTCAAGATCCCTCATGAAATGGGATCCCAGCATGACCAAGCAGTCATATAAAAGCACAATGTTGCAGACACCCAAAATCCGAAATGAAATCAGAAAGTGCTCGAGAAATTCAGCAAACCTGGCAACACCTGTGGAGAGAAATATAGAGTTAACCTTTGGAGTCCACATCTAACTCTTCTTCAGAACAGTGCTGATCAGGAGTAATGTCAGACTAGAAACATTCATTCTCTTTCTCTCTTCAAAGTTACAACGGGCCTGCTGAGTTTCTCCAACATTTACTCTTTTACGATGAAGTAATCAGTTTGATTGACACCACATCTACAACATTCAGTCCATTCACCACCGGCGTTCAGTAGCAGCACTGAGTATCATTGACAATACACACTGCAGAGACTCACCAATGCTCCATAGACAGCATCTTCAACATCTATGGCCACTACCTTCCTAAAGACAAAGGCAGTAGATGCATGAGAACACCATGATCTGCATATTCCCTTCCAAACCACTCACCATCCTGACTTGGATTATATTCCTTCAGTAAAGTTGCTTTAGTCCCAGTGGACCATAGGGCTGCTCTTTCAGAGACACAGTTGGTCGTGAGTTTAACCAGTGGAGGGGCGGGATTGAGAAGGTGGGAATAACATGGTGATCTCAGCCAGCGTAGGGATTGAACCTGTGCTGTTAACATAGAACCTAGAACAGTACAGCTCAGGACAGGCCCTTCTGCCCTTGATGTAGTGCAGACCTTTTTTCCACCCTAAGTTCAAACTAAGTGACATACTTTATTGTTCTATCTTCTATGTGCCTCTCCAAGAGTCGCTTAAATGTCCCTAATGTATCTGAATCTATTACCACCGCTGGCAGTGCATTCCACACACCCACCACACTCTGTGTAAAGAATCGACCTCTAACACCTCCCTAATCCTTCCTCTAATTACCTTAAACCGATTCACCGTTGTGACAGCTTGGGAAAAAGTCTCTGCCTATCCAGTCTTTCATTGCTTCTCATCATCTCGCACAACTTTATCATCCTTCTTTGCTCAAATAAGAAAAGCCCGAGCTCCCTCAACATTTCTTCATAAGAAATGCCCTCCAGTTCAGGCATGCATCCTGATAAATCTTCACTGCACCCTTTCCGGAAGCTTCCATATCCTTCTTATCATGAGGCGACCAGAACTGAACACAATATTCCAAGTATGGTCTAACCAGGGCTCTGTAGAGCTGCAGCATAACCTCACGGCTCTTAAACTCAATCCCCCTGCTAATGAAAGCAAACACACCATACAGCTTCTTAACAACCCAACAACGTGGGTGACAACTTTGAGGGATCTATGGACATGGACACCAAGATCCTTCTGTTCCTGCCAAGAATCCTGCCTTTAACCCTGTATTCTACATTCAAATTTGATTTCCAAAATGAATCATTTCACACTTTTCCAGGTTGAACTTCATCTGCCACTTATCAGCCCAGCTCTGCATCCTGGGAATGCCCCATTGCAACCTACCACAGCCCTCCATACTGTTCACCACTGCACCAACCTTCATGTCATCAGCAAACTTGCTAATCCACCCTTTCACCCTTCCACTTCCTCATCCAGATCATTTATTAAAATCACAAAGTGCAAAGGTCTCAGAACGGATCCCTGTGGAGCACCATTGTTCACCAAGCTCCAGGCTGAATACTCCCCATTTATCACCAGCCTCTATCTTCCATGGGCCAGCCAATTCTGTATCCAGATTGCCAAGGGGATTTCAGCAGCTTTGAGACACGTCTTTGAAACTTGTTCTGTGCCTGTCCGTGGAACGCCTGTGTTAGTAACTCTCTGCTGATCATGTGTTCAGTAACATGAGGATTCCCCTCGACTGTTATTGATTTAGACCAGGCTTCTAACTTTGAGTTGAGAGGTATTTGATTTAATTATATTTTCCTCAAGGTTGTGTTCTCAAATCATAAAATCCCTTCAGTGTGGAATCAGGCCATTCAGTCCATCAAGTCCACACTGACCCTCTGAAGAATATGCCACCACCCCCAAACCTGTAACCCTGCATGTCCCATGCAAACCCACTGAGCCTACACATTCCTGGGCACAATAAGCAATATAGTGTGGTCAATCCACTTAACTTTCACACCTTTGGACTGTGGTAGGAAATCCACACAGACACAGGGAGAATGTGCAAACTCCACCCAGCCCCTGGGTCCTGCTGCTGGAAAAATGGGAGAGGGCACCAGTTAGTTCCTCCAAGCTCTGAGGGGCATCGAGCTTCTTGGCACCGTCACAGCTGACCTGCGGCAGGTTGTCCCACAGAACCTTGTCAGCTTCCTCGCTGGACAGATCTGGAGAGAACAGAGGAGGAATAGACCCTGACTTGGGCCCTTAATCTGAAACAAGGGATCATCATCAGTTCGCAGCACAAGGAGCTGCTGGTGGAGCCCGTGCCTTTTTTCCAGCGAGTAGAAGAAATGGGAGCCACGGTCAAGATCCCAATGGAACTGGACTCACAAACTCATGTCCACACTCCAGGACCCAAAGGGATCCAGATCCTGGGTACAGCCTTCTGCTCTTCATGTACCATCCCATAGGGCCAGGTCCATGTCAGGCTGACCACAACATAACTCTGGATCAAGCACCTCCTTCTCCAATTCTATGATCCTGGATTTCCACCTTTTCATCGACGCCCATGTGTACCCCTGACAGAAGACATGGATGTGAGTCTTGCTGACATCCTCAAGGAGAAAGTGAGGACTGCAGATGCTGGAGGTCAGAGCTGAAAATGTGTTGCTGGAAAAGCGCAGCAGGTAATGCAGCATCCAAGGAGCAGGAGAATCGACGTTTCGGGCATGAGCCCTTCTTCAGGAAGGGCTTCAGGATGATTCCTGAAGAAGGGCTCATGCCTGAAACGTCGATTCTCCTGCTCCTTGGATGCTGCATTACCTGCTGCGCTTTTCTAGCAACACATTTTCAGCTCTTTCTGACATCCGCCAAGGCGGGGAAGCTCCCCCTGTTTCCCTCTCCAGCAAGACCTGAAGTAACGAAACAAGTCCCAGAACAGCTTGTCTTCCAACAGCAGGGTGTTGAAGTGTCAATACCCCAACCTTGCTCTGGCACGGAACAGACCGAGCTCCACTCACACCAGGTTGTCATCGGAGATCAACACCTGATACATTGAGGCCTTCAGAACACAGAAGGTGTACACCCTGAAAACGTAGAGACGGTCAGTCCGAGACACTCCAACCCCCGGCCTCACAAAGTTGATGGCAATGGAATCAGGGTGGACATTTCACCAGGCATCTACCAAGCCTCTCAACTTGCCCACCGATGCTGAGCTCTTCTGGGTATCTCCACGGCCCCTCCTACTGAGAGTGCAATTTAAATGTCCCCTGAGAAGGATGGGCTCCCCCTCACTGATGGAGGGAAGAAGACTAGATGCTTCCTTGTCCTAGATGCTCATGCACCATCTAAGCTGCATATACCTTCATGAAGTGAATCATTGAGCCTCTGAAATGAACCATGAGTTGGAGCAGATGGCTGGGTCACCTTGACCCTCAAGATCTCCAGCTGGGAAAAGAGGCCAACAAGATAGCCACCCCTCCAGAATTGGAGGCCAGTGACTCAGGAAGACCCTTCCCTACCACTCCAGGAGCCATGGACCTTTGTCTCCTGATACAGTCGGGATTTCTTGCAGGAGGCTCACGGTGTAGATTCATTCCCTGAGGAGCGAAGGATACGATATCTGCGCTCGGCCTGCCTGCTGCCTTTGATGTTGAGGCTAGTTAGGAATGTGTCATCAGCAACAACAAAAGAATGAGAACTAACTTACTGAGTGGGGGAGGGACTCTCTACCCCCTCCACACACAGAGGGCACAGCAAATGGAGGCACCATCTGCTCACTCACAGCTTCTTGATTGGTCGCTTGGGTATTGGCAGCGGTCTTCAAGGCAGGCCAATTCCTCCAGAGTAGTCCCACCTCCTTGCAAGCATGACACCGCACAGCCTTCACTGACCAGAATGCCTTGTAAGCAAAGACCTCCTTCAGACCAAGCAGTACTGACACCATACCCAACATATCTTCCTGAGCTGGTGAATGTGCGATGGAAGGAAATCAAATGGAACAAAGGGCAGGATATTCATCAAAATAACCCTCTAGGAAATTACCTCCAGAGGGCCAACAGGCAATACCATCTTAGCGACAGTAAGGCCCTTCTCCAGGGTGAGTTGCACCACCGGCTCAGTCTTCAGGAAGAACACTGCCTTCCCATCCATCTTTGATGTAGTGACAATGGTGGGGAACCAGACGAGCCCCACCAAGGCCGCTGACAGGTCTTAATGGTCATGTTGGGGTGAATGTAACATTTCGTCCTGAGCTGGTTTGTTAAATAAGGAAAGGGTGACGAGGCCCTGGGAGGGGCTGGGGGGGGGAGGTGGAAGATGCATCCACCCCCACGTAGGAATGACTAGGCCCCACCCTGGGTATTGTTTTACAGAGTCCTGTGATTGCCATCGCCGCTCCCAAACCAAGACCAACACCTCCCCTCACATAAATAGTCAGTAAAGGAAACTGAGAGAGTCCTGTTAGGCTTGACCTGCCAGTCCAGTCACCCAGGCAACCATGCCCTGTCCTGCTACCCAAACCACAGGTGCAAAGCAATTGTTCCCCAGTGCCCTGAGCAAGAGTCACTGGCAGCAAATAGGTTACAGTCACAAAGCAGCAGCAATAAGGCGATTGTCCAGGCTCCAAATAGTTCCAGGTCCCAGACTCCAACATACAGCCACTCATTGTAAGTGTTCAGCGCCCCCCCAAGAAATTAGTGTCCAGGCCAGAATCCCCAAACTGAAGAAGACATCCAGGCTCCAGAAACACATCTCCCAGCCACCGGAGAATACAATTGCAGACCATCAGGCTCCTCAGGGCAGCAGCATCAGCAGTGACAGCAAGTCCCAAGTTTGGTTCCCTCCAGGCTACAGCACCTAAGGTCGAGGCTGTAGGCCCCAATCCTCAGCCTTTTCTCCCCAGCATAGGAGGTGCTTTTACAGCAGTATTCAACTCACCGAGGAAAAATACAGGCCACCAGGCTTCCAAAGGCAGTAAAAGCATCAGAGAATCCCAGGTTCGAGTGCTTCCAGGCAGGCAGGCTGCAGCACCAGGGACTCCATAGTCGAGGCCTCAACTTACTCCAGCTACTGTCAGTTGCAACAACTCAGCATCTATTTTCCAAGGACAGCAGCAACAGAGTGCAGACTCCTGACATACTGCCGTCTATGGGAGAACAATCCTCTGCTGTCACTCTGTCTCCTGACGTTAATCCAGTTTTGTATCCAAGTGGCAAGATCACTCTGAATCCCATGTGATCGAACTTCACTAATTAGTCTATTTTGTGGAACCTGGTCAAGGACTTTAATACAGTCCAAGTAAACAACATCTACTGCTCTGCCCTCATCCAGCTTTAAGGTAACTTCTTCAAAAAGCTCAATTACATTTGCAAGACACGGTTTTCCTCATACAGGGGCCATATTGGACCTGGTACTGGGGAATGAGCCAGGACAGGTGGTAGAAGTTGCGGTGGGAGATTTCTTTGGGAACAGTGACCACAATTCTGTAAGTTTTAGAATACTTATAGATAGAAAAAAGAGTGGTCCTAAGGGATTAGTACTAAACTGGGCCAATGCCAATTATATCAAAATTAGGCAGGAGCTCGGAAATGTGGATTGGACACAGCTATTTGAAGAGAAGTCCACATTTGAGATGTGGGAGGCTTTCAAAGAGAGGTGAAAGATAGTGCAGGATAGGCATGTCCCGTTGAAGGCAAAGGATAAGAAGGGCAAGGTTCGTGAAACGTGGATGACAGGAGAAATTGTACAACTAGCCAAGAGGAAAAGGTACATAAGGTCTAGGCAGCTATGAATAGAATGGGCCCTGGAGGAATTTCGGAAGAGTAGGATAAGTCTTAAACGAGGAATCAAGCGGGTTAAAAGGGGTCATAAAATAGCTTTAGCGAGCAGAATTAAGGAGAATCTCAAAGCATTTTATTTTTATATAAGAAGCAAGCGGGTAACTAGAGAAAGGATTGGTCCACTGAAGGATAATGAAGGAAGGCTGTGTGTCAAACCTGAGAGAATGGGTTAGATTCTGAATGATTATTTTGCATCAGTGTTCACTGAGGAGAGGAACATGATGAATATTGAGATTAGCGATAGAAGTTTGATTAGTCTGGATCACATTATCATAAGTAGGGATGATGTGTTGGGTAGGCTAGAGGTTATTAAGGTGGACAAATCCCCAGGACCAGATGGGATCTATTCCAGGTTGCTGAGGGAGGCGAGAGAGGAAATAGCTGGGGCCCTGATGGATATCTTTGTGGCATCTTTAAACACAGATGAGGTGCCAGAGGACTGGAAGGTTGCTCATGTTGACCCCCTGTACAAGAAGGGTAGTAGGAATATTCCGCGTAACTACAGACCAGTGAGCCTGATGTCAGTGGTGAGAAAGTTGCTGGAGAAGATACTGAGGGATAGGATCTATTTATACTTAGAAAAGAATGGGCTTATCAGTGATAGGCAACATGGTTTTGTGAGGGGGAGATCGGGCCTTACCAACTTAATAGAGTTCTTTGAGGATGTGACCAAGCTGAGAGATGAAGGAAGGGCTGTTGACGTCATATACATGGACTTTAGTGAGGCATTTGATCAGGTTCCCCATGGTAGATGAATGGAGAAAGTGAAGTCACATGGTGTGCAGGATGTTCTAGCTCGGTGGATAAAGAACTGGTTGAGCAACAGGAGACAGAGAGTAGTAGTTGAAGGGAGTTTCTTGAAATAGAGAAAGGTGTTCCACAGGGGTCAGTGCTGAGGACACTGTTGCTTGTAATGTACATAACTGATCTGGAAGAGGGCACTGTTGGTATGATCAGCAAGATTGCAGATGACATGAAGATTGGTGGAGTAGCAGAAAGCATAAGGGACTGTCAGAGAATACAGGAGGGTATAGATAGACTGGAAAAGTGGCAGATGGTTTTCAATCCCCTGGAGCATGGGAGGTTAAGGGGTGACCTGATAGAGTTTATAAAATCATGAGGGACATGGAAAGAGTAAACAGACAAGGTCTTTTCTCTCGGTTGGGTGAGTCCAGAACTAGAGGGCATAGGTTGAGGGTGAGAGGGGAAATATATACAGAGGAACCTCCATTATCCACAGGACACAGGCGGGGAGTATTTTGTTCAGTTAATTGAATGCCCGATAACATAGTTAGCCACACATCGGGATCTAAGTTCAGGAACATCTGAAGTTCGATTCATCGAATGTCGGATAATCAAGGCTCCTCTGTAAAAGGGACCTAAGGGTTAACTTTTTCTCGGAGCGATTGGTGTGTATATGGAATGAGTTGCCAGAGGAAGTGGTGGAGGCTGCTTCAATTACAACATTTAAAAGGCACCCTGTAGATGAACAGGATTATTTTAGAGGGATGTGAGTCAAGTGTTGTCAAATGGGAGTAGATTAATTTAGGATATCTGGTTGGCATGGACAAATTGGACCAAAGGGTCTGTTTCCATGCTGTATGACTCCATTTGAACGTGCAAAACAAGATCAGAATGAGAAAAGAATTGCTTCCTTTTTTTAACTTAAGATTTTAAGCGGAAATGTTCCACTAAAACCCCAAGTCTGTGTTTGTTCCCACACCTAGTTTCCTCCTTGGGTCTTGTGTTCGTTCTGTCCATTTCTAAGTATTATCCCTTACACGCCCGTGCTCGGCAAGTTTTAAACCTCCATAAGTGCTCATGTTTTACATTAACCTGTAAAATCTGAAACCAGTTCTGATAGTTTTCGGTATAACCACTCGGCCGCTGATTTATTCTCTTCCTCTTTATTCTACTGGAGTGAGCCGTAATGTGAGGCCACATTTATTGTCCAGCCCCAGTTTCCCTGAGATGATGTTCATCGGCCTTCCCATTGATATTCACCTGTCGCAGTGATGAAGGTGTCAGGAATTCCAGGATATTAATCCGACAGAATGAAGGAACTGAATAGCATGTCCGTGGTGGGATGGCATGTCCTTTGTTTTTCCTGTTGGGTTAGGATGTGGAGTTGGTTGGTTGGTACTGTTGGAGTGTGTTTTTAATGAGTTGCTGGAATGCATTCTGAGGATCAGTCTTACAGCTAGAGTTCAGGTACAGTGGATGATAACGTGTCCGAGATGCCGATCAGGCAGGCTGCTCTTCTGGAGCTTCTTGAGTGTCCTTCTAGTTGGGAACATGGAAAGAGTAGGAGGAAGTTTAATGTTACAAGCATGTTCCTCTTCCACTGTGATCCTGGCTGATCTGCAGCTCAGTCCCTTTTAGCTGCCTTCGTTCTCCATCTCTCAGTACTTTTGCTGAACAGAAATCTTAGTTTTCACTTGAGAGTTAACAACTGATCAAATATCATTTTCCATTTGTGGAAGGAAACTTCAACCTTCCATCACTTGCATCTACCTTTTAATGTGTAAATGGTGGACAGAATTTGACAGTCACTCAGTATCTAGTCTCTGCCACAATCTCAATAATCAGACAGTTGAATATTTTCTTGTTGGAAATGGTTACTTCTTCATTAGTAAGTACTACCTGCCACACAATGTTGTCCAGGTCCTGCTGTAATCGCCTTGTGAGCTGCCTTATTCTGGAAGGAATTGTGAATGTAGCTGAACGATGTAAAATTGCTAATATTGCTGTGACTTTGTCTGATAAATGGAGGACTGTTGAAGGAACAGCTGAAAATGGGTGAGATGAGGATACTATTTGGAAGAATTCCCGATCACAGAATCTCTACTATGTGGAAAAAGACCATTTGGCCCAGTGAGTCTGCACTGACTCAAACCCAGGTCCCTGTCCTATCCTGTAATCACACATTTACTGTAGTTAATCCATTTAACCTGCACATCTTTGGACTGTGGGAAGAAACTGGAGCACACGACAAACACCCATGCAGACACTGGGAGAAATGTGAAAACTCCACATGGGCTCCAAGGCTTCAACTGAACCGGGTCCCCAGCACTGTGAGGCAGCTGTGGTAACCTCTGAGCCGTCATGCCATGATTCAGTTATGTTTGCTTTAGCTATGGAAAGGGATAGGTACACACCAGAAGGCAAGAGCTACAGCTGGAGGAAAGGCAATTACAATGTGATTAGACAAGGTGGAGGATGCATAGGTTGGGGAAGGAAACTGCAGGGCATGGGCACAATGGAAATGTAGAGTTTATTCAAGGAACGACTATTGTGTGTCCATGATAAGTATGTACCTGTCAGGCAGGGAGGAAGAGGTTGAGCGAGCGAACTGTGGTTTACTAAGGAAGTTGAATCTCTTGTCAAGAGGAAGAAGGCAGCTTATATTAGGATGAGATGTAAAGGCTCAGTTAGGGTGCTTGAGAGTTACAAGTTTTCCAGGAAAGATCTAAAGAGAGAGCGAAGACAAGCGAGGAGGGGACATGAGAAGTTGTTGGTGGATAGGATCAGGGAAAACACTAAAGCTTTCTACAGGTATAGAAGGGATAAAAGAATGACTCAAGTAAGATTCAGGCCAATCAAGGACAGTAATGTGAAGTTGTGCTTGGAGTCAGAAGAGACAGGGGAAGTGCTAAATGAATATTTTTCGTCGGTAATCAAACTGGAAAAAGACAATCTTGTTGAGGAGAACACTGAGATACAGGCTATTTGACTAGATGGGATTTGGAGGATGGGTTCACAAGGAGGAGGTGTCAGAAATTCTGCAAAGTGTGAAAATAGATAAATACCCTTGGAGAGATGGGATTTATCCTCGGATTTTCTGGGAAACCAGAGAGTAGATTGCAGAGCCTTTGGCTTTGATCTTTATGTTGTCATTGTCTACAGGAATAGTACCACAATACTGGAGGGTAGCAAATGTTGTTCCCTTGTTCAAGATGTGGCGTAGAGACAATCCTGGTAATTATAGACCCATGAGCCTTACTTAGGTTGTGGGTAAAGTATTGGAAAATGTTACAAGAGATAGGATGTATAATCATCTTGATAGGAATTAGTTGATCAGGGACAGTCAACACGGTCTTGAGATTAGATTAGATTCCCGACAGTGTGGAAACAGGCCCTTTGGCCCAACAAGTCCACACCAACCCTCCAAACATCAACCCATCCAGACCCCATTCCCTTCTGACTAACTTGCCTAACACTATGGGCAATTTAACATGGCCAATTCACCTCACCTGCACATCTTTTAACTGTGGGAGGAAACCCACACAGACACGGGGAGAATGTGCAAACAGACAGGTGCCCGAGGCAGGAATTGGACCCAGGGCTCTGGTGGTGTGAGCCAACAGTGCTAACCATTGAACCACCGTGCCGCCCAAATGGATGAAGGGTTTTGTGAAGTGTAGGTCATACCTCACAAGCTTTATTGAGTTCTTTGAGAAGGTGACCAAACAGCTGGATGAGGGTAAAGCTATTGATGTGATGTATATGGATTTCAGTAAGGGGTTTGATAAGGTCCCCCATGGTAGGCTACTGTACAAAGTACAGAGGCGTGGGATTGACAGTGATTTAGCAGTTTGGATCATGAGTTGGCCAGCTGAAAGAAGGCAGAGAGTGGTGGTTGATGGGAAATGTTTGTCATGGAGTTTCATTACTAGTGGTGTACTGCAAGGGTTTGTTTTCGATCCACTGCTGTATGTCATTTTTATAAACGACCTGGATAAGGGCAGAGAGGGATGGGTGAGTAAATTTGCAGACGACACTGAGTTCAGTACAATTGTAGATAGTGCTGAAGGATGTTGTAGGTTATGGAGGGACATAGATAAGTTGCAGAGCTGGGCTGAGAGGTGGCAAATGGGATTTAATGCAGAAAAGTGATTCACTTTGGAAGGAGTAACAGGAGTGGAGATTACTGGGCAAATAGTAAGATTCTTGGTAGTGTGGATGAGGAGAGAGATCTCAGTGTCCATGTACATAGATCCCTGAAAGTTGCCACTCAGGTTGACAGGGCTGTTAAGAAAGTGTACGGTGTGTTAGCTTTTATCAGTAGAGGGATCAAGTTTTGGAACCATGAAGTCATGCTGTAGCTGTACAAAACTCTGGGGAAAGCCGCACTTGGAGTATTGTGTGCAGTTCGGGTCACCGCATTCTCTGAAGGATGTGGAAACTTTGGAAAGGGTTCAGAGGAGATTTACTCGGATGCTGCGTGGTTTAGAGGGAATGTGTAATGAGGAAAGATTGAGGGACTTGAGGCTGTTTTCATTAGCGAGAAGTAGGTTAAGAGGTGACTAAATTGAGACATCTAAGATCATCAGAGGGTTAGATCGGACGGTAAAAGCCTTTTTTCTCGGATGGTGATGGCTAGCACAAGGAGACATAGCTTTAAATTGAGGGGCGATGGATAAAGGACCGATGTCAGAGGTAGTTTCTTCACTCTGAGAGTAGTAGGGGGTGTGGAATGCACCGCCTGCAACAATTATAGACTTGCCAACTTTAAAGACATTTAAATGGTCATTAGATAGGCATATGGACGGGAATGGAATGGTGTAGGTTTGATGGGCTTCAGATTGGTTTCAGGGCCAAAGGGCCTGGACTGCACTGCAATATTCTATGTTCTGTATTCAGGTCTGATGTCCTGAGACAAACGCAAAATGCTGGCAATGCTGGAAATCTGAAATTAAAAACACAAAATGCTGGGAAACTGTGACAGGTCAGACAGTATTTGTGGAGAGAAACCATTTGGTACAGGTCTGGACCTTTCCACATGAGATGCAACCTTCTTGAAATATCCGAGATACCCAGAGGACCTGACAGGGTTGATGCAGAAAGATTATTTTCTTTTCCAGGAGAGTCTGGAACCAAAGGGCATAATCCCCAAATAATCCCTCACCACCCAAGACACATGAGGTGGAATTTCTTTTCTGAGAATAATGAATGATGGAATTATTTGCCACAGATGACTGTATAGGCTGGTTAATTAAGGTTAATCAATGCTGAGATAGATTGTTAAGAAAGCATATGGTGTGTTAGCTTTTCTTGGTAGAGGGATTGAGTTTCAGAACCACAAGGTTATGCTGCAGCTGTACAAAACTCTGGGTAAAGCTGCATTTGGAGTATTATTACAGTTCTGGTTACAGCATTATAGGAAGGATATGGAAACTTTGGAAAGGGCTCAGTGATTTACTAGGATGTTTCCAGGTACAGAGAGAAGGTTTTATGAGGAAAGGCTGAGGGACTTGAGGCTGTTTTCATTAGAGAGAAGAAGGTTGAGAGGTGACTTACTTGAGATACATAAAATAATCAGAGGGTGAGAACAGGTGGACAGTGAGAGCCTTTTTCCTTGGATGGTAATGGCTAGCATGAGGAGACACAACTTTAAATTGAGGGCTGATCGATATAGGACAAATGTCAGAGGTAGTTTCTTTACTCAGAGAGTCATAGAGGCATGGAACGCATTGCCTGAACAGGAGTAGACTTGCCAACTTTAAGAACATTTAAATGATCATTGGATAAACATATGGATGAAAATGGAATAGTGTAGGATAGATAGGCTTCAGATTGGTTCCACGATGCAACGTTGAGGGCCAAAGGGCCTGTACTACACTGTAATGTTCTATAACATAGTACTTTCCACTTCCAAGTCTCAGATGAGGAATGGTCACCTCCTTGAGGATGACAAGAACCCCATAAAGACCATAATTCTGCCAGGAATGACAACATCAAGGAGGGACAGGACAGTTAAGCATCAGCCACATTGCTGGGGGTCTGGAGTTCCATGTAGTCCAGACCAGGTAAAGATGGCAGTTTCTTTCTCTAAACAACATTCATGAACCAGATGGGTTTTTCCAACAATTGATAATGGTCACTGTTATGACTCTTAATTACAGATCTTTTGTTAAATTCAGATTTCATCTCCGACTGTACGGGATTTGATGTTGGATCCCCAGAAAATTACTTGGGCCTCTGGGTTAATGGTCTAGAGATAATACTGCCCATTACTTCCACGATATCAAAACAGTGAGTGTTTTGGTGGCAGACATTTAACTTTTTTTTTAAAGCTTTTAAACATTAGGTCAAGATGAGCTCATTGATCAAACAGATTTTGTATAAGTTTGATAATATTCAATGCATATTTGGCCTTATTACTTAATCCTCAGCTACTAAATCACAATCATAGTATAATGTACCATGAGTCTGCAGGCCAACCTGTTTAAAGTGATTGGAGGAAAAATATTGCAGTCTTTACTAAAGCCATCATGGAAAAATATCCAAAACTGAGAATACAATAAAGAGCAGTCAGCACTGGTATCAAACCCTATTGAATTGTTTGCTGACATAACAGGATGGGTAAAGGTACTACAGAGACTGTATTATACCTGGACCTTTAAAAGGTACCTCCAAGTAAACGCATGACTAAAGTTGCAACATGGATTCAGGAAGGAAGGAACAGAATAGATAGCAATATGGTGGACACTCATTTCAAAACCAAAAGAACTGCAGGTGCTGTAAATCAGAAACAAAAACAAAAATTGCTGGAAAAGCTCAGCTACAAATAAAAACTAAATCTTAAAGCTAGTTGCTCAGACTGAAAGAATGTGTTGTTCCATAGGGTACTAGTCCTGACAATAATTATCTAAAATAATTGTGTCTGGAGATCAGAGGTATAGCAGTTATGTGGATGACAGGAAATTGGGGCTTATGGCTAATACTGAGGAAGATTGTAATAAAGTAGCAGAGTACAGGAAGGTGAGCAGAATGGGCAGGACAGTGGCAAATAACTTTAAGAGCCGGTGTACTTACATTGGAAGGAAGAGCAGGAAGCTGCTTAGGTATATGTTTAAAATTGAGGGCATTTGATGATGTGGACTCAAAAAGTCATTTTCACAGATGAAGAATAAAAGTGAGATGACATCAATCTAAGATGGACATAATTAAGATCAATGAAGTATGCTAGAAATGTCTTCTCCAAACAATGTGGCATTCAATGCTACAGAGAAACATAGAAGACAGGAGCAGGAAGAGGCCATTTGGCCCCTCAAGCCTGCTCAGCCATGCATCACAATCACAGCAGATTGTCCAATTCAATTGGCTAATTTTGTTTTTCCCCATAACCTTTGATCCTATTCACCCTAAGTGCTGTATGTAACTGCCTCTTGAATACATTCAATGTTTTGTCATCAACTACTTCCTGTGGTAATGAATTCAACAGGCTCACCATTCTTTGGGTGAAGAAATGTTTCCTCATCTCATTCCTAAATGGTCCATCCTGATTTCTCAGTCTGTAACCCCTGCTTCTGGACATTCCCACCATTGGGAATATCCTCTCTGCATCCATCCCGTCTAGTCTGGTTAGAATTTTATAAGTCTTCATGAGATCTCTCCTCATTCCTCAGAACTCCAGCAAAAACAATCCTAACCCTAGTCAACCTCTTCTCATAGGTCAGTCCCGTCCTCCCCGGAATCAGTGTGGTAAATCTTCGCTGCACTCCCTTGAGAGCAAGAACGTTCTTCCTCAGAAAAACAGACCAAAAGTGCCCAGAATATTCTCGGTGTGGCCTCTGCAAGGCCCTGTATATTTGCAACAACACGTCCCTGCTCCCGTACTTGAAACCTATTACAATGAAGGCCAACATACCATTTGCCTTCTTTCGCACCTGCTGCACCTGCATGCTCATCTTCAGTGACTGGTGCACAAGGACCCCCAGGTCCCACTGCACACTCCCCTCTCCCAATTTACAGCCATTCAGCTAGGAATCTGTCTCCTTGTGTTTCCTTCCAAAGTGAATAACCTCACATTCACCCAAATTATACTGCATCCCATAGGCTTGAATGTTGTGATGTTTCAAGTGCTCATCCAAATATTTTTTAAACGTTGTAAGGTTTTCAAACTTGTCGAATATACTGGCAGGGAGATGTCTTAGAACTGTGCAGGAGGATTTAAACTGGTGCAGGGTGGGAAAGGGTCCAGGGTGGCAGGAGGTGGGAGTGCGGTGCTAGTGAAGAGAGACCGAAGGAGACAGTGAGGAAAGAGAGAAAAGTTGCCCATCTAGGGCAAGTGAGGAGTATTCCATCACACACTCCTGACTTGTGCCTTCTCGATGGTGGGACAGGCTTTGGGGATTCAGGAAGTGAGTTACTCGCTGCAGGATTCCCAGCCTCAATAAAAGTTGGGAAAAGGAGCAAATCAAATTATCAGGGGAGGCAGGAACCATGCAGAGAACAAAATAAGACTGGTAAATTAAACTGCATTTATTTAATGCACAGGGCCTAGCAAGTAAGGCAGATGACCTCAGCATGGGACTGGGATAGCATGGCAATTATAGAGATGTGGCTGAGGATGGACAGGACTGACAGCTTAATATTCCAGGGCATAGATGCTACCGGAAGGATAAAAAGGTGGTCAAGAGAGGAAGGAGAAGGGCATTTCTGATTAGTGATAACATTACAGCTGTACTTAGGGCGGATCTTCCTGCAAATGCATAGAGGAAAGTTATTCGGGTAAAACTGAGAAATAAGAAAGGGATGATCACTTTATTGAGATTGTACTACAATTGCCCTTCAATAGTCAGTGAAAAATTGAGAACCAAATTTGTAAGGAGATCTCAGTTATCTGTGAGAATAATAGGGTGGTTATGGTAGGTGATTTTAACTTTCCAAGCATAGACTGGGATTGACATAGTGTTAAGGGCTTGGATGGAGAGGGATTTGTTAAGGGTGTACAAGAACATTTTCTGGTTCAGTTTATGGATTTACCTACGAGGGAAGCTGCAAAACTTGACCTACCATTAATGATATAGATGAAGATATTAAAAGTAATATTAGCAAATTTGCTGATGACACAAAGCTGGGTGACAGGGTGAAATGTGAGGAGGATGTTAGGAGAATACAGGGTGACCTGGACAGGTTAGGTGAGTGGACGGATGCATGGCAGATGAAGTTTAATGTGGATAAATGTGTGGTTATCCACTTTGGTGGCAAGAACAAGAAGGCAGATTACTACCTAAATGGAGTCAAGTTAGGTAAAGGGGCAGTACAACAAGATCTAGGTGTTCATTCAATGAAAGCAAGCATGCAGGTACAGCAGGCAGTGAAGAAAGCTAATAGCATGCTGGCCTTCAAAACAAGAGGAATTGAGTATCGGAGCAAAGAGGTCCTTCTGCAGCTGTACAGGGCCCTGGTGAGACCGCACCTGGAAGATTGTGCGCAGTTTTGGTCTCCAAATTTGAGGAAAGACATTCTGGCGATTGAGGGAGTGCAGCGTAGGTTCCTATCAGTTACGATGAAGGATTACTGGATCTAAAACGTTAACTCTGCTTTAACTCCACAGAATCTGCCAAACCTGCTGAGTTTCTCAAGTGATTTCTCTTTTCATTCACATTCACATCCAGACGACAGTCCCAAGGTGGGACCACACTTCCTATTGGCTATAAGCTCGAGATGGACAGACTTTCTAACCAATCAGAGCGGGATAGAGAACCAAGGCCCGCCCTGAGGACTCTCACGGTGTCAAGATTAAAGTGGTGTTGGAAAAGCACAGCAGGTCAGGCAACATCCAAGGAGCAGGAAAATTGACCTTTCGAGCAGGAGCCCTTCGTCAGGAATGAGGCTGGGAGCCACCAGTTCCACCAGAGAACACACCAGATGACCTCCTTCTTTAAAGACCGTAATGTCCCCTCCCACGTGGTTGAAAATGCCCTCCAATGCATCTCAGCCATGTCCGACACCTCTGCCCTCAACATTAGACATCCATGTCTGATGAAGGAAATCTCATGAATCTGAGAGATTATCTGACGAAGTTCAACTGGATGCAAATATTTGAAGATAAAATAATGACAAACCAGTGGGAGGATTTCAAAAGTGAGATTCTAGAGACACAGTGTAAACATGACCCAACAACAGAAATCATTATGCTTCCAGATCTAGTGCTCCATAGGTGTCCTCAAGCAGACAAGGTGACAGGAAACAGTAAAAGAAAGATACTGATCCTGACAAAACAATTCAAAAACTATAGGAAGCATAGCCAAGAATCTAAATGGGTGAACTGAAAACTAAAAAAACACTTGGAAAGGCCAAGGAAGGACAGGGCAATGTTAGTGGGTAAGATCAAAAAGAAAAAGTGGTTTATTATGAAATTAAGAGCAAAAGGATAACTATGAAAATTATAGGGCTGTCAAGTGCAAGGTGATTAATGTTGCCACTGCACACTCACACAAACAATAATCCAATGCATCGCTTAGTATTTTATTACTTTAATCACAACGAATCATGTTACTATGTTTGTGATTTATTCCATGTTAATGAATATAAACCTGTTGTGGTGAAGATCTGTGGGAAAGATTTGTCTGAGGCATCGTCTCATGAATTGGTTTTGAAGTCGAAATGCTTCCCTGACCAAGGAACTGCATCAAAGATAGTTAAGACATAAACACTGTATTGGAGAACTGTGTCCCATTGTTACAATGACTATGAAGATACGGCATTTGGAAATAACACCCCAGACAGCTGCACATATTTCTTCAACCGCAATCTTGCCGAGAGGAGCAGAGAGATGACATCTGGGGATGGGCTTGAAACAGGACAGTGGTGTCATTGAAACCAATTAAATGAGCCAATACCAGGACATCCCGAGCATGACAGTCACAGAAGGAGAAAGGGGAATGAAGAAATAATTTGGAATTTGACTTGCTGCTGAAGCTGGGTAAACCACAACTGCTGGAGAAATTCAGCAGGTCTGGCAACACCTATGGAGAGAAAATAGTTAACATTTCAAGTCAGTGACCCTTCATCAGAAGTAGTAAGATCGGGATCTCCAAAATTGAGCTCAAATGAACTGTTCTTAGGAAGGATGAAAAGGGGAGGTAACAAAGGAGTGGGACTGGCTATTTTGATTAGGGAAATATCACAGCAATACTGAGAGAGGATGTTCCTGATGGATCGTCCAGTGAAGCTATCTGAGTTGTGAAAAAAGGGTGTTATTACTTTGATGGGATTTTACTATAGATTCCCCAGTAGTCAGTGGGATATTGAGGAGCAAATATGTAGGGAAGTCACTGATAGGTGTAAGAATAATAAGTGGATCTTAACTTTCCAAACACAGATTGGTAATGGCTGTGAGGGATTTGTTAAGTGTATGCAATAAATCTTTCTCAATTAGTATGTAGATGGCCCTCTGAGAGAAGGGGCAAAACCCAACCTTCTCTTGGGAAATAAGGCAGGGCAAGTCACTGAGGTATTAGTGGGGAAACACTTACCACAATTCTATCAGTTTTAAAATAGCTATGGAAAAGTATCGGCCTGATCCAAAGGTTAAAGATTTTCAAGCTGACAGTGGGATTAATTCAATCTCTGGATATTACAGCATGTTTGTTTCCCTGCCTTTGATATTGTACATAGGAGTGAGATCACTCAGCACTCAGATCTGTTATTCTTTGTATGTCTGATGGATTAGGACCATATATTTAATGTTTATCTCCATACTTTTGTTTGTAATTATATCTTTAATATTGTAATGTATAAATAGTTTTCTATGTGGTATATCAATTATAAATAACCTGAACTCTATGGGAATACCTGTTTTAATTAAATAACTTGTGTGCTTTCTGAACATGGAGTAAACTTTCATGATGGAAACAGCAAATACTCAGCAGATCAGACAGCATCTGTGGAGGGAGAAAGACAATGAATGTTTCTGGTCAATGATCTTTCATCAGAGAAAGTGACTGAGTATTTCCAATAGTCTCTGTTTTTATTTAATGTTCACAGCATCTGGAGTATATAGTTCTTCAAATTATAAATCTGCATAAACATACTCTTCAATTGGTTGTTGTAGGTTACTATTGAGATATTAACACAGTTCTTATTGATCTTATAGTTGCTGTGATTTAGAGGCTGGGATATGTTTACAGACCAATTTGGAGAGAAATGACTCCTTTCTCTCTTGCTTTGTATGAATGTTAGAATAAAAATATATCACTGGAAAGTGGGATCGTAGTGAGACTGAACACTGTCTCTGTCTGAGCCTTTGGGAGTGATGACCCTCTGTGTCTCTGTATCTATGTCAGTGATAATGTGAGTGTGTGTGAGAGGGAACTACCCGCATTGTTACTTGTGTCTCAGCTGTAAGGTGGGAAGAAGAGCAGAAGGGAAAGGCTGTGATGGGCTGGAGGGCAGGAGAGGCTGAAATGACAGAGTAACAATATTAACCAAAGAAGGGGTGGAGGGTGCAGTGGGAAAAGAGAAAAAACAGAAGATGGGGATGCAAATTACTGGATCCTTACCAACTGTCATCTGAAAGGAATCAAAACAAAAGAAAACTGTGACAGCGATAACAAAGGGAGATACTCTGTCATGTTCCCTTCACTGTTTACAGGATGCATGATTACTGTCAGATTCTGAATAAATTCTGTCTGTTTCTCATTGTTAACTCAAATATGACCATTTACTCTCAGTTTGCAGGAAACGGACCTGGAGTCAAGTGACTAATTCATTGATTTTACAGAAAATCTGTTCCAACCCAGTTTCAGTGGAAGGACACAGGGAAATGTCCTCTGGCTGTTGGTACAATGGGCACTGTTGCATCTCGAGAATTCTGTATTCACCAAAAACCCACTCTGTCTGTCACTGATGAGCAATCTTTGTTGACATGACAAATCTCCGCCATATGCACTGGACAATACAGATATAGCTGGTTGTGAACAAAGATCAAAGAAATTTAACGGCCCAGGAACAGGCCCTTCAGCCCTCCAAGCCTGAGCTGATCCAAATCAACTGTCTAAACCTGTCGCCCTACACCTAAGTATCCCTCTGCACCCCACCTACTTATGCATCTGTCCAGATGCATCTCAAATTAATCTGCTGTACCTGCCTCTACTACCTCTGCTGGCAACGGGTTCCAGGCACCTATCACCCTCTGTGTAAAGTACATGCTGTGTGTATCCCCCTTAAACTTTTCACCTCTCACCTTGAAAGTATGACCTCTCATTATTGAATCCTTCACCCTGGGAAAAAGCTCATCTCTATCTACCCTGTCTATACGCTTCATGATTTTATAGACCTCAATCATGTCCCCCCTCAATCTCCTTTTTTCTAATGAAAATAAACCTAACCTACTCAACTTCTCTTCATAGCTAGCACCTTCCATACCAGACAACATCCTCGTAAACCTTCTCTGCACCCTCTCCAAAGTGTCCACATCCTTTTGGTAATGTGGTGACCAGAACTATATGCAGTATTCCAAATGTGGCCAAACCATAGCCCTATACAACTGTAACATGATCTGCCAGCTCTTATAGTCAATACCCCGTCCGATGAAGGCCTTCTTGACCACTCTATCCACCTCTGCAGCAACCTTCAGGGTACAATGGACCTGAAGTCCCAGATCTCTCTGCTCATCAATTTTCCCCAAGGCTCTTCCGTTTACAGTACAATTCGCTCGGGAAATAGACTTCCCAAAATGCGTCACCTCACATTTACCTGGATTGAACTCCACCTGCCACTTCTCTGCCCAACTCTCCAGTCTATCTATATTCTCCTGTATTCTTTGACAATCCCCTATGCTTTCTGCTACTCCACCAATCTTCGTGTCATCTGCAAACTTGCTGATCATATCAACAGTGCCTTCTTCCAGATCATTTGTGTATATCACAAACAACAGAGGCCCCAGTACCAACAACAGTGTGCCTGTGGAACCTTTCTCCATTTCGGGAAACTCCCTTCAACTACTACTCTCTGTCTCCTGTTGCTCAACCAGTTCTTTACCCACCGAGCTAGAACACTCCACACACCATGTGACTTCACTTTCTCTATTAGTTTACCATGGGGAACCTAATCAAATGCCTTACAAAAGTTCATGTATTTGACATGACTTCCTCAAAGAACTCTATTAATTTGGCAAAGCACAATCTCCCCCGCACAAAACCATGTTGCCAATCACTGATAAGCCCATTCTGTTCTAAGTATATATAGATCCTATCCCTCAGTACCTTCTCCTACATATTTCCCACCATTGACGTCAGGCTCACAGGTCAGGAGTTACCTGGAATATTCCTTCTACCCTTATTGTACAGGGGCACAACATGAGCAACCCTCCAGTCCTTCAGCACCTCACCTGTTTTTTAGGAATGCTACAAAGATATCGGTCAGGGCCCCAGCTATTTCCATTCTCATCTCCCTCAGCAATCTGGGATAGATCCCATCCAGCCCTGGGGATTTGTCCACCTTAATAACCTCTAGCCCACCCAACTGTCTCCATGGAGCTCACTGTGAACTGACTCTGGATGAACCTGTTTGCTTGTGGCTTCGTATTGAGGGGTGTGATAAATTCAAAATGATATTTATATCATCATGAAGAATTGCTTCCATCTGCAAAATAGCTCCTACCCCTGCCTCAGTTTATATTTGGTGAAACAGTCATTTTTTCGGTTGTTATATCTGGACCTTTGTAACAAGCACCATATCGGCTGGAGACTAGATTATAAACTCCATACCTTTACTTTGTCCAAATGTCTTCCTCCCTCCTGCTTTCCCAGCAAATCCCAATATTCCCTGATCATCCTGTGATTGCAAGAAGCAACACAGACATACTATCCTCCAAATTCTCAATTTTAAATTCTCACTCATGTATTCAGGATGTTCAGAAAGAGAATAAATGTGAATGGGAGAAGTGGTGTTAAAAATGTTTCAATATATCGATAACTCAGCCAACGAGCATCATTATAATATCTGCAGATGGTGTAACAGTACCATGGAACATTGTTAATGATCATTTCGGCTTCAAATCGAAAATAGTTGGGGAATATTCTTTAAAGAAAGAATTATTGCTAAAACCCTCATTGCAGTTTTGTCTGTGCAATACTGAGATGTCATCTGATGAATACAAATGGCAACAAATCAATCAAAAGAAAAAGCGACAGTGAACCAGACAGAACAATCAATGGTCAAGCGGCTCAGGGCATAGATGGCTCTACAAACAGGAGTGATGTCCAGAAGGCACCATGGATAATAATAGTAAGTAAACTTAAAAAGCATGATATCAAAAGTAACGTACTGTAGATCAGACACTGCCATGGTTCCCAGATAGTGAGCGGTGCTTGTCGAAAGACCACACTTGCCCTCAGACAAGATTAGAACTGCTGCTAGACTAACTGTAAGAGAGAGAAAGGAAAAAAAGAGACAAAGTTACTGATCAAATATTCTCTATGCATGATGGATTTTAGCACAAAGATAATTGTTGCTCTGTGTCTTATCATCTGAACAATTATAGTAACACCTCTCAAACCAAACAATTGCCCTTCTAGAGACACATAGGGAAATGCATCAGCAGCAATCACCCGCAGAAACATGTTAATATACTCAATATTGTTTCTTCTCTTTCATAGGTTACTCTGACTGGCAGGAGTTTATCATAAGACCACAACATCCGCAAGAAGACATCTGGGATCAATAAAGTAGAGAATGGGAGACACCTGACATGGACATTAACTGCAAAATGTTTGCATTCAGTTTTGGAGTCTCCACAGCTCAGATTGCCTCCAGAATTTTATATCCACACTTTATGAAGGACAGGACAAGATATGGAATCACGGCACAGTAACCAGAAATGGATGCCCTCCACATTATGGGCAGGTGAATGATTGGACATTGAGTCACTCCCTCATGCACAGGACTGAACATACTGACAATCAGAACGTTGAAGGTATTCAGCAGTGATTTCAACCACCATGTCCCAGGTTAGATTGCACCAAAATTAAAAGAAGTGCTTTTTTAAAAAATCTGTACAGTGTGGAAACAAGTCCTTCAGCCCAACAAGTCCACACCAACTCTGAAGAGTGTCCCACTCAAACACCTGCCTCCCAATCCCAGTAACACTGTTTCCCATGGCCAATCCACCGACCCTGCATATTTTTGGACTGTGTAAGGAGACCAGAGCACCCAAATGAAACTGATACAGACCCAGGGAGAATTTGTAATCAACACACAGTCACCAGAAGCTGGGATTGAATCTGTCTTCCTGGTGCTGCAAGACAGCAGTGCTAACCACTGAGCCACCATGCCACCCAACTTCCAATATTTGTGATGGAATTCCGTCACATGTTCAAGCCTGTAAACCATAGTCTTCACACAAATAAAATCTGACTCCATGCAACATAGTTCATTGCATCTTTCCAGTTTAGAAATCAGACACTTTATCTGGGATTAAGCAAAGCTTCTTGCCTGATGTCAAGGCTCACGCTCCAAAACTCCTCTCCTCGGCTCTCTCCTTGTGAATGGAGATCCCCCTCCCAGATTTGGAGCACACACTAGGGCTAGGAATCTTCACGGTTTAACCAGCACTCTCTGTAGAGATCACCAGAATTGCACCACAACTTGTTCGAGGAGACCAAACACAGAGTAGCCTTTATTGTCACATAAACTGCT
Organism: Chiloscyllium punctatum; assembly: GCF_047496795.1. NCBI lineage: Eukaryota > Metazoa > Chordata > Chondrichthyes > Orectolobiformes > Hemiscylliidae > Chiloscyllium > Chiloscyllium punctatum. Next base: position 9,939 of record NW_027309995.1, on the reverse strand, counting down.
TGAGTACAGTGAGGAGTTTTTTTTTCACCAATTACAGTGCCAACTGAGATACAAAAGTAAAAGTTCAGGACAGCAGACCATGCTGGCAGCTAGTTTTCATTCTGCACCAATGACACACCATGCCAAGAAGCCACGATGTAAGGAGGCTGCTACACCAGACTAGGACATTGCTATGTCACCCCGGGAGGCTGCTGCACCAGGCGGGGAGGTCACTGTGCCGTAATGCCACTGTACCAGGTCAGGAGGATGCCACACCGAGAGGCCACTGCGCCAGGATGGGAGGATGGCACGCCATGCTGGAAGGCTGCTGCTCTAGGCTGGGAGGCCCTTGCAACAGGCCAGGAGGATGCCACTCCTCACCGGAATGCTGCTATGGGAACATTAAGGCTGCCCACAACATGCCAGGAAGCTGTTGTGCCAGGCCAGGAACTGTGAGAGGAGGCTGCTGTGCCAGTCCAGGGGTTGTCACCAAAGGGCGCAAATCATCTCTGCAGGCAAGGAATCGTGCTCTCGAGACGACGGGAGTGGTTGCCAGAGGCTGGGAATCGTCTCTGCAAGCAAGGAATCATTGCTCACCAGCGGCCAGGAAGGAAAGGAGCAGGAAAAGAGAAAGAAGAACACGTGGAGCGGATGAGTTCTGGCTGGAACATCCTACACCGCTGCCTTCTTGGAGCTTGGTATCAGGGACTGCTGCTGTGGGTCCAGTCCAATGTCAAAGATTAGGGGAGATGATGGCGTTTTGGTCTTGTGAGACAATGATTTCAGAGATCAAGGGGAGCTGGGTTCGATATCCACAACGGCAGACGGTGAATTCAATACAAATCTAGACTTAACAGTCTAATGGTGACCACTAAACTGTTATCAGTTGTCAGGAAAAAAAGAATCCCATCTCCTTCACAAATGTCTTTCAGAGAAGGAAAGCTTTCATTCTAACATGGACCGGGCTACATGGGACTACAGTGTGTGGGAAATATGCCGTTAAGAGGGATTTATTTTGTCCTGTTTCTCTTGAAGAGAGCTATTGTCAACTAATGGTGAGGTGTCTGCTCCGTGGAAAGCAGAGTAAATAGCTTTGATATTTTTTAAATTTACTCAACAACATCCTGAGTGGATGGAGTTAGGCTCACAAACTTCGTGTTTGTGATGGAATTCATAAACCATAGTTCACAAACTTCGGGTTTTAGTTTCTGCTATCTGTTGTTGAAATCGTGTTTTGGAGTTGAAACTGGTCAATACAGCTCTCTCTCTGCTGCTGCAAAAAATCTTGAGGGTTCTCTCAGTTGTTGAAAGGGTTCTTTCAGTATTTCATTCTGCCACGTTAGAATGAGAAGACCGCAATGAGAATCACACTGTTTTGCTGAATTTGCTTTCGCCAAGAGTGTGTTTATGGATGAGTTAAAATACAAATTAGTTTGTCTCTGGTCAATAATATAAGATCGAATGCATCTGCAAATACAATTCTGCAAATGCAAATTCACCTCATTGACTTATGTGTGTGTGTGCATGCGTGCGTGTGTGAGAGAGAGAGTGCGTGTGTGTTGGGGGTTGGGGGAGAGGGACAGAGTGTGAGTGTGTGCATGCTGAATGGAGTGTGTAGAGATGGAATGGTCGATAGCCACATTTGATACCCATGAGGTTGGCCTCAACGGGATCTGGGGTTCATGTTATACTACAGTTGACTCCACAACACTATATACACACATATACTCTCACATACACACACATTCTTATGTGCACATACACTCACATTGACTCTCTCATATACATATTCTCTCTCTCAGCCACACACACATACATTCCCCACTTGCACTCCCTCTCACAGGCTTATACTCCGTCACACTCACAGTCTATCAAGCATGCACACATGCTCGCACACACACACTCTCTCCCTTACACACACACGCATACACATGCATGCACATACACACTCGCTCCTCTCTCCCTCACATGCACACACACAAACATTTAAGTCAATGGGCTGAATTTGCATTTGCAGAATTGTATTTGTAGATACAATCTATTTTGCTCAAAAAGCACACAACCTGCAGGCAGTGAATGCAGGCAGTTAATCCATGTAACATTTTATAAGTTCCTACGTTGGAACTAGAACCAGTCTGACTCAAGGATGGAATAGATACAGTCTCTAACCTCACACATTTAATGCATTGTCTGAGTAGCGATGTGAATTTTTTTTGTAAAACCTTAAGTTATCTCGGGAATATGACTTGAAAGAAATTCTGGGATTTACATATCCTAAAAGAAAGCACCCATTCTAAAAGAAAGACTTAACAGCAATCTAGATTTCTTCAATGTATTGTATCACTTGCATGACACTATGATCTTGTGCTCTAAATTCTGTGTCTTATGAACCTGCCCCATGAGCTACCTAACGAAGGAGAGGTGTTCCGAAAGCTACTACAGATACACAATCCTTTATCTGAACCCTCAGGACCAGTTGGTTTTTGGAATTTGGAAGTTTTTGTATTTCAAAATAAGTGGCTGTTTAATCGTGAATTTTTTAAAAAATGTACTGAATAGCAGTCTCATTGGTGGGTATTACAGGCCCCGAGACAGAATTCACGCCTGCCAGTGCTGGGTCATGCCCCCATGTCACATCTGAGCGATGTGGGTTGAGTGAGTGTGGAGTTGGGTTAACTGTCTGCACGCCAAACAACTTTGTGAATGAGAAAAAAACTTCACAAAAGGAATTTTGGATTTGGGAGATTTTCGGATTTCAGGATTTTGAATAAAGGATTGACTACCTGTACTTCTAAATAAACCTGTTGAACTATAAAAGCAAATTACTGTGGATGCTGGAATCTGAAATCAAAAGAGAAAATGCTGGAAAATCTCAGCAGGTCTGGCAGCATCAAAGCTTTGACAAAGGGTCAGTTAGACTCAAAACGTCAGCTCTTTTCTCTCCGTACAGATGCTGCCAGACCTGCTGAGATTTTCCAGCATTTTCTCTTTTGGTTGTTCAACTATAACTTGGAGTCGTATGATCTGATTAAGGAACAGATATTCTGTAAATGCAATTCAAATATTCCTGAGTTTGTCACACTTTAGAGTTAACACTTGCTTCTATGGAAGCGGCTGGGAATAAAAAATGGGCAATGTGGACAACCGACAAAGTCAATATTTGTCATTATCATACGAAAAGAAGAGAAATGTCTGCAACTCGAGAAATTGGATTTGTGAGCTGGGCAAAATCGAGTCATAATGTCTTAAGTCAAATGTCTCATTCAAGATTTTCTCTATTAAATGGCCCAGATTCTGCATTTTGTACTGTTCGTTCTCTGAAATGCACTCAAACTCAATTATTAATCATAGTCACAATATTACAGATACTACAGTCAGTTATTTGTTGAAACAGGTATTTTTATTCCTATTAATTTTTTTTATTCCTGTATGTCCATCCTCCTAATCACCTGTCCACTCCACCTCACAATTACCCCCACCTACATCCACCTATCACCATCTCACCTGCCCTTCCCCCAGCCCTACCCCCTAAAGTGGTGTTGGAAAAGCACAGCAGGTCAGGCAGCATCCAAGGAGCAGGAAAATTGGTACAGGACCCACCCAGAAACGGTCCCAGTGCCTGAAGAATCTAAACCCTTCTCTGGTACACCATTTCCCCAGTCACACCTCCAGCTGATCTATCCTCTTATTCCTGCTCTCACTAGCACATGGCACTGTGAGTAAGTCTGACATTATTTTATTTCAGGAGTTACATTTTACTGTATCCCTGATCTCCCTATATCCAGCTTTCAGGACCTCATCCCTTTGTTTAGCGATGTCATTGGTATCGGTGTGTTCCACAACCACTGACTTTACCCACCAGCTCCAGAATGTCCTGCAGCTGCTCCATGATAATCGTGGATTCTGGCACCAGGGAGGTAACATACCATCCTGGATTCATGTCTGTGGCCACAGAAGTGCCTGCCTGTACCCTTGACCATCGAATCCCCTGTCACTATAGCCCTGCCACTGTCTTTCCTCCGGTTCTGTGCAGCAGAGCTATCTGTGGTATCATGAACCTGGCTGTTGCTGATTTCCCGAGAAGCCACTCCACGCATTCACCCCCAACAGAATCCCAAGCAGGATTCAATATCTTTTTGAGAAGTGGATGATCACTGGGGATTCCTGCACTGCCTTCCTGAGCCTTTTATTTGGTTTGATGGTCACCCATTCCCTTTCTGCCTGTGTAACCCTCACCTTGCAGTGTGACGAACTCACTAAATGTGCTGTCAATAACATTCTCAGATGCTCGACAGTGAGTCCACTCATAACTCCAAGTCTGAAAAGCAGTTTCCCCAGTAGCGCAGATGGACACACTTCCTGCACACATAGCCGTCAGGGACAATCAAAGTATCCCTTATTTCCCACATTGTACAAGAGGAGCACCCCACGGGTCTGAGGGCTCCTGTCTCAATGTCTCTCTAGATTCAGCTAATTACTCCCATTAAGAGAATTTAAAAGAGCTTTCAACCTTCCTTCACTTCAAACATTTCCATTATATATCAAAAGCCCCAATCTTTATTTAAGCTGATACGTTATATTTTAAAAACTTACCAAATACTCTGCAGATATCACTTACAAATTGGCTGTTCCCATTGGGACCATGTGAATTTCTCAATGGCCTGAACTAGAGTTTCAGCTTGAACTTCTCCCTGTCTCACCTCCCTCTGTTTTCACCTAACTCCAAAACGCACTCATTGAGTCAAGCAACACTCAGAGCAGCCCTGTCATTTTCACTGTCTGGTCACACCTACACTGCCCTCAGCCTCCTGTCCTGTTCCAATGCATCGCAATGGGGGCTCAGGAACTGCATCTCATCTTTCAGCTCAGCCCTTTGTAACCCCAGAGTCAACATGGACCTCAGCAGTTTCTGGATGAACAGACAGTTGTCAGAACCTGGAACATTCCACCTGAAAATGTGCTGGAATTTGAGTTCACAAAGAATTTTAATGAGAATTTTGCAGGGAGTTGAAAATTAGGGGTTTACAGGTTAACATCATGAAGTGAGTGATTGGGACAAAATCTGACAGTTCCTGCAAAGATACTAGGTATAATCTGGATAAATCTGTGCTCCCACTCAGGCCAAATCGCCCATGGGGGATTCAACCACAAATTTGAACATCTTTCTGCATGTTGCTTCACAAAAGTATTGGAGATATTTTCCCAGAGACAGAACAGACAGCCCTTTCTCCTTCCACAGTAAAATGTTAATGATATCCAGATCCTGATGACTCCGCTGAGTGCAGAAATCTGCTTTTTAGAGATCCTGTCCTCAATTATTCTCATTTAATATCCCATAAAAAGAATTCACAAAACAAATCTCAGCCAGTGCAGGATGAATTGGAAAGACAAATATTTCTCTGATATGTGTCTGATGTATAAATGCTCCTCTTTCAAATCACCCCCCCCACCCCCCCACCCAGGAAGAGGACATGTCCATGCACCTCGCTGTACCGTGCCCCCCCCAAAAAAATGGCGGCCATAACCCAGGACCTATCACTGACTGAGGCCCACAGCCATTTTCCCATTTGCTGGAAACATGGGACCAAATGTTTCTAATTCAGGACTAACACCCTGTACAGACGTGTAAATAAATCCTCCCAGTCTAAACTGAATCATTTTCTCCCGGTTTCCGCTGCCAATCCCCCTTCCCAGTTTCCGGCTCCTGCACACACCAAGGGCCATTCCGGGTCCAGTTACCCTTCCTCAGAACCGATGGCAGCTGGGAAAATTAGACTCCCTACAGTGTGGAAACAGGCCATTCGGTCCAACAAATCCACACTGACCCTCTGAAGGGTATCCCACCCAAACCCATTCCGCAACTCTATTATTCTAAATTTCTCCTGAACAACGCATCTCACCTACACATCCCTGAACACGACGGGAAATTAAGCTTGGCCAATTCACCTAACCTACACATCTTTGGACTGCAGGAGATAGGGGTAAAAGAGTAAATAATAGGTGGGATGGAGCGACCCTTCAACAACATGGCAACATTTACTCATCTCCTCTCCCCGACCTTATCTCAGATCCAACCCTCCAACTCAGCACCGCCCTCAAACTGTCCCATCTGTCCATCTTCCTTCCCAATTATCCTCTCCACCCTCTCACCATTACCGCCACCTGCATTTTCCTATCGCCTTCCCAACTACCTTCCCACCAGCCCTACACACCCATCCTATTATCTGTCCTCTTCCCCTCCCTCACATTCCTGAAGTAGTGCTTAGGCCCAATATGTCAATTCGCCTGCTCCTTGCATACTGCCTGACCTGCTGTGCATATCCAGCGCCACACTTTAACACAAGCTGGAAGAACATCATCTCATCTTGTACCTGGGGACCCTTCAGCCCTCTGGCCTCAATATTGGATTCCATAATTTTAGGTCATAAGTCTCCTACGTACTAGTGTCATGGCCCCCATCCCATAGACCAGGCCCTGTTATTATATCGCCTGCAATTACACACCACCTATGGTTAGTCACTAACAGTCTCCATAAACAGCTATTCACTCTCCCCCAGCCAGATCGTTATCCACTCCTTTGTCAACTGCTCCCATCGCGTTCTTTGGAATCTATCACCCCCTATCATTTACTCCTTAACCCCTACCTTCTGCATATAAACCGACATTGTTTCTCAGGAACAGCAGTTCTGACGAAGGGTCATTGGATCAGAAATGTTCACTTTGACTTCTCTTCACAGATGCTGCCAGACCTGCTGAGCATTTTCAGGATCTTCTGGTTGTTGTTTCTGATTCACAGCATCCGCAATTCCTTTGGTTTTCATTTACTGGGAGTTGGTAATTCAGGTCCAGCAGCCAACAGCGTGTGTTTATCAACCCACCCAGTCCACAAACTCAATTTCTCTCCCAGTCTCTGCTGTCTCTCCCACTCCCTTCACACTCACTGGGTCCCCCCTCACAGTGACATTGCACCTGCACAGCTCATGGTCACGTGTTGGCCTGCTGGCCACACCCCTCATTCACTCCCATTGGCGGGAGGATTACACCAACTCCCCTATTGGTCTGAAGCTGCCATCAATCAGCCAGGTCCCATTGTGACTTGAGTGGTAGGAGGCTGAGGGGTGACCTCAGAGGTTTATAAAATCATGAGGGGCGTGGATGGGATACAGAGACAAGGTCTTTTCCCTGATGTTAGGAAGTCCAGAACGAGGGGGCATAGGTTTAAGGTGAGAGGAGAATGATATAAAAGAGACCCAAGGGGCAACTATTTTCATGTGTGTGTATGGAATCTACTGTTTGTGAAGTGGTGTAACTATACAAGCTGTCACCATCTGAAAGGCAGCTGGATGGGTATATGAATGGGAAGGGCGTAGACTGATATGGGCCAACTGCTGTCAGATAGGACTAGATTAGGTTGGGATATCTGGTCGGTGTGGATGGGTTTGACTAAAGGGTCTGTTTCCTTGCTGTACATGACTGTGTCTCTGCCCTGGGATGAGCTTCATCATTCAGTGAATGGGGCAGTATCACAGAGCACAGGGGCTGGGGGCTATTCAGCCCATTGGGGCTGTACTTTCTTCCTCTGGAGATGCTGCCAATCTGCCCTTACTCCCCTCCCATTTACCAGTAGCCCTCCACATTTATCGTCAAATAGTTAAATTCCAAATCTGTTTTGACAATAACAAAAGCTGCATCCAGATGTGATTCAAACTGTTCCAGATGCTGAGAACCTACTGAGTAAATTAACCTTCACATTTTTAACCTGCATCATTTGCCAATTACCTGAAAGTAGTTACTAAAAATTGTGACAATAATTTCTCTCAGTGTCTCTGTAAATTAAATATCCTGGAAACAAATCTGTTTCTGGTTGAAATCACTGCTTCAGCTTCTCAGCTCCAAGGAGAATTGTCAGGTCTTTTGCGAACTCTCCATAAAAGAGAAATCTATCTTAATTTGAATTTATTAGTGTCATAGAGATGCACAGCACAGAAACAGACACTTCAGTCCAACTCGTCAATGCCGCCCAGATATCCTAAATTAATCTCGTCCCATTTGCCAACACTTTGCCCATATCCTTCGAAGTTTCCTAAACACGTACCCAATCAGATGCCTTTTAAATGTAAATTGTACCAGCCTCCACACTTCCTCAGGCAGCTCATTCCATACACGTACCATATTCAGCTTGAAAACATTGCTCTTTAGATCGCATTTAAATCTTTTCCCTCACACCTCCCGTCTGTGCTCTCTGGTTTTGGACTCCCCTAACCTGGGAATAAGACCCTGGCTGTTCACCCTAACCATGTCCTTCACGATTTATCAACCTCGAAGGTCACCTCTCAGCATCCGATGCTCCAGTGAAAACAGCCCGAGCCTATTCAGCCTCTCTGTATGGGTCAAACCCTCAACCCTGGAAACATCTTTGCACATCTTTTCCGAATCCTTTCAAGTTTTATATCATCATTCCGATAGCAGGGAGATCAGGACTGAAAGCAGAATTCCAGAAATGGCTGAATCAATGTCCTCTACAGCTGCAAAATAATGTCGTAACTCCTATACTCAATGCACAGACCAATAAAGGCAAGTTAACCAAACGCCTTCTTCACCACCCTGCCTATTCCACTTTCAAAGAACTGTGAACCTGCACCTCAACATCTCTTTGTTCAGCAACACTCCCCAGGCCCTTCCCTGATTTGTTTTTCCAAAATGCAGCACCTCACATTTATCTGAATTCCACTCCATCTGCCACTCCTCAGCCCAGTTGATTGAAGTCTCATTGTACTCGGAGGTAACTTTCTTCCCTGTCCACTGCATCTCCAATTTTGGTGTCGATGTAAAGTCACTAATCATAGCTCCTATATTCACATAGAAATCATTTATATAAATGATGAAAAGCAGTGGACCCAACCCCAATCCTTACACCATATTGCTCATCACAGGCCTCCAGTCCGAAAAGCAACCCTTCACCACTATCCTCTGTCTCCAATTTTCCAGCCAATTTTGTATAATTTGTTAACCAGTCTGTTATGTTGAACCTTGTTGAATGTCTTTCTGAAGTCCAAGTTAGTGATTTCCATGCACAAAGCCATGCTGACTATCCCTAATTATTTCTTGCCTTTCCAATTACATCCAAATCCTGTCCCTGAGAAGTCCTTCCAACAACTTGCCTGACTTCAGGCTCACCAGTGTATTGTTCCCTGGACTTTCCTCACCACCTTTCTCAAATAATGGGGCCCGTCTTACAGCACCTCACCTGTGTCTATTGGTGATACAAATATCTCAGCGAGGGGCCCGGCAATCACTTCCCTAACTTCCCACAAAGTTCTGGGACACACCTGATCAGGTCCCAGGGATTTATTCAGCTTTATGTATTATCAGATATCCAGTACCTCATTCTCTGTAATATGGTCACTTGTCAAGTTTTCCCGATTTATTTTTCCAAACTGTCTCACTTCCACATCCTCTAAGTAAAAGCTGACATGAAATCCTCCCACCTCCGATGGTTCCATAGACAGCCTTGCTGATCTTGGAGGGTCCCTAATCTCTGCCTGGTTACTCTTTTGTCCTAGGTGTATTTGTCGAATCCCTTTGGGTTCTCCCTTAAACCTATTTCCCAAAGCTATCTCATAGCCCCTTTTAGCCCTCATGGTTTCACTCGACTATACTCCCACTGCCCTTTTACTCCTGGAGGGATTCACGCAAACCCAGCTGTCTGTACCTGCCATATCCCTCCTTCATTTTCTTGACCAGGCCCTCAATTTCTCTCGACAGGCAGCATTCCTTACACCTCCCAGCCTTGGCCTTATCAGGAACATACTGTCTGTGTACTCTCGTTGTTGCAGGCCTATGGATGCAATGGCAGATGAGGACAGAGAAGTAATCATTCTCAGTAAAGAGGTGGTGTTGGGAAAGATAACAGCCTAAAGGTAGATGGGTCGTCTGGCCATGATGGAGTGCATCCCAGGG